>NW_024412413.1:22569443-22742126 GCF_014898765.1 Herpailurus yagouaroundi | reverse complement strand
TTTTTTTTTAATTTTTTTTTTCAACGTTTTTATTTATTTATGGGACAGACAGAGACAGAGCATGAACGGGGGAGGGGCAGAGAGAGAGGGAGACACAGAATCGGAAACAGGCTCCAGGCTCCGAGCCATCAGCCCAGAGCCTGACGCGGGGCTCGAACTCACGGACCGTGAGATCGTGACCTGGCTGAAGTCGGACGCTTAACCGACTGCGCCACCCAGGCGCCCTAGAAAAAAGTTTTTAGTAACTTGTCTATTTTATATGTAATCCCCAAGAAAAAGAAAAAAATGGGAATTGACTATGGCAACCAATGGGTTTTTGCAGATAGGCCTTTTTTTTAATTTGCTTTTTTTTTAATTTTTAAAAATGTTATTTATTTTTGAGAGAGAGAGGTAGAGAGAGAGAGGGAGACAGAGGATCTGAAGCAGGTTCCGTGCTGAAAGCAAGAGACCCTCATGTGGGGCTTGAATTCATAAACCATGAGATCGTGACCTGAGCTGATGTCAGATGCTTCACTGACTGAGCCACCAGGCACCCCTAGGTTTTTTTTTTTTTTTTAAGAAATCACTACACTCAGTGTGGGGCTTGAACTCACAACCTTGAGATCAAGAGTCCCATGGGGCACCTGGGTGACTCAGTCAGTTGGGTGTCCAACTTTGGCTCAGGTCACGATCTCACTGGTCACAAGTTTGGGCCCTGCATCAGGCTCTGTGCTGACAGCTCAGTGACTGGGGCCTGCTTTGGATTCTGTGTCTCCCTCTCTGCCCTCCCCCACTCGCACTCTGTCTCTCTCAAAAATAAAATAAATACAAGAGTCCCATGCTCGACTCACTGAGCCAGCTAGGCGCCCCTGTGGATAGGCTTTATAGATTCATTTGACATCTAGCGACTGACTTCTTGCTTCAGGTATTCATGTATTCAGCAAATGTTTGAGAGCCTACTATGGAGCTTGGCAAAAAGGAAGGTCCAGTCTGTGCATCTAAGAAATTTATTCACAGTCAAGTAGGGGAGACAGACACGTAAACAAATTATATGTGACAAACGGAGCAGTAGAAACAAGTATGTGGTACAAAGTTAGAACAAAGGAAGGAAGTATTATCTCTCTGGGGGAAGAGGATGAACAGGACAGGCTCCTCTAATGACATGACATTTTAGCTGGAGTTTGGAGGAATAATAGAAGTTTGCTAGGTAGACTAGGTAGGGTTGGGAGAGTAGCGAAGGTATTGAATAGACTGGGGAAGGGCATACTGTGCAGAAGAGTTTAGGACATGTTGCAGGTGTACTGCTGACCTTAATGAATCTGGTGGGTTCTCAAGGTATTCATAGTTAGACAGCTCCATCAGTCTTTGGTTGCCTTCATTCATTAGTGACTTCAGGTGCAATTTAAAGATGGTTCTTGACTTCTAGTTGTTAATAACTTTTTTGTTTATAATACATAATAAGCAGTTAAAAGAGTTTATGATGAGATGACAAAATTAATGATGGAATAAATTAGTAAGCATTTAAGAGATTTAGAAAGATGAAGGCTAGGGCACATCTGTTGTACTCACCCTGCTTGGTGTATACTTCACAGCCCTTGTCAGCAGTATTGATCTTCTTTTGTTAGAAAAATGCCCCAATTCCTTGGTTTTTCCCTGTTGTCATTAGAGAGAAGTTTGTGGGATTCAGTTCCATCCCAAGTCTTATGGCTAAGGTTTTTTTTTTTTTTTTTTTAATTTTTTTTTTTTTTCAACATTTATTTATTTTTGGGACAGAGAGAGACAGAGCATGAACGGGGGAGGGGCAGAGAGAGAGAGGGAGACACAGAATCGGAAACAGGCTCCAGGTTCCGAGCCATCAGCCCAGAGCCCGATGCGGGGCTCGAACCCACGGACCGCGAGATCGTGACCTGGCTGAAGTCGGACGCTTAACCGACTGCGCCACCCAGGCGCCCCCTTATGGCTAAGGTTTTATTTGAATGCTTATTTATTCATTCGCTCACTCTACTGCAAAGTTGATCACTAAGGGTATTTCAGAGTAAAAATTGGTTTAAGTTCTTTTAGTGTGAAGAAATGCATTTTCCTTACAATATTATGATGAATTTCCTTTAAAAACATATTTATAGCTTACTAATTTAAAGGTTAGAAGTATGCTGCTCAACTCAGTTTAAATCACTCTAGATTACTGAAGTGAATTTTCAATTTTAGGGGTTAAAATTGACCAATAACTTATGGAATTAATTACCCAGGAATCAGATGGTATAAATTGTGGTCTCAGAGTTTTAACCACCTTGTTTTGAGAAAATGTCAAAGATACTGGCAATAGTCCAGTGTATAATGTAGTTAATATCTTTCATATACTTTTTGAGATTTCATGTTAATGTATAGAGGATTGAATTAATCATTGTTTAGTTCACACCTGTTTTCATATTGGGTCTGTGTAAGACTTAGCTTTTTCTTTTCTTTATTTTCTTTTTCTTTCTTTTTTTTTTGGTATAAGACTTAGCTCTTAGCTACTATGTTTGTTTTCTTTTAAAAATTTCCCATTCTCGATAAAGAAATTGTGGTTTATATACACAATGGAGTACTATGTGGCAATGAGAAAGAATGAAATATGGCCGTTTGTAGCACCGTGGTTAGAACTGGAGAGTGTGATGCTAGGTGAAATAAGCCATACAGAGAAATACAGATACCATATGTGTTCACTCTTAGGTGGATCCTGAGGAACTTAACAGAAACCCATGGGGGAGGGGAAGGAAAAAAAAAAAAAAAAAGAGGTTAGAGTGGGAGAGAGCCAAAGCATAAAAGACTCTTAAAAACTGAGAACAAACTGAGGGTTGGTAGGGGGGGTGGGAGGGAGGGAAGGGTAGGTGATGGGCATTGAAGAGGGCATCTTTTGGGATGAGCACTGGGTGTTATATGGAAACCAATTTGACAATAAATTTCATATATTAAAAAAAAAATTCCCATTCTCATTTTCCGTCCATTCCTTTAATACACACTTTTCCATTGTGTCTCCTCTTCTGTTTCATCTCCACAGTAATTCTTTAAGACCAGCTGGGTGTTCTACAGTTTAACTCAATTCTGACACTATGTACCTGGAGATAGTGGCAGATCCCACAGGTTAAGGGCTTAATCTTGCAAGACTGCCCTCCTGCCATCCCTCCCATCCTTCAGATGCTAATCACAAGTCCAGGTTGTTAGCTGTGCATCTGACCAAATGGCTATAGATTGGACTTTCCCTCTTCTTGGATTTGATTAATTTGCTAGAGTGACTTTCAATATATATATATTTTTAATGTTTATTTATTTCTGAGAGAGAGAGAGGGTGACACAGATCCGAAGAAGGCTCCAGCTCTGAGCTGTCAGCACAGAGTCCCACGCGAGGCTCAAACCCATGAACCGTGAGATCATGACCTGAGCTGAAGTTGGATGCTTAACCGACTGAGCCACCCAGGTGTCCCTAGTGTAGCTTCAAAGGAAAACATTTTATGTACTAGATTACTTGTTTATTATAAAAGCATACAAAAGAGGAACCGCCAGATGGAAGAGATGCAGTAGGGGCAAGGTATGTGGGAAGGGGTGTTGAGCTTCCCTGACAACTCTAGTATACCACTCTGTCTATACCTTCATTGCACAGGCTGTCTATACCCCCCTTTTGGGAGGCTTCATTAAAATGAAGGTGATTAAATCATTGGCCATTAGTGATTGAGTTCAATTTCCAGCCTCTCTTCCCTCTCTAGAGGTCTGGAAGATCTGGGGCATGGGGCTGGAAGTTCCAACCCTCTATATGGTTGGTTCCCTGGCAGCAGTCCCCATTTTTGCATTATATTGAGCCTTTTCGAAAGTAATTTTATTAACAAACTCAGGTGTGGTTGAAAGTGTCTTATATGAATAATTTTCACTTTTATACCTCTGGCATTATTTCAGGAACTGGGAACAAAACTAAATATTATAAAAGGTGTCCCTATGGCTCTTATTTGGGAAATTACAAGGGTTTTACAGCTATGTGCCAGGAACAGTGATGAAGACCAAATATATTGATCACTGTATCACCTCCCCATAGGTGATCACACCTCCCCATAGGTGATCCTTCCAGTGTATTTAATGTATGTTCTTTGTAAGCATATTTGTAATGTATGTTTTCTTGTAAAATGTGGTGTTTGTAGGCAGGTATTTTAAATTTGCGTAAATGTTATAGCGTTAATTATTCTATTTCTTACCTCTCTTGACACTGTTTTTAAGATTTATCTTTGTTGCTGGGTATATATCTTATTTGTTACACCTGATTGCTATCCTACATGGGGTGCATCTAGCACATTTTATTGTTTATTCCCCTAGTTAATAGATACATAGATGGTCTCCAACTCTTAGCAGCCCCACTAAAGCTGGGCTGAACTTTTACAGAAGTGAGAATTTTTTGAGTGTATGTATTTAGGAGCAGAATCACTAAATTATAGAAAATGGTGACATCAGATTTGATTGCCCTCCAATCTGTATGTTCCCACCAGTAGTGTATGAGGGATCCTATAATCTCACTTCCTTATTGACACTAGGTATCATCTAGATTTATAATTTTTTGCTAGGTCAGCAAGTATAATCTTTTAATTTGCATTTCTCTGATAACTTGAGTTTGACTATTTCTAAGGAAGCTTTTTAGCTTTTTGGGTTTCCTTTTTTTAATTTTGTTTGTATCATTTGTCTGTTTTTCCATTGAGATTTCTTTTTCTCTTTGCTCTCTAGGAGTTTCTTTTATATTCTAGATATTTGATGCTGTTGGTTTTAGATTATGTAAATATCTTCTTTTTATTTGTCTGTATTAACTTTGCCCTGGATGTCTTTAACAGAAATCTTTAATTCTGATATAGTCAAATTAATGAATTTTTGTGTCTTCTAATTTGTGCTTCTTGAATTTTGCTTAAGTACTTCTAATACGGTATTATTATTCAGATTTAGTTCATTAATGTTTTTGGAGTCTGCTTTAGTATATCCACTAATTCAAGAGTAGATACTTTACTGAAGATAAATTTTAGTCACTGGAGTTCATTTCCATTCTAAAATATAGGAATCTTGGATTTTTGCCATTTAATTGTAGTATGAAACCTTTTTTTTTTTTTCTTTTGTAAGTGTCGATAGCTGTAAGGTTTACAAACTTTATTAACACTGTGGTTCTGGGGGCACCTGGGTGGCTCAGTTAGCTAAGTGTCTGACTTTGGCTCAGGTCATGATCTCACAGTTCATGGGTTTGAGCCCCATGTCGGGCTCTGTGCTGACAGCTCAGAGTTGGGAGCCTGCTTTGGATTCTGTGTCTCCCTCTCTGCCCCTCACCTGGTCATGCTTGCTCATGCTCTCTCTCTGTCACAAAATAAACAAACATTAAAAAATTAAAAAAAAAAACTGGTTCTTATAGAATTTTTGTTGTCTTAGGGTGGTGTTTAAAGAAATTATTAAAATTAATAAAGAATATTAGATTCTTAACTACTTATGCCTATACATTTTTAGGTAACCCAATTTCTTTTTTTTAAAGTTTATTTATTTTGGGAGAGCTTGAGTAGGGGAGGGAAAGAGAGAGAGACGAGAGAGGAGAGAGAGGGAGAGGGAGAGAGAGGGAGAATCCCAAGCAGGCCCCTGCACTGTCAGTACAGAGCTGACAGGGGGCTTAAACTCACCAACTGTGAGATCATGACCTGAGCCAAAATCAAGAGTCAGTTGGTTAAATGACTGAACCACCCAAGGTGCCCCGAGTAACCCAGTTTCCTTTCGAATGTTCAACCCTTTATTTATTTTGGGTGTGGGTAGGAAAATAGGAGTTTTAAAAACACAGGTGTTTTTAAAAAATTTTTTTAAATGTTTACTTTTGAGAGAGAGAGAGAGAGGGAGAGGGAGGGGGACAAAGTGTGAGCTGGGAAGGGGCAGAGAGTGAGGGAGACACAGAATCCAAAGCAGGCTTCAGGCTCTGAGCTGTCAGTATAGAGCCCAATGCAGGGCTTGAACTCACAAGCTGTGAGATCATGACCTGAGTTGAAGTCGGACGCCCAACCGACTGAGCCACCCAGGTGCCCCCCCCCTTTTTTTTTAAATGTTTATTTATTTATTTGGAGAGAGAGAGGTAGAGAGAGCATATGTGATAGAGCAAGGAACAGAGAGAGGGGGAGAGAGAGAATCCCAAGCAGACTCTGTGGTGCTTGAACTCACAAACTGTGAGATCATGACCTGAGCTGAAATCAAGAATTGGACGTTTAACCTACCGAGCTACCCAGGTGCCTGGAGGAGTTAACATGTTTATAAACCATTGATATCGCTGTGTATATATGCTGAGTTTTTAAAGCATGGAAGCTTTATCTGGAGGCTGTCTACTATTCGTTCTGTCCTTCCTAAGATTTCTTTGATGCTATTAGATTTTTGATTGCTACCAGGACAAATCACATGTGAAAGTAGGATGGGGTTACTTTTCTCTGATTAAAGGCAGTGTTTTTGTGAATAAGTTCCCCTGAATGAATTACAGGTGTAAGCCTCATTCAAGGCTGACTTGCTCCCTCTTGTGCCCATAGTCAAGATGTTTACATTCTTTCTGAAATGTGGAATTAATACTGTTATACCATGATGGTAGGAGATTTGCAGATGAGTTGGTCATCTGGTCTCTTTGTTTTTCTTTGTAAAGCTAGCAGTGTTTTATTTTTTCTTGTATGTGTTTCTTTTTTTTTTTTTTAAGCCTCTCTCTCTCTCTCTCTCTCTCTCTCTCTCTCTCTTTTTAATTAAACTCTGTACCCAGCATGGGGCTTGAACTCATGACCCTGAGATCAAGAGTCACATGTTCTACGGACTAAGCCAGCCAGGGGCCCCTTGGATATGTTTCTAATGCCCTAATGTTTTTGTTTTAAATTTAGGAGAGAAAGATTTTTTATTTTTTTTTTTTGCTTTCGAACATATTGTGCCTTTATTTTTTAAAAACTTTGTTTTTAATTGAAGTATAGTTGACACAATGTTACATTAGGTTCAGGTATACAACATAGTGATTTGAGGACTCTACACATTATCTATCACCCCAAGTATAGCTACCATCTGTCACCATACAGTGCTATTATAATACCATTCCCTGTATTCCCTATGCTGTACCTTTCATCTCCTTGACTTATTCATTCCATAACTGGAAGCCTGTACCTCCCACTCCCCTTCATCCATTTTGCCCAGTGTCTCCACTCCCCTCCCTTCTATGAGTTTGTTCTCTGTATTTATGGGTCTGTTTATGCTTTTTGTTTGTTTATTTGTTTTTTAGATTCTACATTTACGTGGTATCATATGGTATTTGCCTTTAGGAGAGAAAGACCTTTGGTCTAGGTAATAGGTACTTAAATTTAAATCTGAGGAATTTGTTAGCTAGTTACATCTGGACACTTTCCATTGTCTTTTACTCTGGGATGACTTTTTTTTCCCCCTAAGTTCTTTATTCTGAGAGAGATAGAGAGAGAGAGAGAGAGAGAGAGAGTGCATGCACACAACGTGTGGGGGAGGGGTGCGGGGAGAGAGAGAGAGAGAATGAATGAATCCCAAGTAGGCTCTGTGCTGACAGTGTGGACTTTGAGATCATGGCCTGAGCTGAAATAAAGAGTCAGCCGCTGAACCAACTAAACCACTCAGGTGCCTCGATTTTTAAGAAATTTTAAATGGAATGCACACATTAAAAAAAAAAACAAAACATAAAACCTTAGGAGCAACAGGTAGTTTAAAATTTGTTTTAAATGTTACAAAAGTAGGGGTGCCTGGCTGGCTCAGTCAGTAGAGCATGTAATGCTTGATCTTGGGGTTGTAAGTTTGAGCGCCACATGGGGTGTAGAGATTACTTACAAATAAAATCTTTAAAAAAATTACAAAAGTAGTATTTTCAGGGGCTCCTGGGTGGCGCAGTCGGTTAAGCGTCCGACTTCAGCCAGGTCATGATCTCACGGTCCGTGAGTTTGAGCCCCGCGTCAGGCTCTGGGCTGATGGCTCGGAGCCTGGAGCCTGTTTCCGATTCTGTGTCTCCCTCTCTCTCTGCCCCTCCCCCGTTCATGCTCTGTCTCTCTCTGTCCCAAAAATAAATAAAAAATGTTGAAAAAAAAATAAATTAAAAAAAAAAGTAGTATTTTCATTTAAAAAGGAGTAAAAATTCTTTTCACTTGCTTTTTTTCCCTTTCTCCTAAATTCTAAATCCTTTAGCAGAGGTAATTGTGGTTAACAGTTTACAGTGAAGTTTTCCAAAACTTTTTTCCTGTATATTTACAAACCTGTGCACACCCAGAATGCAGCTGTAACACTAAGGGAAACCTCAGGGATTTACTATTTCATAAATGTAGACTTATACTGAGGGAAGTCTAAGGGAGCTTGCAGAAGCTTTCACTGATAATCAAACCATGCTTCACAGCACTGTCTTTACCCTAGTTCCCTGCAGAATTCTCTATCTCCCGGTTATTTGTTATCTTTTAGATTCTCATGCAGTTACTAGTTAGTACATTGCCAATTCTGATCTAGGTTTCCTCCTTTCATTCCCAAGCTTTTCTGTCTTATCCCCTAGGTTTTCTCCTCTGTGATCAGGAAACTCTTCTATCTTATCAACCTGTTCTGAGAATGTTTATTTTCTTGCCTTATCTAAAATTGGGCATTCCCCCACTGCTCCCCCGCCCCCCCCCCCAATACCACATTCTCCATAGCTACCTTCCATGGTTTGGCAACTTTTTTCCCTTTACACCCTATATACTTAAGCACTAGGAAGTGTTTGATGTTGTCCTTGCTTTCTGTTGCCTCATCCAGACCATTAATACTCCCTTTTCCAGCTAAAGTCTTTGTCCTTTGAAATTCACTTCTCTGATCCTTCCCAGTTATGATATTGTTCTCATTCATTGATGATTGGAGTTCTTAATTATAAATTTAAGCTCTTCTGTTGACACTCTTAGTAAGATCAGTTGACATTTATATAGATGAGTCATCCAAAACCTTGGCCTCTCAGTTTCTTGATTTCTTTATCTGCAGTGACCATTGTCTTTATTTTCCTTTAGCCATTTGCTTCTTTGATCACAGACTGGACCCTTGTCCTTGCCAATACCGGAAATGATACTACTTTTGAAATCTTAACGTTAAACCTGTTCTACCCTTTGCCCACCTCCATCTATTCTTCAAGTTTACTACTACAGTTTTCTGATCTATCAAGACTTATTTCTTTTTGATTCCATAATATCCTCACTATTTATCCCATTAGCACTCTCCTAGGCTCAGACCTATGTTTTTATTGCCCATTATTCAGTTGCTTCACAGCACATGCTCTTGGCTCTTCAGTTTCTCCTTACTTGGGTAAAAGCTGATTGCTTCTCCTCTGCTAGGAGATGGGATCTAATTGCTTACTCCCCATTGCTTCATCCAGACAGTTACTTGCTTATTCCACATTGCTTCATCCAGACCATAATTTCCTTCCTCTTTGCTGAAGAAAATCACCCAACTTAGTTTCAGTGTAAATTTATGACCATAAACCTTGGCAATTTTGCTAGGTTTAGTTAGTGGATGTGTAATTATTGCATTGAAGTTTATAGGGTGTAATCAAAAAACAACTTTTTTCCCGTGTTGCCTGTTCAAAACTTCCCTGGGACTGATTCTTTCCCTCACCTTGTACAGGTTCAGAGTCCCCAGGTCACTTCAAATTTTAAAAACAATCTAATTTTTTTTTAAGTTTTTATTTTAATTCCAGTTAGGTAGCATACAGTGTTGGATTAGTTTCAGGTATATGATACAGCTATTCAACAATTCTGCATCATCTGGTGCTCATCACAAGTGTACTTTTTTAAAAATTTTTTTTGATGTAACTGTAACTTTATTCTTTACAAAGTTATATTTATTTCAGGTATGCAGTATAGTGATTCAACAGTTCCATACATCATCCCAAACAAATCCCATCACCTATTTAACCCATCCCCCCTCCCACCTCTCCTCTGGTAACCATCAGTTTGTTCTCTATAGTTAAGGATCTGTTTCTTGGTTTATCTCTCTTTTTCCCTGTGCTCATTTGTTTTGTTTCTTAAATTCCACGAGTGAAATCCTATGGTATTTGTTTTTCTCTGATTTATTTCTCTTAGCATTATATTCTCTAGCTTCATCCGTGTCATTGCATATGCCAAGATTTCATTCTTTTTTTGTGGTTGAATAATATTCCATTGTGTATATATACATCTTTATCCATTCATTAATCGATGGGTACTTGAGCTGCTTCCATAATTTGGGTATTGTAGATAATGCTGCTATGTATCCCTTTGAATTAGTGTTTCTGTATTTTTTGGGTAAATACTCAGTGCCATTGCTGGACCATGGGATAGTTCTGTTTTTAACTTTTTGAGGAATCTCCATACTGTTTTCCATAGTGGCTGCACCAGTTTGCATTCCAGCAATCTAATTTCAATAATTAAAATGTCAAGGCCTATTTAATATTCCAAACTTCATTTATATGTAAGGTTTTCTCTTTCCTCAGTTGGTCCTGCCTCAGGCTTGGGAAGAGGTGGTTAGGGTGGACATTGCAGGTTGTTTCCAGCTTTTTTCTGTTGAAAATAGTGCTGCAGTAAATATCCTTGAGGAGGTGGAATAGTTTAGAATGAGCAGTGGTGCTGGAGTTTGAATCCCAGCTCTACTTTATTAACCTATGTGACTTTGGACAAACTACTCAATCTTCTTATACCTCAGTTTCCTTATCTATAAAATGGGGAAAATAAGTGTCTTCCTGATAGTTTCCAATGTAGATTAAAAATAGATTAATATGTAGAACCCTTAGAATATCTGTCATAAGTAGGTCTTTGCATTTATACAGATCTTTCTTTTGGATGGTTAAGGTTTTATAATAGTGATTTTTGTACTTAATTATTTGTAAATACCAGTAAACAAAAATTGCCCTTTGGTATGTTATAACTTATTAATCTTTATCTATTTTTTGTATTTTCTTATACTATTTATGATTACCTAATATAAATCTTTATGGTTAATGCCACTGGTATGGTCTAATGCTACTGCTCACCATATTTTACACATAGGAACCCTTCTTGCATTTTTTTTTTTTTTTTTTAATCTGTACACGGAGCTGATTAAGTACAGTCTATGAAGGCTTAAGATTTTTGGCTCCTGATACCTATGTAAGTAAAAATATGTATTGTAAGATGCACTGTGGCTTAATTAACAATGATAATGATGTTAACAGTTGAAAGTAACAGTAATAATAATTTCCATTCTTATATGGTGCCTACTACTTCAAAGCTTAATATTTGCAGGGTGCTCTCAGATCCATATCACTAGTAATCCTGTCTGTTATAATACCTTACGGTTAACAACATAGCAAATTTACATGTTATTAATTTCTCAGTGTAACTCTGAAATAGGTAAGGTAAATAATACCTTAGTATATGTCAGTATAACAAATGAAAGTGAGGTTAAGTGATTTGCTAAAGATAGCATAGCTAGTAAGCAGTAGAGCCAGACTTGAACCTAACTTCTTACTTTAAGTTTCTATACAAGAACCATAATGAGTGAGTTATGTGTTCCTGGATATCTGTGGTTCTCAGTCAGAGGCAATTTTGCCCCCAGGGGGACATTTGACAATGTTTGGAGATATCTTTGGTTGTCCTAATCAGGGAGGAGGAATGCTACTAGCATATAGTGGGTAGAGGCCAGGGAGACTGTTAAACATCCTACAATGCCCAGGAAAGTTCCTTACAATAAAGAATTATCTGGCCCAAAATGTCAAAAGTACTGAGTTTGAGAAATTATGTTTTACAGTGATCATTGATGACATAGGACAAAAACTAAATTTTAGTTTGGTAAGATTTTACCGATAAACAGATTTATTTCATACTTCAGTTTCTTCACATCTTCAGCTCTTCTTAGATTCAGGTTATAAAGCTCGACAGTACTCTACAAGTGAAATGTGTACACTGAATCAAGAGAAATTAAAGATAGGATGAGGTTGAAATTGGAGCAAATCTAATCACCAAAATCTTTCAAAGGAGGACACCTGTTCAAAGGCCTTAAGTTTATTATTATTATTTATTTTCCTAGGTTGTTTCCCAGGGGGTGTGCACTGGGTTTCAGTTGGGAAACAAGACAAGTCTGGGCTTCTGATGAAACTGCAGAATCTTTGCGCACGGTTGGATCAGGATGAGAGTTTCTCCCAGAGGCTTCCACTCAATATTGAAGAGGCTAAAGACCGCCTTCGCATTCTGATGCTGCGTAAACACCCACGGTACAGATAGACAAATTTAATGTATGAAGTCCCAATGAGACTTAACTGCTGACAGTTTGAGAACATCATACCCTTTTCTTGCTCTTCAGTAGAGATCTAAGAATGAACCGTTGCTTTTCTGCTGTTCTTTGTCTTGTATTAAAACAAAGGTGGCTGCCACTGGGCAAAAATAGCTATTTTCCTTTGCATTCTACCTACTATGTCTCTTATCTACCACTGGGGTGCTCAAGAAGTATTTCTTAAGAAGGTGAGTTGGTTAGTGATCTTTGCTAGAAAATGCAAGCTTCTTACCTTGAATCCATTCTTTTTATTTTTTTATGTTTATTTTTAGAGAGCGAGCATATGTGTGCACCAGTGTGTGTGCCAGCAGGGGAGGGGCAATGAGAGGGGGAGGGAGAGAAAGAGAGAGAGAATCCCAAGCAGGCTCCACACCCAGCACAGAGCCAGATGCAGGGCTTGATCTCATGACTATGACATCATGACCTGAGCTGAAATCAAGAGTCAGAAGCTTAACCAGCTGAGCTACCCAGGTGCTCCTGAATCTGTTGTTTCTGATGGATAACACTGAACAAGAGACCCAATAAATATAGGCACCTGGTAAAAGGGTTATTTATTTAATGGGACCCTTCTGTTGTGTTGTATTAATTTTTGGATATATGTATATCTAACTTTTCTACTTTCATGTACTTCAAGAGTGTGTTTTGTTTGTTTATTTAAATAATTAATTCAATAAATAAGATTATAATTATGTGCCAGGCGCTGTTATCAACTGTTTTGCAATTTTCATTAGCCAGAAGGGAGACAATAGCTTGGTTGCTGCTTATGTTAACAATATAATTATCAATAGTTAACCAGCTGGGATTCAGTCATCACTTTGATTTCCCTGATCTAACAACCATTCTTTCATTGGTTCATTTAACCAACATTGAGTGTTCTGCTAGGTTCTGGGTCAAGTGTTGCAAGTACAATGATGAATAAAGCCTTCCTTGAGAGTTCAGCAGTAAATTGGGTGAGAATTAGGTAATGGCGCTGAACTTTTTTTTAATGCTGCAGTGTAGCTGATGATGCAGTACACTTTCATATGTAACAGTGGTGAGTATGGCAGTGATTCTTAAATTGGTAAGGGGATTAATATCAATATTGAGTGAGAGTAGTAATTTGGGAAAAGCCTCGTAGTTGATTCTTAATGGATGCATAATACAGAGGACAAGCTCCCTTCTCTCTGGCTTCTTTCTCTTCCAGATCCCTCTGTTATTGCCCCCTTCCCTTGATAGTCACTGGTATCTATTTTCCTGGAGGAAATGGGATTGAGACCACTAACTAATACTCTTTTCTTGTGTAGTAACTTCTCCCTAGTCCTGCTTCCCTTCCCTATGAAAGTAAAAGTGATTTCTGTTTAGGAATACTGTAAATGCTAACACATGTATCAGGCCATGGCTTATAAAGTCATTCATTTTGTTTTATTTTTTAAATTGTTTTAAAATTTATTTTTTAATTTAATTTTTAGAAAGTGTGTGTGTGGATGTGTATGAGTGGGGGAGGGGCAGAGAGAGAGAGAATCCCAAGCAGGATCTGCGCTGTGAGTGCAGAGACTGACATGAGGCTCAGTCTCACCAACTGAGAGATCATGGTCTAAGCTGAAATCAAGTGTAGGATGCTTAACTGACTGAGACACCCAGGCACCCTGTCATTCGTTTTGTTTATCAACATCATTGTGGTTTATGCTTTGGCAATTTGCCAGGCTGTGTGTGTACCCAGAGTCTTTTTTTGTAATGCACAGAAGTGATGTGCCATTAGTATAAAAATGCTAGTGTATAATTACCCTATCAGCTTTTAGTTGTATTTTTTTCTCTGTATGTTCTGCTGAGTTCAAAAAAGTTTTTGGAGAAACCAATTAAGAATTGGCACAGAGGTTCATTAGGAATAAACAAACTGACTTATAGATGGAAAAGACCCCCACTAGTGTACCAAATGAAAGGTAATATTCTTGCTAGTGCATTATGTTAGAACGCATGAAATTGCTAGTTTTGTAGGTAAAAAAAAAAAAGGCTAAAATGGTCATTGTTATATGATTGATTCTAATGCTAACCTTGAGCTCATTTCTCATTTGGTTTTGGTACTTAAAGACTAAATTAGAAAAACCCCATTACTGGGGCACCTGGGTGGCTCAGTCGGTTGAGTGGCCGACTTCAGCTCAGGTCACGATCTCGCGGCCCGTGAGTTCGAGCCCCGTGTCGGGCTCTGTGCTGACAGCTCAGAGCCTGGAGCCTGTTTCAGATTCTGTGTCTCCCTCTCTCTGACCCTCCCCTGTTCATGCTCTGTCTCTCGCTGTCTCAAAAACAAATAAAAAAACATTTAAAAAAAAAAGAAAAACCTCATTACTTGGAAACTTCTTTTAAGGCACTTGGTAACCACTTTTTAATACCTACACGGTTCTGTTTTTATAGGTTTCTTAACTTTAATATACATTCATTGGGGTGCCTGCATGGCTCAGTTAAGTTTCCAACTCTTGATTTTGGCTCAGGTCATGATCTCACAGTTCATGAGACTGAGCCTGCCAGTGTGGGGCCTGCTTGGGATTCTCTCCCTCTCTCTGCCTCTCCTTCTCCCCTTCGCACACACACTCTCTCTCTCTCTCAAAATAAATTAAGTAAACTTAAGAAAATAATAAAATGCATTCATTGTTTTGGGTTGGAAGAGAGGAAAGTCTAATTTTTTTTCCTTATTTGTATCAGTATATTGTGAAACGAATATAGCAAAGGGGAAGAGCCATGAAATACATATCTTTTATTTTGTAAATTTTAAAAGACATTAGAAGGAAGCTTTAAATAAATGTCATTAGTGACTTAATACAAGTTTTTGTTTTTTTAAAATTAGGTCTCTGTTGATCTTGGATGATGTTTGGGATCCTTGGGTATTAAAAGCTTTTGACAATCAGTGTCAGATTCTTATTACAACCAGAGACAAGAGTGTTACAGATTCAGTAATGGGTAAGGGTTAATATGCTTTTTACTACCTTTATGTTTTAATTCAATTAGATTTATATATATATTTAACCAAATTACTTACATCATGTGATTTTGTTACAGGTCCTAAATATGTAGTCTCTGTGGAGAGTGGCTTAGGAAAAGAAAAAGGACTTGAAATTTTATCCCTTTTTGTTAATATGAAGAAAGCAGATTTGCCAGAACAAGCTCACAGTATTATAAAAGAATGTAAAGGTATGGTTATTTATTTTGTGTATGAGAGGGTTATAGAGATACTAATTTTATCCTTTTGTAAATTAAGCTAATAAGTATGACAATTTAGCACATGAACATCCAGAAACTTTACTAGAATATTGTATTCTAGAACCTAGAGTATTTTAGGTTTTTCTTTGATACCCTAAATAGATAATAATATTTTGGTATTCATTTATTCATTAAAATAATATTTAATGAACACCCATGATATGTTAGTGGGAGACGTTAGATAAAGACATGACTTTTGTCAAAGAATAAAAAAATATGAGAATCAGAGTTTTAATTTTTTTGGTTGATTTTATAAAAATAGTATTCTAATTTTGTATGTAACATGGTGTTCTCTTAATTTGCATTTTTTATGAAGTTAAGTGAAGTTAAACTTTTTACTTGTTTATTGACTATTTATTTGCATTTTAAGAAATTATCCTTGACTCACTTTTCTTTGTGATAGCAGATTTTTAATTGACTTTTGGCACTCTATTGAAGCTATTAGCTCTTTGCCATTTTTTGTAAATACTTTCCCCAGTTTTTTGTCTGCTTTTTAATTTCATTTGTAGTATTTTATTTGACATACAGAAATTTAAAATTTTAAATAGTCCTATGAGTTCTTAAGATTATTTCTTCCACTGTTGTTAATGCTTCAACAGACCTTGTTTTTTCATTCTGCCATCAGATAGATAGTTTGTTTTGAGCTAATCGACTTAAAAAAAATTTTTTTTTGAAGGTTTATTTATTTTTGAGAGAGACAGAGCATGAGCAGGGGAGGGGCAGAGAGAGAGGGAGACACAGAATCCTAAGCAGGCTGCAGGCTCCGAGCTGTCAGCACAGAGCCTGACGCGGGGCTCGAACTCACGAGCTGTGAGATCATGACCTGAGCCGAAGTTGGGCGCTCAACTGACTGAGTCACCCAGGTGCCCCTGAGCTAATTGACTTTTAAAAAATATCTTAGAGGGGCGCCTGGGTGGCGCAGTCGGTTAAGCGTCCGACTTCAGCCAGGTCACGATCTCGCGGTCCGTGAGTTCGAGCCCCGCGTCGGGCTCTGGGCTGATGGCTCAGAGCCTGGAGCCTGTTTCCGATTCTGTTGTCTCCCTCTCTCTCTGCCCCTCCCCCGTTCATGCTCTGTCTCTCTCTGTCCCAAAAATAAATAAACGTTGAAAAAAAAAATTTTTTTTAAAGGCAAAAAAAAAAAAAAAAAAATCTTAGAAAAGAATACTTCATTTGTATTCTAATTGTGAAGGTGATGTTTGTCCATTTTGAAACATTTATTATTTTTTAAATTTTTTTCAAGACTTAAAAAAAATTTTTTTTAAAAAGATTTTTTTTTTTTTAACATTTATTTATTTTTGAGACAGAGAGAGACAGAGCATGAAGAGGGGAGGGGCAGAGAGAGAGGGAGACACAGAATCCGAAGCAGGCTCCAGGCTCCAGCACAGAGCCTGATGCGGGGCTTGAACTCACAAGCTGCAAGATCATGATCTGAGCCCAAGTCGGATGCTCAGCCAACTGAGCCATCCAGGCGCCCCTATTTTGAAACATTTAAAAGATGTGTGAAATGATAAAGAAAAAAGAGAAATTATCCATAAACCTGATAATTATTATCATCACGAGAGTATTTCAGTCTTTTAGGACATCTAAAACTTTGAAAAAAATATTCAGGTTACAATGGTATACATAATTTGAATCTTGTCTTTTTTCATATAACAAATCTTGAATATTATGTCATTAAGTATGTTTTGAAAAAAGTTATTAGTGGCATAATATTGTGATAACTTCAATTTATTCAGTCATTTCTCTATTGTTGTTTAAGATTTTTCACTATTTCAGGGGCACCTGGGTGGCTCATTTGGGTAGGTAACCAACTCTTGATTTCGGCTCAGGTCTTTATCTCATGGTTTGTGAGTTCAAGTCCCACATCTGCTGCATGCACTGATAGTGCGGAGGGAGCCTTCTTGGGATTCTCTTCCTCCTTGCCCCCCACAAATAAATAAATACATTTAAAAAAAAAAGATTTTTCAGTATTAAAAAAATTTTTTTTAAATCTTTGTTTTTGAGAGAGAGATAGAGTGTGAGCAGGGGAGGAGCTGAGGGGAGGGAGACACAGAATCAGAAGCAGGCTCTAGGCCCTGAGCTGTTAGCACAGAGCCTGATGCGAGACCCAAACTCACAAACCGTGAGTTTAACCGACTGAGTCACCCAGGCGCCCCAGATTTTTCACTATTTTAAATAATGCTGTGTTGAGGGACACCTGGGTGGCTCAGTTGGTTAAATGTCCAACTTCAGCTCAGGTCATGATCTCATGGTTTGTGAGTTCAAAGCCTTTGCATCGGGCTCTGTGTTGACAGCGAGGAGCCTGGAGCTTGCTTTGAGTTCTGCGTCTTCCTCTGTCTCTGCCGTTCCCCCCCCCCCCCGCTCACACTCTGTCTCTCTCTCAAAAATAAACATTAGAAAAATAAAAAATAAATAAATAATGCTGTGATGGATATCCTTAAAGGAAATATTTCTTATTTCTAATGCCTTCTTTAGAATAAATACATAAAGTGAATCCAAGTTTTATAAATATTTTAAGGGTTTGGGTAACATGCAGCAGAAATTGTTTTTTAAGAATAATGTGGGGTGCCTGGGTGGCGCAGTCGGTTAAGCGTCCGACTTCAGCCAGGTCACGATCTCGTGGTCTGTGAGTTCGAGCCCCGCATCAGGCTCTGGGCTGATGGCTCAGGGCCTGGAGCCTGTTTCCGATTCTGTGTCTCCCTCTCTCTCTGCCCCTCGCCCGTTCATGCTCTGTCTCTCTCTGTCCCCCCCCCCCCAAAAAAAAAAAGAATAATGTGACTCTTAGTGGTAATTTTGAAATGACACAGTATTAACCCAGTGACTTTGTTTTTTGTTTTGTTTTATTTTTAGGTTCTCCTCTTGTAGTGTCTTTGATTGGTGCACTTTTACGTGATTTTCCCAACCGTTGGGATTACTACCTTAGGCAACTTCAGAATAAGCAATTTAAGAGAATAAGGAAATCTTCATTTTATGATTATGAGGCTCTGGATGAAGCCATGTCTATAAGCGTTGAAATGCTCAGAGAGGACATCAAAGATTATTATACAGATCTTTCCATCCTTCAGAAGGATGTTAAGGTGCCTACAAAGGTAATAGAAGGACCAGCAATCCTCATCATTGGGTATTTTTGACATGGAACTTTTGATATAGTACCAAGGATGTTGTTATAGAGGATACTGGAAGGTTAAGACCCATGTCACTGAGGAGGTGTGGAGGATGTAAAAATCCTACTGCTCTTAGTCTCCATCAAGAGCTTGGTGTTGAACTCAGATTAGTTTCCTATTTCTCAGTTCTAGTGAAGCTGGAAAAGCATCTGACTTTGTTATCTCTCTTTTCTATCCTGACAAATAGTTGAGCTTCTTCATATGAAATTGAGATGCTATTATTCAGGGCTTTATGATATGATTTGTGTGTATGTTTATGTGTGTTAACATCTTATCTGCAATCCTGGTAATTGTATTTTTGTGATACATTAAATGCTTAAAATGATTCCCAGGTGTTATGTATTCTCTGGGACATGGAAACTGAAGAAGTTGAAGACATACTGCAGGAGTTTGTTAATAAGTCTCTCTTATTCTGTGATCGGAATGGAAAATCATTTTGTTATTATTTACATGATCTTCAAGTAGATTTCCTTATAGAAAAGAATCGCAACCAGCTTCAGGTACTTGCATCTCTGTGCATTTTTTTTTTTAATTTTTAACTTTGAAATTTTAGGGTTATAGAAGTTGCAAAACTGTCTTTAGGGTTAAAGAGAGTTTTATGCATGTACCTTCATCTAGCTTCCCCCAGTGTTAACATCTTATGTAACTATAATAAAGTTATCAAAACCAAAAAATTAACAATCACAGAATGTTGTTAGCTAACCTACAGATTTTATTTGGATTTCACCAGCTTTCCCACTAATGCCCGTCTTGTGGTTCAGATCAAGACCCCATATTGCATAATAATTGTCATGTTTCCCTGGTTTCCTCAAATCTATGAAAATTTCTTGGCTTTCTTTATCTTTCGTGGTCACTTTTGAAGAGTACTACTCAGTTATTTTGTATAGAGTCTCTTAGTTTGGTTTGTCTGATTGTTTCTCCTGACTATATTTAGGTTATATTTTTTTGTCAAGAATACCACAAAAGTTATGTTATGTCTTCAGTGCATCATATTAGGAAGTCGATATGTCTTATTGTCAGTGATGTTAATGTTGATCACTTGGTTAAAGTGGTACCTGCTAGTTTCTCCAGTGTAAAGCTACTATCTTTTCCTTTTGTAATTAAGTATTTTCTTGGTTGATTCTCTGCACATTTTTATTTTTATTTATTTATTTATTTTTTATATTTATTTTATTTTTTTTTCAACGTTTATTTATTTTTGGGACAGAGAGAGACAGAGCATGAACGGGCGAGGGGCAGAGAGAGAGGGAGACACAGAATCGGAAACAGGCTCCAGGCTCTGAGCCATCAGCCCAGTGCCTGATGCGGGGCTCGAACTCACGGACCGCGAGATCGTGACCTGGCTGAAGTCGGACGCTTAACCGACTGTGCCACCCAGGCGCCCCCTCTCTGCACATTTTTAAATAGCTTTGTAAGCTATAGTGAAACTTAGGTTATGAAATTGTTTCTGTCCTCTAAAATGTTTCATTTGTGTTTCAGGATCTACATAAGAAGTTAATCACTCAGTTCCAGAGACATCACCAGCCACATACTCTTTCACCAGATCAGGAGGACTGCATGTATTGGTACAATTTTCTGGCTTACCACATGGCTAGTGCTAACATGCACAAAGTAAGATGACCCACTTAAAAATTACTATTTTTTATCTCACTTTTATTTCATCCTATGTTTAGAATTTTCTTTTACCTGTAAAAATAAAATTAAAGTCTATGTAAGTATTTTTGTTTTTGTTACTCTTTTTACCTACAGTGATTTAAAAAGGTACCTTAGTAAATCTAGTAAATGAACCACCTAAAAATTCACTTTTTTTTACCAGTAGCTATCTTTTTTGGGCAGTATGGATTTTAAACTTTGAGAGGAATGAAGAATGGGAAAGTATATTCATTCATTCAGCAAATATTTATTGAGTGCCTGTTAGGTACTGGTATTGTTTTTCATTGTGAGGATATACCATAGGCACAAAGTCCCTGCTCTCATTGAGTTTACATTTTCTAGGGAGACCAATAGTGGACAAATAAATTTATGCTATTTTGGGAGTAGTAAGTGCTCAGAGAAAGAAAACATGGAAAGAGAAAGTGATGGTACAGAATCATCATGATTTGTTGATGGAATTGGTGTGTATTATAAGATTACTCCAGACTTGTACAACAGAAAGAATGGAGTTGATATGAACTGAGATTCGGATGTCTGTCAGGGGGTGAAGGGAGTGTTAGGAACTCATTTTGAATATACTGCTTCTTATACTTTTAAGACATCTGACTGGAAATAATGAATATGTAGTTGGATATATGAATATGAATTTCTGGGGAAAAATTATAGATTAATGTAATTTTAATATAACTTAATTACAGTATCCATAACATTATGGATAACATTTGGGTATTATCACCACATAGATGATATTTGAAGTCATTACTTCAACTAATTCAAAATGTTAACATTTTGGAAAACTGTATGTACTTTGAGTAATTTGTCTATGCTTAGGTATGTTATCTCTTGGTTAAAAAAAGGGTGTATTGTTGTACCCTGTTTTTTTTCACCTAGCAAAATACAGTTTACATTTAATAATCTGCATTGGAATGAAGATATTCTGATAAATATCTGTGCCAAATTTGCTTTAATTGTTGCACATTTAGGTTTTCAGATTTTTGCCTTTATGATGCTTTAATGAACAATCTTGCTTGTCTTTGTACCTACATTATTTCCTTCAAAAATTTTTTTGAAGTGGGATTATTGGGTCAGTGCATCTTTTTAAAATTTGGCATGTCTGATAGTGTGACAGGATTCAGTTTTTTCTCACCATTTTAGACTTTTTTTCCTGATTTTTAAAGGTAATTTCTAATATTTAATGTTTTTCATTGGAAAACTTTAGGAAAACTAAAAAGAAAATGAAGATGGCAATTATTGTTAATGCTTTTTTGTATAATTTTCTAAGTTGTTCTGCTCAGATACATATACTTATTCTTTAAAACCAAAATAGGATCATAATAGAAATAGTCTTGGGGAGCCTGAGTGGCCCAGTCAGTTGAACATCTGACTCTTGATTTTGGCTCAGGTCATGATCTTTTTTAGCTTGTGGGATCAAGCCCCACATTGGGCTCTGCTCTGACAGTGTGGAGCTTGCTTGGTATTCTCTCTCTCCCTCCCTGTTTCAAGATAAGTAAACATTAAAAAAAATGAAATAGTCATATCTTTTTTTTCTACTAACCTACATTTCATGGTCATCTTTTTATGTCAATTTATGTAAGTGACAAAATTTTTTTAAAACATTTATTCATTTTTGAGACAGAGCATGAGTGGGGCAGGAGCAGAGAGAGAGAGATACACGGAATCTGAAGCAGGCTCTAGGCTCTGAGCTGTCAGCACAGAGCCTGACGCGGGGCCCGAACCCACGGACCACAAGTTCATGACCTGAGCTGAAGTCGGATGCTCAACTGACTGAGCCACCCAGGCGCCACATAGAGTGACAAAATTTTTTTTTTTTTTAATTTTTTTTTTTTTCAACGTTTATTTTATTTTTGGGACAGAGAGAGACAGAGCATGAACGGGGGAGGGGCAGAGAGAGAGGGAGGCACAGAATCGGAAACAGGCTCCAGGCTCCGAGCCATCAGCCCAGAGCCTGACGCGGGGCTCGAACTCCCGGACCGCGAGATCGTGACCTGGCTGAAGTCGGACGCTTAACCGACTGCGCCACCCAGGCGCCCCAGAGTGACAAAATTTTTAAAGCTTCATACTGTTTCATTGTATAGTGACCAATTGGCTTATAGATAATTAGATTGCCGAAGGACACTTGTCTGATTATTTTCTTAGGACATATTTAAAATAAAATTTTTTTAAATGTTTATTTTTGAGAGAGAGAAAGCGAGAGTGAGGGAGGGGGAGAGAGATGGAGATGCAGAATCTGCAGCAGGCTCCAGGTGAGCGGTCAGCACAGAGCCTGATTTTCAGGGCTCAAACCCACAAACCGTGAGCTCATGAACGGATACTTAACTGACTTAGCCACCCAGGTGACCCAGGACATATTTTTATAAGCATAGTGTCTGGGTCAAATGGTATGTAGAGTTTGTATTTTTTTTAAAGTTTATTTATTTATTTTGAGAGAGAAAATACAAGTGGGGGAGGGACAGAGACAGAGAGAGAGAGAATCCCAAGCAGTATCTGCACTGTCAGCACAGAGCCCAGTTTGGGGCTCAAACCCGTATATGAGATCATGACCTGAGCTGACGTCGGACATTTAACTGACTGAACCACTCAGATGCCCCTGCAGTTTGAATTTTAATATAGATTACCAAACTGCCCCCCAGAAGGATGCTCTGAGTTACATCACTGCCAACAGTATGTGAGAGTGTTCATTTCCTCTGATTCCAGCTAATCCTCTTATTACTGCTTTTAGTCTTTAGAAATTTGATATTAAAAAAATGCTGAATTGGGGTGCCTGGGTGGCTCAGTCGGTTGAGCGTCCGACTTCGGCTCAGGTCATGATCACACAGTCCGTGGGTTCGATCCCCGCATCGGGCTCTGTGCTGATAGCTCGGAGCCTGGAGCCTGCTTCAGATTCTGTGTCTCCCTCTCTCTGACCCTTCCCTGTTCATGCTCTGTCTCTCTCTGTGTCAAAAATAAATAAACATAAAAAAAGAAAAAGAACATGTTTAAAAAAAAATGCTGAATCTTTGTTGTTTCATTTAGATTATTGGTGAGGTTTTTGGCCATTTGACCTTTTATTCTGTGCATTGCCTTTACCAGATTTTTCTGGTGAGGTGTTTTTCTTATTAGAATTTTCTATAAAATATTGAGCCCTCATCATAAGTGTTATAAATAAATATTTTTATTTTCTCTCAAATTTTCTTTATATTGTTTACAACTGTATTAAAGGTTTGAATTTTTATGGTAGTTAAGTGCACTTCTTTCTCTCTCTCTTTTTTTTTTTTTTTTTGTATTTTTGCTTTGGTGTTATGCTTACAACCATTTCCTTCATTCTAGGGTTACAAAAATATTTGCCTGTATATTGTAGTATTTTTTTGAGGCTTTCTATTTTATATTTAAGTTTTTAATGTTTCTTTGGTTCTTTTTAAAAAACTTCCTTTTTTGTCCTTAAGTTCTAGTTATCTGCTAAATTTCGTTCAGTAGTGTTAGGATAGAGTTATAAAGTGGTAGAGTTAGAATTCTTTGATGTCTTTAACAATGTCCTTCTCTTACTTTTTTTTTTTAAAGGAACTTTGTGCTTTAATGTTTTCCCTGGATTGGATTAAAGCAAAAACTGAACTCGTAGGCCCTGCCCATCTGATTCATGAGTTTGTGGAATATAGGCATATATTGGATGAAAAGGTATAAATTAGTATGAATAAGTCCCTAAAGGGCATCTCATTTTGTCATTTAATTCTAGTTTTAATAGTGGGGATGAGCAGCATAGAAGGGGCAAACAGAGATAATTTCCTTTTTTTGATCCTTGATTATTCTAATTATTTTGCTTTCTTCCTAGCCTGTTGGGAATGTGGATGGGATTGAGGTTTGAAAGTTGGGGAAGTGAAGTATTAAGTGGTATTTTTTACAAAACAATGTATTAAGAAAGTAATAGTTGGATAATGAGATTTTTACACTTTATTTTATTTTATTTTTTTAATATGAAATTTATTGTCAAATTGGTTTCCATACAACACCCAATGCTCATCCCAACAGGTGTCCTCCTCAATGCCCATCACCCACTTCCCCCTCCCTCCCACCCCCCATCAACTCTCAGTTTATTCTCAGTTTTTAAGAGTCTCTTATGGTTTGGCTCTCTCCCTCTCTAACCTTTTTTTTTTTCCCTTCCCCTCCCCCATGGTCTTCTGTTAAGTTTCTCAGGATTCAAATAAGAGTGAAAACATATGGTATCTTTCTCTGTATGACTTATTTCACTTAATATGACACTCTCCAGTTACATCCACGTTGCTACAGAAGGCCATATTTCGTTCTTTCTCATTGCCAAATAGTATTCCATTGTTACACTTTGTTTAAAAGTTTAGAGAGGGTCACCAGGTATTTATTACCTAATCGTTGGCTATTTAATTTTAGCTCAGATAGAGAATATCTTCATTTAAGCTTTTAAACTGACAAGATCACAGAAACAGAAAAATGTCAGATCTTGGTTCTGGTTATATTTCTAAGAGATTTCAGTTTGTTCGTAGGATTGTGCAGTCTGTGAAAATTTCCAAGAGTTTTTATCATTAAATGGACACCTTCTTGGACGACAGCCATTTCCTAATATTGTTCAACTGGGTCTCTGTGAACCAGAAACTTCAGAAGTTTATCAGCAAGCTAAGCTGCAGGCCAAGCAGGAGGTCGATAATGGAATGCTTTACCTGGAGTGGATGTAAGTAGGTTAGGAGAGAAACCAAAGGGGAGCAGAGTGCTAATTATGTCATTATTTTTCAGGTAGTGAATAAGTTCACTCCAGGAAGATGTAACTACTTTGGAAAAAGCTGGAACTTTTAATAAGCATTCTTAGTTACTGAAAAGTTCTGGAGAAGTAAGCATTGGAAAAATACATATTTTCAGAGTCCATAGAAATAGATGCTTGCCTATAGGCATTTTGACCAGTTATACTAAATATTAACATCAAATGGTTTACTTACTATAACATAGTATATTAGTGAAAAATATGGGCTTTGAAACCGCAGACATTGGTTCTAAAACCTGATATGTTTGGGGCACCTGGGTGGCTCAGTCGGTTGGGTGTCCGACTTCGGCTCAGGTCATGATCTCGCAGTCCGTGAGTTCGAGCCCCACGTCGGGCTCTGTGCTGACAGCTCAGAGCCTGGAGCCTGTTTCAGATTCTGTCTCCCTCTCTCTCTGACCTTCCCCCATTCATGCTCTGTCTCTCTCTGTCTCAAAAATGAATAAATGTTAAAAAAAATAAAAATAAAACCTGATATGTTTTTGTGATTTTGAATAAGTTACAGGTTGCTTTTCTTTTCCATATATAATAGAGATAACAGTTTTTTGAGGTATTATTTTTGTGAAGATTGAAATGAGATCTTGGATATATAGTGATTAACACTTGCTTTTCACATAGCACTAATAAAACTTCCACTGAATTTTGATTCTTATTCCTAAAAGAGGCTGTTCAGTTTTACTCTTGCCTTAATCTTACCAATTAGAAAAATGAAAGGGTAAACTATCATCTATTTAATGCCTGTTACACACGATATGTGCACGTTACTTATCTTCAAACCTTATAAATATTCTCTATTTTACAAATTAGAAAATTGCAGAGATGTTGAGACTTGATTAAGCTCCTGTAGTTAGTTGAATGGGATTTAAACCCTGGATCTGTTTAGGGGTGCCTGGATGGCTCAGTTGGTTAAGTGTCTGACTTTGGCTCAGGTCGTGATCTCGCAGTTCATGGGTTTGAGCCCCACGTTGGGCTCTGTGCTGACAGCTTGGAGCCTGGAGCCTGCTTCGGATTCTTTGTCTCTCTCTCTCCCTCCCTCTCTCTCTCTCTCTCCCCCCCCACTCACTCTGCCCCTCCCCCATTCGCACTTTGTCACACTATCTCTGTCTCTCAAAAATAAACATTTAATAAATAAAAAATTTAATAATAGAAAAGCCCTGGATCTGTTTAGCTTTCTTTTTTTTAATATTTATTTATTTTAGAGAGTAAGAGAGAGTGTGAGCATGAGTGGAGGAGGGGTAGGGAGAGAGAGAATCCCAAGTAGGCTACACACTCACTTGGGGCTCTATCATGACCTGAAATGAAATCTGGAGTCGGACTGAGCCACCCAGGTGCCCCTGTCTTATTTTATTTTCTATGCACTTTCTATATGCCATGGTTCTCTTATAGCTAGAGATAATGAATGTGAACGGTTGACTTTTCACATGTATAATTTATATCTGAATAGAACTCTAGGTTGATCTGCAATATTTATTAGTCCTGGGCCCTCTTTCCAAATAAGTCAGATTGCCATGGGTGATTGCCCTAATTTAGCTTAGTTTAACAAATATTTGAGTTTGTCTAATGTACTAATATTAAGCACTGTTACTAGGTGCTAAGGCTCTCTTGAAGGAGCTTATAATCTATTAATGAAGAAAAAAGTTGAAGCAAATAATTAAACATAATGTGATGAGTGCAACAACAGAAATGTGTATAATATAGAACTGAGAAGTGGGTTATTAACTTGGATTGGTGAGGAATTCTGGGAAGTTTCCACAAAAGCGTTAAAAAGTGTTTTTAAAATTAAATATTAATTTTTTGTTGGTTTTATTTTTATTTTAAAGTAATCAGTGTTTCTGCTTTTTTTAAAAGTCAAATAACACTAGAGGGATATAAAATGAAAAGTCAGGGATGCCTGGGTGGCTCAGTTGTTTTAGCGTCCGATTTCAACTCAGGTCATGATCTCACGGTTCATGAGTGTAAGCCCTGCATCTGGCTCTGTGCTGGCAGTGTGGAGTCTGCTTGGGATTCTTTCTCTCTCCCTCTGCCCCTCCCCCACTTGCACGCATACTCGCTCTCAAAATAAACAAACTTAAAAAAAAAAAGACAGACTCCCCATCTTTTCTCACCTTCCCATTTCCTGGAGTTAACTATTCTTTTAATTCTTTCCTGGGAAGAAGTTTACTCTCTCTCTGAAGCAGTCTCTTAACTCATTGAGGCTAGGGTAGACCTGTCTGTATTCTAGAATACTTGCACACTTTATCATAGCATTTGTCTCACTTTATGGTGATTGCCTATTTTTCTCTGTTACTAGTCCATACATTCTGTACTCTGGAATAGTTTGGAGGTTAAAATAACAGACTTTGGCTTTAGATTGCCTAGGCATGAAATGCAGCTCTGCTTTATTAGATGTATATAACCAGGGAATTTTATTCAACTTCTCTCACCTAATGTTGCTATTTCATAGCATTATTGAGAAGATTAAATGACTGTGTGCATACACACACACACACACACACACGCACACACACAGTGCTTAGAGCAGTACCTCATTCATAGAAAGTGTTTAATATCTAATAGTTAATTACTAAGAATAGCATTTTGCCTGGCCTATATAGTTGGTACGCACTAGAAATTTGTGGAGGATTGACGGCATTGGTGTTTTGGTGAGTGGTTGAAATAGAATTTTAATACAAGGTCTGATAATCAAATGGGCATAGGTTTACTTCTTGTTCTCTTGGCGTTGTTGAGTTTGTTTTTTTTTTAATGTTTCTTGCTGTTTTATTTTTGTTGGTTTTTTTCCCCATTCTGTCAACTGTGTTTCAACCCATGGTGTTCTCTCACAGAATCGTTAGTCATTCATAGCTAAATTTTTTAAGTGGGTTTGACCAGATCATAGTTAAAGAATGCCTTATTCCTGTACTAGAAAATTTCTTTTTCTGTAGAGCGGTTTAGGTGGATAGCAGCTTAAATTTAATTTAATTTTATCTTTCAGAGAAATCATTTGTTCATGCATTCATTTGTTATTTCTTTAATACTTTTTGGCCATCCACTATATGCCCATCACTGGGACAGGTCACTTTCTGACCCTATTTTGGGGAATTGAGTAGTTAGATCAAGGGGAGAGAGAAGAGTATTTTTAATCTAATCCTATAAACTTTGCTAGTAACTTACCTGGTTTTCTTCCAGGTTCTCAGTACTCTAGTTCTTCTTATTATATTACAGTTACTTGTTTTGTTGTTTCTAGTAAATTATAATACTTTTTTTCAAATGTTTATTTTTGATAGAGGGAGTGTGAGTAGAAGGGGGTAGAAAGAGGGACGGACAGAGGATCCGAAATGGG
Organism: Herpailurus yagouaroundi; assembly: GCF_014898765.1. Classification (NCBI taxonomy): domain Eukaryota; kingdom Metazoa; phylum Chordata; class Mammalia; order Carnivora; family Felidae; genus Herpailurus; species Herpailurus yagouaroundi. Next base: position 22,713,700 of record NW_024412413.1, on the reverse strand, counting down.
CTGGGCGCTGACTGCAGCGAGCCCAATGTGGGGCTTGAACCCACGAACCATGAGATCATGACCTGAGCAGTAGTCAGACGCTCAATCAACTGAGCCACCCAGGCACCTCCTGAATTATAATACTTTCTAAGTAAGGTCTAAATCTGATTTACCTTTTGTGTTCCCTTATTTCATTTGGCCTAACTTCTGTGTGATTAATTTTTTTTAAAGAATAATAACAATGGCATCCTTATGTGTCAGAAAGTGTTTAGAGCAGGTACCCTTACTCCCATTGTACATATGAGAAAATGGAAATGTATTAGGTCATTTGCTTAAGTTTACACACTTAATAAGTAGTAGAAGTAGGGTTATTCATTAGGTTTATCTGACTATTAAAATAAGCGTGATGCCATTTAACATATTTAATTGTATTCAAGATGACTGGGGCATATGTGTATGAAATTCTGACACTGTTTACCCCTTTAGCCCATGAGAAATAACATATTACGTATACTAGTGGAATAGTATTCAGTAGACTAAAATATAAATAAAATGACATTGCTTGATCTTTTTTTCTCTATACCTAATTGTGGTTAGAGAAGAACAGTTTTAAAGTACATCATCCTAACAGTGGGTGTAGTGTTGTACTTTAGTATGGCTTCTTTCCTTTTAAAAATGGAGATTTTTTTTGAGAGTATTCTTATATAATGTTTTCTCTACACATGTTATCATTAATGTATCAAAGGAAAACAGAAAGCAACATGTATTTGATTAGATTTCTCCCAACTCTGTCATTTGCAACATATGACAGGTTGCTTGATAGAGGGTAGAATTTCTCTTAAAAAGCCACTTTTGTTATGCTTTTTTTTCCTTCAGGAGATCTATGCTGTCAGTTACAAGTTGGTAACTTAATTTTAAGAATTTTGTATTTTTGGCAACACAACGTTAAAAGACAGTTTACTTCATTATTGAAAAAAATTACTTTTACTTATTGGGTTTCTGTTCATTTTCTCCTTGTATGTAGAAACAAAAAAAACAACAAGAATCTTTCCCGCTTAGTTGTCCGCCCCCATACAGATGCTGTTTACCATGCTTGCTTTTCTGAGGATGGTCAAAGAATAGCTTCTTGTGGAGTTGATAAAACCTTACAGGTAAAACAAATCTCTTGAGAAAAATTGGAAGAGGCATGTACCTGATACTGTGCATATTAGAATATATTTAAATACTAAAATTGAAGAAAATTGTACATTAGAAATAGAGAAATCTAACTCTCTGGAATATTTTATGAAAACTTTCTCTGGAGATTTAAAAGATAGGGTTGTGCATTTTCATTATTTTAAATTTGCCAAGTGGCATGAAAGTACCTTTTACCCTAGCAATAAGTTTCCGTCATCTGTGTACCAGCTAGGGGTAATGAGGAAATGAAAATTGTTAAAAGACATAAGGACTCCCTGGCATAGTGAACTGGGCTTTGATTAAAAAAGTTATTTAATAAAATACCTATTTTAGTACAGGCTCAGGCATAGATTTCTGACTGTAAATAGGAATTGGACTAGATTATTTCTAAGGTGCTTGAAGGAATTTCCTAAGTTCTCATTTCTTTTCAGAATACATGAATGAATGCTTTTCTTTAAATCTGTACTGTATCTTTTGGTTTGGAAGGAAACAGGATCAAATTAGTTAAAACTTTGATTTTCAGACTAGGTTTAGTCTTTATAAGATTATGACTGGAAACCTTATTTTTATATGTGTACTTCATTATTTAAAAAAAAAGAATTTGCCAAACTAATCTCAAGAACTGAAGCTATACTCTGCTAGCTCTTTTTATTGATATTAAAAACATTTAACAAGGGATAGTTCTCTATGTTCAGGCATATAAATTCTGACGGATATTTCTGCTGTTTGGACTGTTTTTGCCAACGTTCATTCCTATTGCAAAATAATACTGAATAAGATCTTTAAAAGAAAGATTTTTATTGAATGGTGGCCAGTGGTTTATGGTAAAAAAATTTTATTTTTGCTTGTGCAGGTGTTCAAAGCTGAAACAGGAGAGAAACTTCTGGAAATCAAGGCTCATGAGGATGAAGTGCTTTGTTGTGCATTCTCTGCAGATGACAGATTCATAGCAACCTGCTCAGTGGATAAAAAAGTGAAGGTAGGGAAGTATTTTTCTCTTGAGTTGTAATTACCACAGAATTCATTTTCTTTTTCCATACTAGAGGGACTAGGGTAAGTAGGGATAAAAGACTTGCCTATTGATTACTAACTTGAGGCAAACCAGTTTCAACTGTAAATTAACACTGTCTAAAAAATCTTTTTTTTTTTTAAATGTTTGTTTATTTTTGAGAGAGCGTGAGCAAGGGAGGGGCAGAGAGAAGGAGACACAGAATATGAAGCAGGCTCCAGCCTTTGAGCTGTTGGCACAGAGCCTGATGGCGGGGCTTGAGCCCATGAATCTTGAGATCATGAACTGAGTCGAAGTCAGATGCGTAACAGGTGCCCCTAATAGTCCTTATTTTTAAGCACCAGCAAAATGCCTAGGTTTCTCAGCCTGAGATATTTACCAGGCAGCTAAGAGAAACAATTACAAATTAATGAATATGTCTGCCATTTATTGATCAGTCTATGGGATAAATACCAATTGGAATCTTTGAATGCATTGTGATTGGAAGTGTTGCTGCACAAAATTATTGTCTGAGATTGGATTCCTGTTGTAAAATGCTTAGTCTGTGAAGGGCAACCCAGGTTTTTTTTTTTAATTAAAAAAAAATTTTTTTTTAACGTTTATTTATTATTGAGAGACAGACACAGAGCATGAACAGGGGAGGGATAGAAAGAGGGGAGACACAGAATCTGAAGTAGGCTTCAGGCTCTGAGCTGTCAGCACAGAGCCCGATGTGGGGCTCGAACTCACAAACTGTGAGATCATGACCTGAGCCAAAGTCAGTCGCCTAACCAACTGAGCACCCCAGGCGCCCCCCAGGTTTAAAAAAAAATTTTTTTTTAACCTTTATGAACTACATTCACTGCAAATCTAGATGCACGAACAAACTAGCAATTCAGTTACTAGTCTACAAAGTAAATAGAGAAAAAAAAGTAAACACAGGTTAATTTTTATCTTTGTTATTTTTTCCCCTTTTTTCTTTCTTTTTTTTTTTTTTATTCTTTCTTGTCTCTTGTTCCTAAATTTGGCTTTCTGCTAGAGCATTTATGTGGAATTTAGGAGAGACTGAAGTCCAGGGGAATGTTTTTTTCTGATAAGTGGAGAGGGATCCTCACTTCAGGCTTTAAAAAAATTTTTTTTTAATTTAATTTTATTTTTTTTTATGTTTATTTTTGAGAGAGAGAGAAAGACAGACCATGAGTGAGGTAGGGCAGAGAGAGAAGGAGACACAGAATCTGAAGCAGGCTCCAGGCTCTGAGCTGTCTGCATAGAACACACGAACTGTGAGGTCATGACCTGAGCTGAAGTTGGACATTTAACTGACTGAGCCACCCAGAAGCCCCAGCCTTTTTCTTTTTCTTTTTTTTTTTTCCTTTTTTCTTTTTTTTTTTTCTTTTTCTTTTTTTTTTTTTTTTAAAGAATGTCGTAACTGGTTAGGTGTGTAACTGGGTCTTAGTGGACCTGGGAGCAAGAAAATTGGCTTGGAAGTTTTCCTAGGGTCTGGATCCACTTGAAGAAGACTTTGGAGTGTTCAGACTAAATTCAGGCCTTGGAAAAATCTACTTCTTGATAGAATGGACTCCAAGTGGCTTTACAACCAACTCGTTAATTTACTCCATAGCTTCTACTCTGAGTCAGACTTGGGAGTTGGCCATTCCATGTAGTTCCACAGTCAGAGCCAAATGGAGTAAAAGGAAATAACACTGTGTTTCTGCTTTCTAAGTACTCAAAAACAAAACAAGAGGCAGAAATGTGTATTAAATAAAAATAAACTTTATGGGCCTCTGGGGAGTGCTTTGACAAGATAAAATGTGGGGCGACTGGCTGACTCAATCAGTAGAGCACATGATTCTTCATCTCGGGGTTGTAAGTTTGAGCCCTATTTGGGTATGGAGCTTACTTAAAAATTAAAAACAAAATGCTATAAGAGGCAAATTAGTACTTCTGAAAAATCCAGAGCCCAGTGAAGATTAGATAATTTATTTCTTTCATTTGTTGTTAGATAGAACACACTGCTTGGTTGTCTTACATAGTAACTAAAATGATTATTCTTTTACTTGGGAATTTAACACCTAGTGAAGCTTTATACTGAATACTTTGTTGTATTACATTATCAATTTCTCACTACAACTTGTAAAGTAAGTATTTAACAGATGAGGCAACAAGTTCAGAGATGAAGTCATTTGTCCAGGCTCACATCAACTGATAAGTAATGGAGCCAGGGTTGAAAGCTTAGGTTTCCCTCAGAATCAGAAGCCTTTATTTTTTTCACTGAGCTATTTGTCTTTACTTATTTATTTATAAGTTCAAGTCAGAAATCTTAGCATGTCCTTTATCTCATTAAAAAAAAACTTTTTATTTTTTTAAGTTTACATCCAAGTTAGTTAGCATATAGTGCAACAATGATTTCAGGAGTAGATTCCTTAATACCCCTTACCCATTTAGCCCATCTCCTCTCCCACAACCCCTGCAGTAACCAACCCTCTGCTTGTTCTCCATATTTAAGAGTTTCTTATGTTTTGTCCCCCTCCCTGTTTTTGTATTATTTTTGCTTCCCTTCCCTTGTGTTCATCTGTTCTGTGTCTTAAAGTCCTCTTATGAGTGAAGTCATATGAGATTTGTCTTTCTCGAATTTCACTTAGCATAATACCCTCTAGTTCCATCCACATAGTTGCAAATGGCAAGATTTCATTCTTTTTGATTGCTGAGTAATTCTCCGTTGTATGTATATACCACATCTTCTTTATCCATTCATCCATTGATGGGCATTTGGGCTCTTTCCATACTTTGGCTGTTGTTGATAGTGCTGCTATAAACATTAGGGTGCATGTTAAACAACAGCAGTAAGTGGACATCCCTGTTGTGTTCCTGATCTCAGGGAGAAAGCTGTCAGTTTTTCCCTATTGAGGATGATATTAGCTGTGGGCTTTTCATAAATGGCTTTTATAATGTTTAAGTATGTTCCTTCTATCCCAGCTTTTTTGAGGGTTTTTATTAAGAAAGGATGCTGAATTTTGTCAAATGCTTTTTCTGCGTCGATTGACAGGATCATATGGTTCTTATCTTTTTTATTAATGTGATATATCACATTGATTGATTTGCGAATGTTGAACCAGCTCTGCAGCCCAGGAATGAATCCCACTTGATCATGGCGAATAATTCTTTTTATATGCTGTTGAATTCGATTTGCTAGTATTTAATTGAGAATTTTTGCATCCATATTCATCAGGGATATTGGCCTGTAGTTCTCTTTTTTTACTAGGTCTGGTTTAGGAATTAAAGTAATGCTGATTTCGTATATTGAGTCTGGAAGTTTTCCTTCCCTTTCTATTTTTTGGAATAGCTTGAGAAGGGTAGGTATTATCTCTGCTTTAAATGGCTGGTAGAATTCCCCTGGGAAGCCATCTGGTCCTGGACTGTTATTTGTTGGGAGATTTTTGACAACTGATTCAATTTCTGCACTGGTTATGGGTGTGTTCAAGCTTTCTATTTCTTCCCGTTTGAGTTTTAGAAGCGTGTGGGTTGTTTAACATAGTGTTGGGAGTTCTAGCATCAGCAATCAGACAACAAAAGGAAATCAAAGGAATGAAAATTGGCAAAGATGAAGTTAAGCTTTCACTTTTTGCAGATGACATGATATTATACATGGAAAACCCGATAGACTACACCAGAAGTCTGCTAGAACTGATACATGAATTCAGCAAAGTCGCGGGCTACAATCAATGTACAGAAATCAGTTGCATTCTTATACACTGATAATGAAGCAACAGAAAGACAAATAAACTGATCCCATTCGCAATTGCACCAAGAACCATAAAATACCTAGGAATAAACCTAACCAAAGATGTGAAAGATCTGTATGGTGAAAACTATAGAAAGCTTATGAAGGAAATTGAAGAAATATAAAGAAATGGAAAAATATTCCGTGCTCATGGATTGGAAGAATAAATATTATTAAAATGTCAATACTACCCAAAGCTATCTACACATTCAATGCAATCCCAATCAAAATTGCACCAGCATTCTTCTCGAAGCTAGAACAAGCAATCCTAAAATTTGTATGGAACCACAAAAGGCCCCGAATAGCCAAAGTAATTTTGAAGCAGAAGACCAAAGCAGGAGGCATCACAATCCCAGACTTTAGCCTCTACTACAAAGCTGTAATCATCAAGACAGCATGGTGTTGTCACAAAAACAGACACATAGACCAACAGAATAGAATAGAAACCCCAGAACTAGATCCACAAAAGTATGGCCAACTAATCTTTGACAAAGCGGGAAAGAATATCCAATGGAAAAAAGACAGTCTCTTTAACAAATGGTGCTGGGAGAACTGGACAGCAACATGCAGAAGGATGAAACTAGACCAGTTTCTTACACCATTCACAAAAATAAACTCAAAGTGGATAAAGGACCTGAATGTGAGACAGGAAACCATCAAAACCCTAGAGGAGAAAGCAGGAAAAAACCTCTCTGACCTCAACCGTAGCAATTTCTTACTTGACACATCCCCAAAGGCAAGGGAATTAAAAGCAAAAACGAACTACTGGGACCTTGTGAAGATAAAAAGCCTCTGCACAGCAAAGGAAACAACCAACAAAACTAAAAGGCAACCAACGGAATGGGAAAAGATATTTGCAAATGACATATTGGACAAAGGGCTAGTATCCAAAATCTATAAAGAGCTCACCAAACTCCACACCCGAAAAACAAATAATCCAGTGAAGAAATGGGCAGAAAACATGAATAGACACTTCTCTAAAGAAGACGTCCAGATGGCTAACAGGCACATGTAAAGATGCTCATCGTCACTCCTCATCAGGGAAATACAAATCAAAACCACACTGAGATATCACCAGTCAGAGTGGCTAAAATGAACAAATCAGGAGACTATAGATGCTGGAGAGGATGTGGAGAAATGGGAACCCCCTTGTACTGTTGGGAATGCAAACTGGTACAGCTGCTCTGGAAAAGTGTGGAGGTTCCTAAAAAAATTAAAAATAGATCTACCCTATGACCCAGCAATAGCACTGCTAGGAATTTACCCAAGGGATACAGGAGTGCTGATGTATACGGGCACTTGTGCCCCAATGTTTATAGCAGCGCTTTCAACAATAGCCAAATATGGAAAGAGCCTAAATGTCCATCAGCTGACAAATGGATAAAGAAATTGTGGTTTATATACACAATGGAATACTATGTGGCAATGAGAAAGAATGAAATAAGGCCTTTTGTAACAACGTGGATGGAACTGGAGAGTGTTATGCTAAGTGAAATAAGTCATACAGAGAAAGACAGATACCATATGTTTTCACTCCATGTGGATCCTGAGAAACTTAACAGAAGTCCATGGGGGAGGGGAAGAAAAAAAAAAAAGGTTAGAGAGGGAGAGAGCCAAACCATAAGAGACTCTTAAAAACTGAGAATAAACTGAGGGTTGATGGGGGGTGGGAGGGAGGGGAGGGTGGATGATGGGTATTGAGGAGGGCACCTTTTGGGATGAGCACTGGGTGTTGTATGGAAACCAATTTGACAATAAATTTCATACTAAAAAAAAAACATTGGGGTGCATGTGCCCATTTGAAACAGCATACCTTTATCCCTTAGATAAATACCTAGTAATGCAATTGCTGGGTTGTAGGCTAGTTCTATTTTTAATTTTTTGAGGAACCTCCATACTGTTTTCCAGAGTTGCTGCATCAGCTTGCGTTCCCACCAACAATGCAAAAGAGATCCTCTTTTTCCACATCCTCGCCAACATCCGTTGTTGCCTGTGTTGTTAATGTTAGCCATTCTGACAGGTGTGAGGTAGTATCTCATTGTGGTTTTGATTTGAATTTCCCTGATGATGAGTGATGTTGAGCATTTTTCTCATGTGTCAATTGGCCATCTGGATGTCTTCTTTGGAGAAGTGTCTATTCATGTGTTTTCCCATTTCTTCACTGGATTATTTGTTTTTTGGGTGTTGAGTTTGATAAGTTCTTTACAGATTTTGGATACCAACCTTTTATCTGATACGTCATTTGCAAATATCTTCTCCCATTCTGTCTGTTGCCTTTTAGTTTTGCTGATTGTTTCCTTTGCTGTGCAAAGGATGAGGCCCTTTGATGAAGTCCCAATAGTTCATTTTTGCTTTTGTTTCCCTTGCCACTGAAGACGTGCTGAGTAAGAAGTTACTGTGGCCAAGGTCAGAGAGGTTTTTTGCCTGCTTTCTCCTTGAGGATTTTGATGGCTTCCTGTCTTACATTTAGGTGTTTCATCCATTTTGAGTTTATTTTTGTGTATGGTATAAGAAAGTGGTCCAGGTTCATTTTTCTGCATGTTGCTGTCCAGTTTTCCCAGCACCATTTGCTGAAGAGACTGTTTTTTTTTTTTTTTTTAATCTTTATTTATTTATTTATTTATTTATTTATTTATTTTTTCAACATTTTTATTTATTTTTTTGGGACAGAGAGAGACAGAGCATGAACGGGGGAGGGGCAGAGAGAGAGGGAGACACAGAACTGGAAACAGGCTCCAGGCTCTGACCCATCAGCCCAGAGCCCGACGCGGGGCTCGAACTCCCAGATCGCGAGATCGTGACCTGGCTGAAGTCGGACGCTTAACCGACTGCGCCACCCAGGCGCCCATGAAGAGACTGTTTTTATTCCATTGGATATTCTTCCCTGCTTTGTCAAAGATTAGTTGGCCATACGTTTGTGGATCCATTTTTGGGTTTTCTATTGTGTTCCATTGATCTGAGTGTCTCTTTCTGTGCCAGTACCATACTGTCTTGATGATTATGACTTTGTAATACAGCTTGAAGTCCAGGATTGTGATGCCTCCTGCTTTGGTTTTCTTTTTCAAGATTGCTTTGGCTATCCAGGGTCTTTTCCGGTTCTATACATATTTTAGGATTGTTTGTTCTAGCTCTGTGAAGAATGCTGGTGTTATTTTGATAGGTATTGCATTGAATATGTAGATAGCTTTGGGTAGTGTTGACATTTTAACACTATCTGTTCTTCCTATCCAGGAGCATGGAATCTTTTTCCATTTCTTTGTGTCTTCTTCAATTTCTTTCATAAACTTTTTATAGTTTTCAGTGTATAGATTTTTCACCTCTTTGGTTAGATTTATTCCTAGGTATTTTATGGTTTTTGATGCAGTTGTAAATGGGATCAATTCCTTGAATTCTCCTTCTTTTGCTTCATTGTTGGTGTATAGGAATGCAACCGATTTCTGTGCATTGATTTTATATCCTGCAACTTTGATGAATTTATGGATCGGTTCTAGCAGTCTTTTGGTGGAATCTTTGGGGTTTTTCATATAAAGTATCATGTCATCCCCAAAGAGTGGAAGTTTGACCTCCTCCTGGCCTATTTGGATGCCTTTTGTTTCTTTGTGTTGTCTGATTGCTGAGGCTAAGACTTCCAAAAAGATGTTGAATAACAATGGAGAGAGTGGACATCCTGGTCTTGTTCCTGACCTTAAGGGGAAAGCTCTCAGTTTTCCCCATCCTTTATCTCATTTGATACCTTGAATTGTGTAGGACAGGTATAAGTATCCTCATTTTATAGAAGATTGGACTGTGATACAGATAAATTAAGGACTTAAGGACACACAAATAATAAATGGTAGAGCCAGGTCTTGGACTTAATCCTTCTGATCTAAAGTCCATTATTCTATACTTCTTATTTATTTAAAGTTTGTTTATTTTGAGAGAGAGAGAGAGAGAGAGAGAGAGAGAGAGAGAGAGAATATATCCCAAGCAGGCTCTTTGCTGTCAGCGCAGAGCCCAACTTGGGTCTTGATCTTCTGAACCCATGAGATCATGATCTGAGCTGAAATCAAGTGTAGGACTCTCAAATGACTGAGCCACCCATGTGTGCCTTCCATAGTTTTATAGCACTTACATCTCTGCCTGCTGTCATTCATATGAACATGTGCAATCTTGCCCTTGAAGAATGTAATGTTTTCATGAGATTCTAATTATGCTATAGAAAGGTCACATGTATACACTTGCAAGTAACTTTTTTTTTAAACCTGGAAAAATACGTATTTTAGAGAAGGCGGAGGTGTTCATTAGCCTCATGTCTGGGAAAATCTGCCACAAAACAGGTGATGTTTATTTGCTCCTCTGTTCTCCCTTTGAAAATAAGGGGTAGTTGTAAATTTTATTTTCTCTATTCTTTTTAGATTTGGAATTCTATGACTGGGGAACTAGTACATATCTATGATGAGCACTCAGAGCAAGTCAACTGCTGCCACTTTACCAACAACAGTCATCACCTTCTCTTAGCCACTGCGTCAAGTGACTGTTTCCTCAAAGTAAGTGTGGATAATGAGAATTACATAGACAAATTTGATAGATGCATTAGAACATTTCTTTTGATTTTCTCATGTATTAATCAGGGTTCTTTTGGTTGCAGTGATAGAAACTTCCATATTAGATTAAGCAAAAAAAAAAAAGATATTATTGGTTTATGTAAGTGAAGAGTCTAGAGGGAGCATGGCTTCAAGCATAGCTGATTCCAGATGTTTAAATTATGTTCTTAGACTCTACCTTTTATCTCTAGACTTTGTTTCCCTCTTTGTTTGGTTTAGGCGTTGTTCTTTCAGTGTGGCAGGAAATATGGCTAGTCTCACCTCCAGGCTTACATGGGTCTTATAGTTTATAGTCACAGAGGAAATCATATTATATATGTGTGTGTGTATATATATATATACACACACACACACACATACATATATTATATACATGATATATATAATACACATATATGTATTTTATATATATACAACACACATACATACATACATACATACATACATACATACATACATATAGGATCTACTCTTTCCCAGATCCCATAGATTTCATTTTAAAGAAGACTATTTGACTTTGTTTGGCTTATATGCTCATTGTTAAATAATCCTAGTCGCCTGTAGGATGGAATCCGTGGATTGGCCAAGGATCACAAGTGTAGCCATGTAGAAATGGGACAAGTGAGGTGAGGTCAGCTCCACTGAATTATATAAGAGGGACTTGATTCAAAAGAGAGGTTCTGTTATTAGGAGGAAGAAAAAGAGATGCTGACAGGAAAAAAAAGCTAAAACCAAAAACATACTCATTTCATATATGTTTGGTAATGCTTTATAATTATAAATTATAAAAGATTTTATCTTTTTTTTGGAGTTTATTTTGAGAGAGAGAGAGCACGTATGCGCGAGCAAGCAGGGGAGGGGCAGAGAAAGGAGGGAGAGAGAGCGAATTCCAGGCAGGCTCTTTTTTCCCCTGTTAAGTGCCATATTAAAGATAGCTAGATTGAATTTTCTGGGGTCCCAGAAAGATTCACTAACTTCTTTTAGAGTCTTTTTTGGATTGATTTCTGCCCTTTGTCCTCCTCCTCCCCCTTTTTTTTTTTTTTTTTTTTTTTGTTTTTTTTTTTCCTTTTTTGCACCCCCCCCCCCTTTTTTTTTTTTTTTTTTTTTTGATGTTTATTTTTGAGAGAGTGAGAAAGAGCAAGTGCACAAGCTTGGGAGAGCGGGAGAGGGCAGCAAGACAGGGAGAGAGAATCCTAAGCAGACTCCATGTTGTCAGCACAGAGCTTGACATGGGGCTTGAACTCATGAACCATGAGATCATGACCTGGGCCGAAACCAAGTGTTGGACGCTTAACTGACTGAACCTCCTAGGTGCCCTGCGCCCTTTCTTTTTAAAAAAAAATTTTTTTTTTCAACGTTTATTTATTTTTGGGACAGAGAGAGACAGAGCATGAACGGGGGAGGGGCAGAGAGAGAGGGAGACACAGAATCGGAAACAGGCTCCAGGCTCTGAGCCATCCGCCCAGAGCCTGACGCGGGGCTCGAACTCCCGGACCGCGAGATCGTGACCTGGCTGAAGTCAGACGCTTAACTGACTGCACCACCCAGGCGCCCCACGCCCTTTCTTTTTTTAATGTCACACTATCTTTGTAATGGGACATTATATTTTTGGGAAGGTTCAGCAAAACATTTCAGTTTGGAAAACCTCATACATTCTGTTTGATGTTTAAGGTATTTGAACAACTTTAGAAAATATTGAAAGTTGTCCCCCCTATACCCACAGGTTATTTCCCCCAGTAGTTCCTTTCAGACACGTTTCTGGAATCCCCAGGGCCCTGCACAGCTCAGTTTGAAACACTGGATTGGGTTAAAATAACAGCCTAACATAGTCTTACAGTCTTAGCTCATTTTTACTCAGATATGCTTTACCCTACTGAATAAACCCACCTCTAAAAAATAAGACTATTGTACTATTTAAGAAAAGCTTTGCTCTATTTGAACAATCCCAGCTCTAAAAACCTAAGACCTTTTGTTATGACTAATTTTTGATGTTTCTTTTTAATATTTTAGAGGGTGAAGAAGTTAATATTTCCTCATTTTAATTATAGACCAATCCTCTAGGATGTGAGAACAAAGAGAGATCTATGGGGTATATTGGTTAGTCAACAGTTTTAATTAAGGACAAGTTATGCTTTAAGATCTGCCATACCACATCTGTATTACCATGTAGACAATTAGAACTCACTTCTTTTGTCTCTTGAACTGAGAGAAGCCAATGAAAATATGTAAATCTGGGGGTGCCTGGCTGGCTCAGTTGGTGGAGCTTGCAACTCTTGATCTCAGGGTTGTGGGTTTGAGCCCCATGTTGGGTGTAGAGAATATTTAAAAATGAAATCTTTTTTTTTTTTAATTTTTTTTTTTAACATATATTTATTTTTGAGACAGCGAGAGACAGAGCATGAACAGGGGAGGGTCAGAGAGAGGGAGACACAGAATCTGAAACAGGCTCCAGGCTCTGAGCTGTCAGCACAGAGCCCGACGTGGGGCTCGAACTCATGGACCGCGAGATCATGACCTGAGCTGAAGTCGGCCACTTAACCGACTGAGCCACCCAGGCGCCCCAAAAATGAAATCTTTAAAAAAAATATGTAAAATTGAAGCTGCCCCCATGTAACTTGCCTTATCTGAAAAATTGGATTTACCTAGGACTGGGATAAAAAGGAGTCTAGGATGGAGATGGACGTGAAGAATAGGACGTATCTCACTGGTCATTTGCAAAGGATTTTTACCAAGGTTAATCACGGGGATGAATGAGTTCTTCTTCTGTGTTTAATATAGTTAGCATAAATCACCAGAGATGACTAGTCCTTCTTATTTACATTTAAAAAGAAACATTTTTTCTTTAATGTTTATTCATTTTTGAGAGACAGAGACAGAGCATGAGTGGGGAAGGGGCAGAGAGAGAGGGAGACACAGAATCCGAAGGAGGCTCCAGGCTCGGAGCTGTCAGCACAGAGCCCGACATGGGGCTCGAACTCACAAACTGCAAGATCATGACCTGAGCCAAAGTCGGACACTCAACCGACTGAGCCACCCAGGAGCCCCTTTTTAATTTACATTTTACATACTTTTCAAACATATCCAAAAGGAAAGAGTACAATAATGAACCCTTGTGATATCCATTGTTTAGCTCTAACTGTACTATTATCAGTATTTTGCTAATTTTATTTTATTTACCTCCCTGGTCCCCCATCCCCATTTTTTGGGGGGGGGGGGTGGTGGCTGGGGCACGTTGCAACAAATCCCAGGTATTATGTCATTTCACCCAAAATCCTTCAGCATGCGTATCTGAGGTCTTAAACATACATACCATGGCATTATTACCCCTAACATTAACAATGGTTTTGTAATATACCTGGTTTGTGCTTACTTCTCCCCATTATTCTTTTTCTTTTTTTAAGTTTGTTTATGTTTAGTAATCTCAACACCCAATGTGGGCTTGGACTCACAACCCCAAGATCAATTGACCCAGTTAGGAGCCCCTTCCCCATTATTCTTAAAAACATACCTTTCTACCATGAGTTTGTTGGAATCAAAATATAAATTTCAGGTGACATTTAGTTGTTCTATGTCTTAAATCCCTTTTAATCTGTAGAAGTTTCCCTTCTCCTCCTCTTTTCTTATGCCATTGATGAGAACTTTAGTCTTTTGTCCTGTGGATTCTGAATTTGGTTGGTTGCTTCCGAGAGGTGTTTACTTGGTCTTCAAGCCTGTTACATGTCCTGTCAAATGTATTTATGTCTATCTTTGCTATCTTTGAATTTTCTTAGTCATTTTTTAGAGCATTAATAGATTTTAGCCTAGCTAGTACAAGGTTTGCATGGGGAAATCTTAGAAATGACCATTTGGGTAACCTAGCATCTAAAAAGTTTGGGGATATTTTATTTTACAAATTATTTATTATAGATCTAAGTAAAAATAGTAATGATTCCAAACTACTTTGTTAAAATGGGCAGTGATTAGTTATTTACATAACCTTTGGTCCTTTAATAGATGTAGGTGCTGATCTAAGGGCGGCTCCATTACTTGGTAATCACAATTCACCTTTGTATTTGATACCTTTGTATTACTATGAACATCTTTCTGTAATTGAAAAAACTTAAATGGGAGGGAAGAAAAAATGTTATGTGGTTTCTAACTTCCTTGTTCAGTACTAGTTTTGTAGTTATCTTTTTATCTTTCTCAAATAGCTGTGGGATTTGACCCAAAAAGAGTGTCGGAATACCATGTTTGGCCACACAAATTCAGTCAATCACTGCAGATTTTCACCAGATGATAAGCTTTTGGCTAGTTGTTCAGCTGATGGAACATTAAAGGTATGCTTTTGTTTATCATTAAAATTGGTTGTAATTTTGTAGCTTTATGATTTGGTTAGAGAGATAGGTTTCTGTTTTTCTCATTTCTACAGGAAGAGCTGCTTTAATTTCCAGGAGCATATTTAATATAACTGTAATTGCTTGTCATAATGATTGTTTATGAATGGTTTACTGCCTTATGCTTTAAAGTTTATATAATTTGAAATCTTAATTTTTTAAGCATATATTCTATTTAAGACTTCATAAAATTGAGACCTGTGGGGTCGAATTTGTAAAGGCCCTGCTTTATTTATTCTTTAGTCTCCCTTTTATTTTATATTTTCCTGTTTTTGAGAGCTAGGAAAAAAAGTTTATTCAGCCTCCTGAAATCTATAGTCCTAAAAAAAACTAAATTCTTTACATTTTTACCTTCTCAAATAAGATCCAAATCCTACTTTCTTTATTACTCCTGTCTCCACCATCATTCTAGCCTCCTCTTTATTGATTCTCCTTTTTTCCTTTGGTCTTAAGTCCAATCTATCTTTGACCTCCTCATCTTTTTGTCTACTTTTCCCCCTCCCATTCTATAGTGTTTGCTCTGGTTCATGCTGTCATCTCCTTATGTCTGATAGCAGCTTTCTAAGATGTATTCTCCATCCCTCCTAGTTCTGGTACAGAACTGCTAGAATAACTTTACCTCTGTTTTCATCTTGCCACTTTAAGCTGGAACACAAAAGTACCACATTATAAATTGTGATAAATCAGGCTTATTAGGTGCACCTCTGAGTCTCTTTACCTTTCATCATTCTGCCACCTCTGTTCCTGTTCAGTTTGTTTTTTCTAATACACTTAACACTAATTGTTTTGGGCAAGATAATTTGGGGGCTTATGTCTGGTACTGTTTTCATATATATATTTCAGTAGTTTTTCGGCAGAATTTTGGCCTCCAATTCATTTAACCATATTTAAAAAAACCTTTTTTTACATGTTTATTTATTTTTGAGAGAGAAAGATGCTTAACCTGCTGAGCCACCAGGTGCCCCTAACCATATTTTTTAATGACCTTTAAACCTTTATGCAAAACCTTCTTCAGGGATGCCTGGGTGGCTCAGTCGGTTAAGTGTCCGACTTCAGCTCAGGTCATGATCTCATGGTTTGGAGTTCGAGCCCTGTGTTGGGCTCTGTGCTGACAGCTCGGAGCCTGGAGCCTGCTTCAGATTCTGTGTCTTCCTCTCTTGGCCCTCTCTCCCTTGCTCACGCTGTCTCTTTCTTTCAAAAATAAATAAATATTTTTTAAAAATTTAAAAACCCACTTCTTCAGAAAGTGTTCTCTTATAACATCCATGTATCTGGTTCTGAGTGCACCACCCATCCTTCTATCTATATTTATGTATATTGATAGGAACTGTTCAGTTGATCTTCTCATTTCCACTTGTAAATTGTTGTGCTGTTCAGTTCAATCATTTTCATATGTCTTTGATAAGATTGCATATAGATTTATGATCTGCAGAGACCTTGCATCTTGTACTCTCTGCAGTTCATAGTACAGAATTGTACTCAAAACACACACTCAGTAAATTTTCTTGACATATTTTTTTTCCAGAGAAATGCTTGAACCCTCCTGGGCACTATTTTGTTTGTTAGAATCACTAGAGAAGATTTGTTAATGCTGATAGGTAACTCCTAAGTTACAGGAAGTTACAGAAATCTCTTGATGGTGATTCTCTGGTTGAATCTTTGATTTTTCTTTGTTGGCTGAAGATAACTTGTTTTGTAGAAATTACTTCAGGGCATCTAGGACCCCTTTCTGGTTAGAATTCTACTTTAAAGAATTTTCTAGCTATTAGTAGATGTTGGGAGCATTCTTAGGTAGAATATTCAAGTAAATAGATTTTGACCTCTATGACATGTTATCTACGAATATTAAATACTGTCTCTTTCTTTAGGACAATCCATATCAGAGGAGGTTTTTCAGAACACATTTAGATGGGTTAAGAGAGCCCTTTTCTGAGAGATTCTTTTAAGATCTTCTCTTTATGCCCCGTATTTTTTCTTTTTAAAAATTTCATGATAACGTGCTGCGTTGGTGTGGGTTTGTCTTCATTTATTGTGCTTGGCACTTGGTGGCTTCTTTCAATTTGGAAATTCATATACTTCAGTTCTGTAGTCTTCCCTTAATTATTTGATGTAATTTTTCTCTGCTTTTTCTTCTTAGAATGGCTGTCTGTTTTTTTGGTTGTTTTCTTATTTTTCTGTCCTTCTCTTTGTCTATTTGCCCTCCTTTCTGGAAGATTTCTTTAGCTTTATTTTCTAGCTTTATTTTCTAATCCTTCTATTGGATTTTTAATTTCTCTTGTTGTATCTTAAAGTACTCATTCTTATGATCAGTTTCCTTTTTGATTTTATACTATATTTGTCATAGATGGAGTTTCTTTAATCTTTTTGTGGTGTTAACAGTTTTTTATTTTTTATTTTGTAAATATATATTTTAAGAGCTGCATCTTTTTTTTTAAGTTTGTTTATTTTGAGAGAGAGAGAGAGAGAGCATGTGCACAAGTGTGGAGGGACAGAGAGAGAGAGGGAGAGAGAGAATCCCAAGCAGGCCCTGCACTGTTAGCACAGTGCCCAACGTGGGGCTCAATCTCAGGAATCATGAGATCATGACCTGAGCCGAAATCAAGAGTTAGATGTTAACCAACTAAGCCACCCAGGTGCCCTTGTGAATAGTATTTTTTTAAATTTCATATTCCTGTATACTTGCTGTTTTCTTTGTTGGTTTCAGTTTCTGTCTGTATTTTAGAGGTATAAGGTCAGCTATCTGATCCTTGGGTATAGCTACAGATGTTTTCTGACTTACGATGGTTGACTTAGGATTTTTCAACTTTATGATGGTGTAAAAGTGATATACATTCAGTAGAAACTGTACCTCGAATTTTGAATTTTAATCTTTCCCTTGGATAACGATATGCAGTCTGATACTGGTGATGTTGGGCAGTGACAGGGAGCCGCAGCACCCAGTCAGCCATGAGATCACATGGGTGAACAAGGGTGATACACTTACAGCCTTTCTATATCTGTATCGCCATTCTCTTTTTTGCTTTCTCTACAGTATTTAATAAATTACAGGAGATATTCAACATTTTATTATAAAATAGGTTTTGTTAGATGATCTTTGCCAGCTTTT
Source organism: Herpailurus yagouaroundi (assembly GCF_014898765.1). NCBI lineage: Eukaryota > Metazoa > Chordata > Mammalia > Carnivora > Felidae > Herpailurus > Herpailurus yagouaroundi. The sequence goes on along the minus strand of NW_024412413.1, from coordinate 22,695,714 downwards.
GGCTAATGTAAGTGTTCTGAGCACATTTAAGGTAGGCCAGGCTAAGCTATGGTGTTCAGTAGGTTAGGCATATTAAATGCATTTTCAAATTATGATATTTTCAAGTTATGATGGGTTTATTGGGATATAACCCCATGGTTAAGTTGAGGAAGATCTGTATATGTATTAGATATATAAATCCTGCTCCTATTTAGGAGTGTAGCACCAAAAAGCTGATAGGGAATTGTAACCTTGCTTATTATGAGTTTCTCTGAAGGGTTGTCTGGGAAACTTCTAATGTCAGACTTTTTAGATCTTTCATCTTGATCTCGTTGGATATTCAGAGAAAAATCTTTAGTCTCCTACCTCTAGGGTATAAGTCTGGTTGGCAAGTTCTGAGACGATGTTGAGGTAGAGATCTCAAAATTTGGAATATAGACTTTCTTTTAATTTCCCAATTTTCAGAATGATGACTTTGCTCTCAACTGTGATGGGTCTAGAAAAAACCTCTACTCTTCAGCCAAAGTAGGGACACAGCAACCTGGATTGCATAGTTTGGGAGGGGGTTTTATGGGATTTGTAGTGATTTCTCTTGATTTAGCTCTACCCTTAGAAGGTACCCAGTGCAACACTTCCTTCGCCTTTTAGGAGTTCTGTGGTATGAATTGGGCTGCTTCTTGGCTTTCCCTGTGGTGGGCTCAGGACTCAGTATTTAGGAGTCTCCTTATTGCTTGCCTTTTTTGCTTTTTACCCTTTATAGTTTTGTTGCTATTAACTCTTCCTCCTTTCTCCTTTGCCTTGTGAACTATGCCTATGAAGAAAAGTTCTCTTTACTGTTGTTTTATGTGGTTTTGGGAGGGTATGAAGATGAATGTTTGTATTCTATCTACATCTTTAATCTGAATCCTGTTTCCTTCAGTAACACTATTGTTTCTACTCACCTATGCTTGAAACATGAGAAGAATCTGTCTTTTCACTTAAAATGCATTTTTTGATTATTTAGTGAATACTTAATATGTGTCAGACACTGCACGAGGCATTTGGGTTTTAAATACTAAAAAGGAAAAAACAAACAAAACATGAAATATTTCCTGGCCTGAAGTTGTTCAAATCCCAGTTGGAGAAAGTGGTAAGGGAATAGACAAGCTGTGGAAATGGTAAAGGTGCTCTGAGAACAGATGAGGGTTGTGTCCAGATGTGTTCAGGCACCTGGTGCTGCACCCAAACTGTAACCTTTTCTCCTTTTTCATGATCTTTGTTATCCCATTTTATGTGTCACTTTAGCTTATGCTGACCCTTTAGCCTAGAGTCTAGGCCATAGAGTGTTCCTCTTGTCTTTTTAGTGTTGAAAATCTCTCCATCCTAAGTTGTAGGCTAATCTTCAGGGAGGAGACTGAGATGTCCACCTCTGCAAAAACTGTTCCCTCAAGCCCACAGCTTGGGTCTAGCATTTCCACTGTGCTTTATCTTTTCCTCTCAAATGACACATCCGATGTACTTTGTCTTAGAGTCACTTATGGGCTTGTCTTACCTCCTTTAATGGCCTGTAAACTCCTTGAGAGAGAGGTATCTATACCTGATTTATTTATGTAATCTTCCAAATGATGAGCATAGCGGTTAATGTGTTCACGATGATAAACCTTTTTTGTGTCCCTTCAAATCAAAGTAAGACTTCTCCAAACTCGAAAGAAAAAAGTGTTAAAAGTCTTCAGGGACAGGATTTTGATATCATGTGTGAGTATCAAAATGTGATTGTAGAGCACAGAGCAGTAGCAGCAGGGGAGAGACATTATTGCACTCTTGGTGAGAACTGCCGTGTTTGTGGCAGCTTTCCCACAGTGCTATTAAGGCAGTATTGTTAGCTAGTTCGTGCTGATACAGTGACGTGTAGTAAGCAGAGGTCCTGTAAAATGATGTTGGATAACAGCATCTCAAGGTCAAAGTCTTCTCAAAGCATTGCCTTCTGAGAGGATGAAGAACTGTAAAATTATTTCCTGCCCCAAATGGCTCTGTAATCTTTTAAGCATTTTGCAGGGTATCATGTTGATAAGCATGTGTTTTTCAGGCCCTGTTGATAAACTGTTTCAAAATGTGACTTTTATTTAAAATTGCCATGTAAACCACACAAAGCCTAGGGTGCACATGGGCCCTTGATACAGTATAGTGACTTGCTCAAAATCAAATGCTTGTATTTACTTGGTCCCTCGATGTGTGGAATTTCATCATTCATTGGATAGGAGCTGAAGTCAGGTCCAGATGCAGAATGTAGTTTAGACAGGTTTAATGAAATTGGGTTTTGTTAGGTTTGTTCTTTCTTTCTTTCTTTCTTTTTTCTTTTTTTTATGTGTATTTCTGAGACAGAGACAGAGCATGAGTGGGGGAGGGGCAGAGAGAGAGAGACACAGAATCAGAAGCAGGCTCCAGGCTCTGAGCTGTCAGCACAGAGCCCGACAGGGGCTCGAACTCACAAACTGTGAGATAATGATCTGAGCTGAAGTCGGTCGCTCAACTGACTGAGCCACCCAGGTGCCTCCTTTCTTTCTTTTTTAAATCTCGGCAGTGGTGGCTTGGGAAGCAATGTGATTTCTCATATATGTAGTTGATGTGACTGAAACTTCTGGCATTTATGTATAGGCTTTTTTTTTTCCTCTTTAAGTACCAAGGAAGGCTATTTTATTATCTGATGTCTTTTACTTCATCCACTTTATCCACATTTGTTGCAAGGGTAAAGGTTTTGGTATTGGTTATATTCCTTAGTGTATATAATGTGCCTCTAAACTTGAGATTTAAATTTTTTTTTTTTTTTACATTTATTTATTTTTGAGAAACAGAGACAGAGCATAAGTTGGGTAGGAGCAGAAAGAGAATGAGACACAGAATCCGAAGCAGGCTCCAGGCTCTGAGCTGTCAGCACAGAGCCCGACATGGGGCTCGAACTCACAAACCGTGAGATCATGACCTGAGTTGAAGTCAGACGCTTAACCGACTGAGCCACCCAGGCGCCCCTCTAAACTTGAGCTTTAAAAATGTGCTTGGTGAAACAAATCTGGTTTTACTTTGGAGGTGTTCTTTGGAAGCTGAGTTAAAGCCTAAGAAGCAGGTTTTTTGTTTTTTTGTTTTAATTTTTAATTAAACAAAATTTTTTTTTTTGTCGTCCTTGACCAACCTTTGGTCTGGGCATGGTAGTCATTATCACTCTGTGAAGCTCAGTTGCTGTTTAAGGCCCAGGGGAGTGAAGATGGGTCTTCTTGAAGGCCTTTGTCTTTTGTGCCGCTTAAGTGTATGGCCCCACAAACACATAAGGTGCCTTGCTTCCTTTTAGCATATTCTTTGTTTTTATTTTCAGGGACTTCCTTATGTCCCTGGATACTCTTGCTACGTTTATAACTTAGACTGGGCCTTGTGTGGTGTCCAGGTTGTGCATGCAGTAGATAGATGGGAAGCAAACTTCATGCCTGGCACAGCAGAGGGCAGCAGTGGCAAGTCGTGAGTCTCACCTTTCTTCCTGTTCTCATTCTTATTGTCACCACCTAATCTTTAGCTTCCTCCACACGATGCAAGGGTTTTTAGCATTTAGTTTTACATTCTGCATTTTGCATTTCAGGCAATGCTTCTAGTTTTTTTTTTTTTTCTTTTTAGGAAGGTGCTGAATGAAACTGGAGTACTTAATTTGAAAGCTTTATAAAAAGTCACACATAAGTGAAAACAGTTCATTAGAAAAAGTGAATAATTTGTGTGAAATTTAATCCCAGTAGAATTCTAGATGTGTGATTTGAGATTAAAACAAACTTAAGCTTTTTTTTTTTTTTTAATTTTTACAATCTGAAGCTTTGGGATGTGAAATCAGCAAACGAGAGGGAAAGCATTAATGTGAAGCAATTCTTCCTAAATTCAGAGGAGCCTCAAGAGGATATGGAAGTGATAGTGAAATGTTGTTCATGGTCTGCTGATGGTGCTAGGATAATGGTGGCAGCAAAAAATAAGATCTTTGTAAGTATCCGTATTTTAACAAGCCAAAATTAGCCTGATTTAAAGAAAATGAAAACATCTATTGATTTTTGCATTTTATACTGTTTATTGATATAAATAATAAAGTATAGCTATATGATTTTGGGTAGGCTCCCTAACTTCTTCGTTCTCAGAATTGTGTTCTAGGGGATGTTGATTGGCTTTGTGTGGAAAGGTTTCCATGGTCACACAGGTTTGAGAAATGTGTATTCCTTTCCTTATTAGAGTCACTCAGTGTATACTAACATACCTAAGGCCTCCATAAGTTCTATAATACAAAAATAATTTATGTTGGTTAGTCCAGTGTTTCTCAAATAGATTTAAAATATGGAATACTTTCTGTATCACTTTTTTTTTTTTTTTTTTTTTTTTTTTACAATTTTGAATACATTTAGGTGATTTTAGGTGATTTTCAAAGTGCTTCCTTACTCCTCAAATTTATGATTTGGTGACTGTGATAGAAAAACTTATCAACAACTGAAGAATATTGTGAGATTTCTATGATGTAAATGAGGACAATATGTTAAAATAGTGAATGACAAGGAAATGTAGTAATAGCTTACATTTGTATTCAGGGTGCTCTCACGTGTTTCTCTTGATATAAATGTCCAAGAGACGCAGCAGATTACAATATACCTATGCTAATAATGAGGCAGCTGAGGCTCAGAGCAGCCAAGTAATTTGTCCCAAGTTATACCATGGATTTGGAAAGATAGATATTCTGATTTATGGCTCAGGGACATTTCATTCTAATAGTAATTTTAAAAGACTTGATAAGAGATACTACAGTTCTATTTTCAGCTTTATTGAGGTACAGTTGACGAAATTGTAAGATATTTAAGGTATACATGTGTGAATTAATATGTGTATGCATTGTAAAAGGATTCTCCCCACATGGAGTTAAATAACATATCTGTCACTTCATGTATTTACCTTCTGTGTGTGTGTGTGTGAGAGAACATTTAATTTCTACTCTTAGCAAATTTCGGTTATACCATACAGTGTTAATCAACTGTAGTTACCGTGTTATACATTAAATTCTCAGATCAATTTATCTTGAACGGAAAGTTCGTATCCTTTTACCAACCTCTTCCTATTCTCCACACCCAAGATAGTGCAATTTAATCATTTGTTTATCTATCTATCTATCTATCTATCTATCTATCTATTTATGTGAATGTTTTATTTAATCATTTTTGTTTACAACCGAAACTCTGGGAATTCTAAATTAACATCCTTGCGTGTGAGCTTCTTATAGACACCAGAGAAAGTTTCAACCTTGTGTTCCACATTGTTCTGCTGTGCCTTATCCAAATGAACCTTTATGAGTCATCCAATTTCACATGGTTCTCTTGCTCACAATTTCACTTGAGAAAATCAAGTCCTCCAGGATCGTGTCATGCATGGCTGTCAAAGTGTGGCTGTTGGGTCACTTTTCCTTATTTTTAATATGGTTTTTTTGAGTTGACGTAGGTAGAATTCTCTCAGCAATAAAGACAGTGTGCTTTCACTGAACTTTTTCTCCAATTCACAGACTAGCTAGACTTAGATTTTCTGGAAAGATTTCATTTGAGGAACAGGAACAAAGATGATGATAGCTTTCTGACAACTACTAACTTCAATTTCCTTGGCTGCTGTTATATTCAGCTACCTTAGCTGGGCTTGGAGGTCTGAGTCCATCTCCAGCTCAAGGAGAGCCTGGGAGATGTCGCACTTGAACTTGTCCAGCTTCTCGCCATTGGGCTTCATGATTTTTGCACTTGAACTGAACACTCTTGCACTCTTCTTCTTCTTGAACTTGCACTCTTGTTGGTGAGAGTGCTAGCTTAGGAAGAGGCCTTAAGTCTCTTGAGAGCTCCTCAAATCCCCTGAGATAGTACAATTTTAAAGAATATAACTGAGGGGCGCCTGGGTGGCGCAGTCGGTTAAGCGTCCGACTTCAGCCAGGTCACGATCTCGCGCTCTGTGAGTTCGAGCCCCGCGTCAGGCTCTGGGCTGATGGCTCAGAGCCTGGAGCCTGTTTCCGATTCTGTGTCTCCCTCTCTCTCTGCCCCTCCCCCGTTCATGCTCTGTCTCTCTCTGTCCCAAAAATAAATAAAACGTTGAAAAAAAAAATTAAAAAAAAAAAATATAACTGAAATATACTGTATATTTACATAAAAACTGACTGATGGCTCATTTATATTTTTGATTTAGTCATTGATCTGTGACCCTTCGATCTTGGTTGCATGTCGGTTTATACTCCTTTAGCATGCAATTGAAGAAAAAAATCGCAAACTTTTTAAAGTTTGTTAAAATTTGTAGGAACAGAAAAGGAACCATTGCATTTATAAGATTTGAAGATTAAAAAATTTTTTGTTGTAAAATATATGTAAAATCTACTTTAGCCCATTTTTAAATGTATAATTCAGTAATATTAATTACATTCACAGTGTTGTGTAACTCAGCACTGTTTGCAAAACTTTTTCTTCACCCCCAAACAAATTCTGTAACCAGAAACTAGTAACTGCCCATTCCTCTCTGCCCCCAACCCCTGGTAACCTTTAATCTATGAATTTGCCTGTTCTGGATATTTCATATAAGTGGAATCATATAATATTGGTCCTTCTGTATCTGGCTCATTTCATTTAGCGTAATATTTTCAAGGTTCATCCATGTTGTAGCATATATAAACTTCATTCCTTTTTATTGTCAAATAATATTCCATCATATGGATATACCACATTTTGTTTATGCATTCGTTTGTTGATGGACACTTGGGTGTTTTCACCTTTTGGCTGTTGTGAATAATGATACAGTGATCATGGTGTACAAGTACCTATTTGAGCCTCTACTTTCAAATCTTTTGTGTACACACCTAGGCATAGAATTACTGGGTAATTCTAAATTAGCTTTTTTGAAGAACCACCAAACTATCTGCACCATTTTGTATTCCCGGTAGTAGTGTTACAGGGGTTCCACTTTTTTCTTGCCAAACCTTGTTATTTTCCATTTTTTTAAAAATTATAACCATCCTGTTAGGTGTGAAGTGGTGGTATCTAATGGTTGTTTGACTTACATTTCCTTAATGACTAGTGGTGTTAAACAGAATTTGAACATTTTAAAAGATCTGTTCCAGTGATAGAAGAAAACAACTTTATATTGCATGAAATATGTTTTTGTTTTAAAAATCTAGATGAGGTTTTTATTTTACCTGCTAAAATAAAACTACCCTAAAATTACCCTTAATTACATGTAGATCCCTATTTCTTACTCTCTGGTTTCTCCATTCTCCTCCTTCTGGTTTCTTTCAAACTCTTTTGTTGGCCTGTTCCAATTGTTAGGGCTTTACCTTTTTACCACTTAGTAATTGGTGGTAATAGGACAGATGCCTATTTCATACATGCTAAGTTTCCTCTGTCACCCTCCACCATTAATTTTTAAGAACAATCTATCCTGGAAAACTATATTTTAAATATGGTTTACTATCTTTTGTTGTTGGCCCCCGATGCTGTGCTGCTTACCATCTGTGCATACTTGCAGGGCTGTGTGCATATTTATGGCTCCCGCTGGAAGCTTTTTTTTTTTTTCCCTCCTAAAGACTATACCTTGGTCTTAAATCACAATACTGTATATTGCTATGAATGTTTTTATCGTTTAGCAAAAACTTCAGAAGAGTATATTCAACATTTAAAAATTTTTCAAAAGTTGAAGCTTGCATTACGCAAAAATAGCTTTTTTTAATTCAAAAATGGGAAAATGATCAAAATGGAATAATTTGATAGCACTGAAGAGAAATAGAAATGGTTGAACTAATTTAATTTTAGCAAGCCTCTGCTCTATATTATTTTGATCATCTTCATTTATGAGTATCCATTTTCCTCTTTTGAATAAACAAGCATTCAGGAGAACTTCTCTGTATGTTAATTTGGCTAGTCCATTCATTTATTCACAAAGGTTTTATTTCTCCCTAGGCCAGCTTGAGACATCATCCATGATAAATTTTTCTTTTTTAATGTTTATTTTTTATTTTTTTAATGTTTATTTTTGAGAGAGAGAGAGAGAGAGAGAACTTGAGCGAGTGGGGAGGGGCAGAGGGAGAGAGAGACAGAATCCGAAGCACGCTCCAGGCTTCTGTCAGCACAGAGCCTGATGTGGGGCTCAAGCTCATGAACCATGAGATCATGACCTGAGCTGAAGTCTGATGCTTAACTGACTAAGCCACCCAGGTGCCCAGATAAATTTTTCTTTATAGGAAACATGTTACAAGATGAGCAGTATTTTCAAAGTATGTGTATATTGATTTATATCTTATTTATGACTGTTAATTATCAGTAATTGTGTTTTGTCAGGACTTATAAATTTATATTCAGTTTGAATATAGCTTATTTTTAAAAGTATTTTATTTTCATAGATAATCTATTTTATGTTGACAGCTTTTTGACATTCATGCCAGTGGCCTGTTGGCAGAAATCCATACAGGCCATCATAGCACCATCCAGTACTGTGACTTCTCCCCACAAAATCGTTTGGCAGTGGTGGCTTTGTCCCAGTGCTGTGTAGAGGTGAGTAGTTCACTTACTCTGTGAAGTTTGAGTCTCCAGAGGTACAAGGATGCCAAAGAATGGGCTACTTAAACCTTTAACTACTGAGGATGTTTGAGAAATGAGTGGCTGTATTAATTTTTTCAAAAACAGTGAGTTCCTTATATTTGTTTTCCATAGATGGATTAGTTTTTCCAAGCTTTGTTACTATTTATTTCTTGAGTGGGTCTTACCATCAGGTAATTTGGAGACCCTTGTGATGACAGTCTAAGAAGGTGGGTATGGGCTTTTATCTGGAAAATAGACAAATCCACTTGGTTCACAGGGTCTTCTCAAAGGAAGCTTGACTACTGCAAGCACTTCTTTAGTGTTCTGTGCTTATTTCAGCAATTTTTAGTAAGTTTGACAATCTTGCCCCTTACTGTGAAGATGTTGGGGAGAGTTTCTGAGCTATAGCCCTTCAGCATGGAGATATCTTCAGCATGGAGATATAATAGGTGAGAGTGAGTGGGTAAGCTCTGTAAGGTCTACTTACCTCCAAGTACAGAAGCAATGCAACTAACACTGAAGAACTTCCCTGCCGAGAATCTTCCCATTGGAAGCAGAGGCAGTGAGTGTGGGCAGGCTCCAGTCCTATTTGAAATGATGGGAAGAAGTAGGGTGCTGTGGCAGTGTTCTTGTCAGTGGAGTCCTTGAATTGAAAAATTCAGATGTGCTAGATCTTTCACCTTATCTATAGATCGTCAAGGTAGATGTGGTTGGAAATTTCCTCTTTGTGGGTTTTTGTCAGGATTTTTAGGAGGAGTGGAGGAGCAACTCTTCTTTCAGCCTTTTCTGTCACTTCTAAAATCCCTACCCTTTCCTATTAGAAAGCTCGAGGAAACATTGTCCTTTTTCCTAAAATGGGGGCTCTAATAAACGATGGGGTAGAACTAGAAGGGAAAAGGGAAGGATTTTCAATGGAGATTTCTTAGTTATGGAACCATTTTCATTTGTGGCCTTTAGCTTTGTATGTCCACAAGAGCTTGGACTCTAGTGATAAGGCAAAGAAAATTTCATACAATTAATTTGTAACCATAGAACTCACTGATTGAAACCCACTGGGCATGTGATGAAGTACTTGTTTTGTCCATGCTTATTCTGAAATCGTAAATCTGAAATCTGAAATCTGGGTCTGTCATTCAGAGTGTAATGAGAGGAACTCGGGCACATATGGTACTTCATTAGACTGGAATATATTTAAATAATTTATAGCAGAACTCAGGACAAAATATAGCCAGGGTGGCAGACATTTACAATTGATAATAACCATGAATAACAGAAGTGTGTACATGTACAATTAGTGTATTCATTTATTGTACGGTTTTGCCATTGGTTGAAATGAGAATTAGCTGACAGTGGAAAATAGCCTATTTTTTTGATGACTTATAAAAAAATAGATAAAATGCATGATTCCAATCAAAGTTTTGTAATAAGCTATATTCAGAGAAGTCTTGTTTTCATTTCTATCCCTATCCCTTTTTCTAACTCCTGCCAATAGGTAGCTGTTTTTGTTTTTGGTTTAACATTCCAATGTTTCTTTTTGTGTATATAAGCAGATATCTGTATGTATTTTGTATAAACAAAATCTCCATGTCTATATCCATGTATATATCGGTATTTGTTTTTCATCTCTTACACAGTATAGTGTGTGTATCCAGGTGTGTGTGTGTGTGTGTGTGTGTAAATATATACATATACATATATAGTGTAATATATATATTTTTTACATAGAAGTATATATGCTCTTTGCTTATTTTCTGTAAATCTATCTCGGCGACTAGTCATTGTCTGGGTGTTTTTTATACCTATATAATATTCCATTATGTAGTTTATTCAGTCCTCTTTTTTTTTTTTTTTTTTTTTTGGTGTTTATTTATTTAGAGATAATGAGCAGGGGCAAGGCAGAGAAAGAGAGAGACAGAGACTGACATGCGGAGCCTGATGCAGGGCTTGAATGCACAAACCATGAGATCATGACCTGAGCCAAAATCAAGAGTTGGACACTCAACTGACTGAGCCACCCAGGCGCCCCAGTCAGTTCCATATTGATGATCCTTTGGGTTGTTTGCAATTTTTGCTATTAAAAATAAGATGCAATGAATAATTTTTACACAAGTCATTCTGTATTTTTGCTAGTTTATTTTGGACTATATTCAAAGAAGTGGATACTGGTTTACTTTTGCTATTTTCAATATTCTTGATATGTTCAAAATGCTTATGAATGTGATTTCCTATATATTTATTTATTCTGTAGTTGTGGAACATGGAGTCGTGTTTAAAAGTGGCTGACTGCAGAGGACATTTAAGTTGGGTTCATTGTGTGATGTTTTCTCCTGATGGATCCTCATTTTTGACATCTTCTGATGACCAGACAATCAGGGTGAGAAATATTGACATTTTCATTCTAGACATTTACTGATCATAAACCTCCTAGAAACTAAGAAAATTGATGGGCAGTATTGGGGGCAGTAAAACAAGAAACTGCTAGATTCATATTTATCCTTGAAAAGTGCTATTACATGGACTATAACAGTCTCATTCATTCCATATGTGTTCATTGAGTATTATCATGGGCCAAATGTTGAAGTCCACTGATTATACTCTATTTTGATTCATTTAAAAATATATTACGAGATAATACATTGACTTAATTTTTGACTCTTTCCTCCATCTTAAATTCCCCCATCCAGTTATTTGCCAATTCTAATGGATTCTGCCTTTCCATTTTCTGTCATTTGTTTCTACCTTTTCATTTCAAATTTAGGTGATCATTACATGTTGTCTCTCTTAATGTATTAGTGTGTGCCACAGTCTTTTCTTTCTTGGTTTTCTCCATGCTGCTTCCAAGCTATTTTCCTCATGTACAATACAGCCATTTCATTTTTGCTTAAAAACTACTAAAAGTAAGTAGGTAGTCCTAAGTTTATATTGAAATTCTCTACAGTATGGTTTCATTCTGCTCCAGTCTTTCTTTTGGTTTATTCCTACAGGTAACCTATACTGGACTGCTCACATTTTCCCAACACCCTGTAGTTCCCTGCTTCTTTTGCTTTTATGGTTTCTTATGTTTGGAATACTCTATTTCCCTGTCTCTCTCCTCGTTGGAATCCTAACAGTCTTACACATTCCCCCCAGGCTTTCTGCAAAGCCCTTCCTAATAATCCATTTGGGAGAATGTATCTTCCCTTTAATGCCATATAACTCTATGTCCTTTTCTTATGGTACTAACCAAATTCTGCTTTGAGTGTTAAGTACAGATTTGCTTTACGTCTCACCTTCAGTTCTCCACTGCTCCTCTAACTTGTTCACACATTTTTTATTATTTTTTAATTTTTTTAATGTTTATTTATTATTGAGAGACAGAGAGAGATAGAGCATGAGAATGTGAGGGGCAGAGAGAGAGGGAGACACAGAATCCAAAGGAGGCTCCAGGCTCTGAGCTGTCAGCACAGAGCCCGACGCGGGACTCGAATTCACAAACTGCGAGACCATGACCTGAGCCAAAGTAGGATGCTCAACCGACTGAGCCACCCAGGCGCCCCTACACATCTTAAATTACAAGGCCTTTGAGGCCAGGGACGCTGTGGCATCTAATATTGTACTTTACATACATTGTAGCTAAAGTTTTTTTAGTATTTACTGTATGCTAGACATTGTGAGAAGTACTGCTCTTATATTTGCTAGTTCTGATAGCAGTCCTTTTTGCAGGTGAGAAAACAGTCACAGAAAGGTTAAATCAGTTTTGCTTATAGTGCTAGTCTCAATAAACTTGAGCCACAATGTAAATCAACTTACCTCTTTCTTCATCAAGAAGTCTTCTTAAAAAAAAGATCAGTCATATCACTAAGCATACTGTTAATGGTGTGTTAGTGATATAGTTGATTTAAATTCTAGTACCAGTTCCTTATCTTGGTATCAGTTTGAAGACTGGCAGGAGTTCTTATTGTGAGAAGCACTGTATTAAGTAACCTTCCCAAAGTCACAACTTTAGGTGGAACTAGAATTCATGGTCGGGCACTCATTACTCTTAATACTAACTACTACTCACTGTAGCATATAATTTTTTTTTTCTTTTTTAGTGAAAAAATTTTTTTAATCTTGTTTCATTTTTAATTTTTTTAAATTTACACCTAAATTAGTTAGCATATAGTGCAACAATGATTTCAGGAGTAGAATCCTTAATGCCCCTTACCCATTGGCCCATCCCCCCTCCCACAACCCCTCCCGTAACCCTCAGTTCTCCATATTTATGAGTCTCTTCTGTTTTGTCCCCCTCCCTGTTTTTATATTATTTTTGTTTCCCTTCCCTTATGTTCATATGTTTTGTCTCTTAAAGTCCTCATATGAGTGAAGTCATATCATTTTTGTCTTTCTCTGACCAATTTCACTTAGCATAATACCCTCCAATTCCACCCACGTAGTTGCAAATGGCAAGATTTCAGTCTTTTTGATTGCCGAGTAATACTCCATTGTAACTCCATTGTATATATATACCACATCTTCTTTATCCATCCATCCATTGATGGACATTTGGGCTCTTTCCATACTTTGGCTATTGTTGATAGTGCTGCTATAAACATGGGGGTGCATGTGTCCCTTTGAAACAACACACCTGTATCCCTTGGATAAATGCCTAGTAGTGCAATTGCTGGGTCATAGGGTAGTTCTATTTTTAGTTTTTTGAGGAACCTCCATACTGTTTTCCAGAGTGGCTATACCAGCTTGCATTCCCATGTAGCATATAATTAATAAGTATTTATTGAATTATAATCTAATAATTGAAAATTTCCTGACATCATATGTATTTTGAGTGTGAAGCATGGTTTGTATCTTGCTTTAAGACTAAGGCTTCTCTTTACATATTTCAAAGGGTATGACTATCTTATTTTAGTTTTTTTAATCTTTTATTTAGCTCTGGGAGACAAAGAAAGTATGTGAGAACTCTGCTATAGTGTTAAAGCAAGACATAGATGTTGTGTTTCAAGAAAATGAAGTGATGGTTCTTGCAGTTGACAATGTAAGACATCTGCAGGTGAGTATTTTTTAGAAAACAATTGGAAAAATTGTGTGTTTTTTAATGTTTATTCATTTATTATTATTTTTTTAATGTTTATTATTTTTTTTGAGAGAGAGAGAGAGAGAGACAGAATACGAGTGGGTTGGCAGAGAGAGTGGGAGACACAGAATCCGAAGCAGGCTCTAGGCTCTGAGCCATCAGCACAGAGCCCTACGTGGGGCTCGAACTCATGAGCTGTGAGATCATGACCTGAGCCAAAGTTGGATGCTCAACCGACTGAGCCAACCAGGCAACCTGTTTATTCATTTATTTTTGAGAGAGAGCACAAGCAGGGGAGGGGTGGAGAGAGGGGACACAGAATCTGAAGCAGAGAGTCTGAAGCAGGCTTCAAACTCTGAGCTGTCAGCACAGAGCCTGATGTGGGGCCCGAACTGATGAACATGAGTTTTCTACCTGAGCTGAAGTCGGATGCTTAACTGACTGAGCCACCCCGGCGCCCCAAAAAATTTTGGTTGAACTTCCAATTCACATTTTTCTTGTTCAGTTTTGAATTTGGGAATCAGGCATAAATGTGTGATATCTAATAGGTGCTCAGTAAGTATTAGTTGAATAAATATGTGGGTCTTGAGCTGAGGCTTAAATATGCTTAATATTTAGAATTTTAAAAAGTGAACTTTGCCTCACTTCATTCCTCTCCTGTTGGTATCTGTAATCACATTCCTTGATTTTCATGGAGTCTGGGAGGAGAACTTGAGACGGAGTGACTGAGGGTAAGACAGATCTTCACAAGCTTTGGAGCTGCAAAGCCCAGCTTGATGTGATGGAAAGAACAGTGACTGTTCACTCAGGAGACCCACGTACAGTTTAGGCTTTATTGTCAGTTGTGTGATGTTTGAGTAAATTATACACTTCCTCTGAGCCTCACTTTCTTCATCTATATGGTCCTTTTTATCTTGAGAAGTCTGAGCTGGTTATAGGGTGAAGGTGGAATCCAGATTCAGGAGACAGATATCTGGGAGTAAACAGTCTATGGCATGTGGTAATTTCTCCTTGTCTCCTGTCGGGGGTCAGAGTCAAGGTGTGAGGCACCCATTAATATGGCTTGTTCTGTATTTTACAAGCTACACTATCATCCTTAATATATTGATGGGGAGCTCCTAATGCCCTGTATTTCTGGGATAAATTGATGTGTGAAATTGAATGTGCATGCCTCGTTACTGATTTTTAGCAGACTTGGGATATTTTCTGTTGCAGTTTTCTTGTCAAGTTCAGTGTCCTCAGGCTTATATTACCTTTATTAAATTTGTGCAACCTTTCTTTAATAGTTGTCATAACTGTGAGACTTCAAAAAGAAGTCATACAGCTATAAAAGTATCATTTCATTCTCTGTCAGTGATTATGGGAGAGTTTAGGGGATAGTTAAACTGACAAATATAGTTCCATTTAAGTGAATAAAACATGTTTTAGTCACTATTAGAAAAATATGGAAATTTATTTTTGAGAGAAAGAAGATAAATTCAGCTTTTAGCAATTCAGTCTTTATTTTGAATGTCATTGTGAAGAAAAGGCTACCTTGATGGATACCCTGTAATCTTTGTGCCTGAAACAAATATGACCATTAGTTCATGGTGGTGAAAAATGATTTAAGACTTTTAGGTTGTCAGAGAGAGAGGTAGCAGACAATTGATTTAAGTTTGAGAAATAGGTTTAGTTGAGCAATAAGCCATCTTTGTTAATAAGACTTAAAGTAATTGTTAGCATTGGTATGTATTATAAAATTAGCTAATCTTAGATTAAGCATTATAAGTCCAGTCACCCATATTATGCTTATGGGTTCTTCTCCAAAACTCCCTTCTCCCCTGCTTAACAAAGGAAAGAATCTTAATTTAAACTGTTTTGTGAGTGATTAGGGGATATAAACCTCATTTTAAAGATTTTTTAAAAAATGTTTTATTTTTGAGAGAGAGAGAACATGAGCAGGGGAGTGGCATCGAGAAAGAGGGACAGAGGATCTGAAGCAGGCTCTGCACTGACAGCAGTGAGCTCGATGTGGGGCCCAAACTCAACGAAGTGTGAGATCATGACCTGAGCCAAAATCAGTTGCCCAACCGATTGAGCCACCCAGGTGCTCCTAAAACTCATTTTAAGTTGAATTTGGCTTTTTATATGATGTCTATCTCAGTCCCATTTCAGTAGCCCCCTTGAAAAATATCAGAAAAGTATACTTTAGCAAATGATAGCCTTACTAAAATGGGCTTTGTAAAGAAATGGAAAACAGGGTGCAGAGTTAGCTGTGGGATTATAAATTCATGTGTCTCAGGTGGTGGGCACAGCAGCTGCTTTTTAAACCTTTTAAAGCTCATTTTATTTTATGAAAGTGTATTTGAACCACAAAAGTGAAATGAAATGAAAGTGTGAAGTGCTAAATGCAGCTGCTGAGACTAGGATAGGGCTTTGTTGTTCCCCTGGGAGATCTTGTTGGTTGTTTTCTGTTTCACTTTATGTTTTCAATTGAAGTCTCTGTTCTAAAGAACAGAAATTGCTCTTACAGCCTAACAACTGATTGTGCCTTATTTTTCATTAGCTCATTAATGGAAAAACAGGTCAGACTGATTACCTGACAGAAGCTCAAGTTAGTTGCTGTTGCTTAAGTCCACATCTTGAGTACATTGCATTTGGAGGCGAAGATGGAGCCATTGAGGTATTATTCTGTTCTAGTCTTCAGAACCCTTCTGTGCAGGAGACTTATTTATTTAAAATTGTGTTTCTGGCATTGTAGACTTATACTAAATAAATCTTTTTGTGGTATATCAGTCATTCATCTGCTAGGCTAAAATCTTAAAATCCTGTTGGTGATATATTTTTCAGATTGCCTTTACTATGGTTTCTCATACTTTTTGTCTTTTTGTGTTCTTATGGTCTATCTAGTTGTTTTGCTATTCTGCAAGAATATCAAACACTGTCAGAGATTTAGCTGACCATGTAAATAGCACTTTTTTCTCTCCTTAGCAACTCAGCCTTTGGTGTAAGTTTCCATTTTGGTACTGATAAGGTTCCTTGGAAATGTCTGTGCAGGGTTGTCCTTTGCTTACCTGTTTCACCAACCCTTCTGATACTCTTTTGGTATTAGAAGTATACCTCTTCACCACCTGAAATCCTTAACTTATTAAAGAAGACCAAATAACTTAAAAAATGCAAAAATGTGTAATAAAATGATTTCATCACAAAGCACATTGTCTTTAGCTGTGTAATGGTTTTCCAAAGAACATTTGCTCCTTCTCTCACCTTTTTCTCATCCAAGCTTTTTGGAGTTATTTCTTAATTTAGTAATTGTGGCACAAGCCACATTTATTTTACTTTGGATTATTACACAAATATTCTCTAGTCCATATTGCCCCACAAAGAGGAGACTATATGTTTACACACAAAATGAAGGAAGAAGCTTTTAGAAAGTGATGCCAGTGTTATTATATATTTGTCGTGGCCATTGTGGCATGGATTCAGAGTTAAGGTGTTTTTTTTTCATTATTGTGAAAAATTATTTATCATGAAGATGAGTGCTATTTTGAAAAAAGTATATTGTGAATGTTTTTTAAGCAAGGGATGGTTCTCCATTTATGAGTGCACCTTAGTCTTCCCTCTCGGTCTCATCTTTCAAACTGGTGTATATTATTATTCATTCTTAAAGGATCCTTGCTTCCTCTTTTATTTTTACCTTGTTGCCAAGCCAGCACTACATTCTTTTTGTTTTTACGATCTGAGTATCTTGAAATAAACCTTAGTTTAAGGAAATAATTCACAAAACACACATGTACCTCATCCATATCCCTGTCCTCAGAGTCATCAAATAATATAAATAATATAAAATGAATTATATGAGATTACCAATATTTGACTGTATTTAACTTGTAAGATAGCATTTTCATGTGGTTGAGTCTAGTATCATCAAATAATAAAGGCTACCATTTTTAGGTATTTATCGACCAGGTATTTATTTTTCTCTCATGGAATTATTATAATACTTGGATGTTAGATGTTGTTATTCCTGTTTTACAGATGTCTAAACTCCAAGTTTCCAGAACTTTAATTAAATCAGTAAGTGTCAGAACTAGGATTTAAGCCCTGGTCTCTGAGCTGCTGTGCTATGATGCTTGCCTGCCTTTTCCCTACAGCAGTTCTAAGATTGTTCTGCTCATTGGGGAACGCTCTCACACAGTTCCCGTTTGCCTTCTAAAAGGAGCATTTTATCAGACATGCAGGTTAGGCTTGAATTTCTACCATTTCCTATATTAGCATAATTTCTATTTTCCTTAGGCTTCCTTGAGGCATTTTAATTTGGACAAGAGAACCATATTTACTTTTTTTTTGTTTTTGGTCAGTTCACTTGAAAGCCTTTTTGACATAGTCATTAGTTTTTGAGTTCTGTTACCACTTTTTTAATCTCTGCATTAGGCATATTCATCTTTAGATCCTTTATGTGTTCTTGATATACTTTAGAAACCTACTCTTTATTCTCTTGTCTGTTTCCTGTCTCTCTCATTACCCCCCTCTTTCCTTGTCTGTGGTGTTTTATAAAGAGCTTGTGTTGTCAGTCATCCAGAATTTTTCTTCTCTCTCATCCATCTTACATGTCCTTTTCTTTTCGGAGGCTGAGTTCAGGCTGCCACTTGTTTGATGAATTGGGTAGTTGAGTTCTCAGAAGGACCACTGGTTCCTACTGCTATCTGGTCATTCCAGTGAGTTTTATTTTAGGGTGTGTGTGTGCATGCATGTGTGTGTGTGTGGATACACTTGTGCATATGTATGTTCCATTCATTTGTGTGTCTTAAAATGAAAGCACTATGAGATGGAAATTCTATACCCTTCTGTATCTAATTTAAATTTAGTATCTTTGGGGTGTAATGCCTGGGTGTTGCTGAATTTCTTGGTGCTAATTTTCTGTGGTTTTCTATTTTGAAGATTTTAGAACTCCTAAACAACAGAATCTTCCAATCCAGGATTGGGCACAAGAAAACTGTACGGCACATCCAGTTCACAGATGATGGGAAAACTCTTATTTCAAGCTCTGATGATTCTTCAATTCAGGTGAGGAGAATTAACTTCCAACATATGTCATGCTGACTCTAGCAAAGGAACACTTTGGTTGTGGCTCATATCTGGTGTGCATTTTAAATATTTCCTTAAGATCATATTACTTTGGGGATACATTCAGATTATGTACATAGATTTAGATAAAACCCATTCATGTTTCATATTTTTCTGTGGGTGAGGCAGGCAATTTGACTTGGGAACCCTCTACTGGAAGGTTGTTTATTTTGAAGATCAAGGAGTCATTTGAGTTCTCCCTCCTGCCTTATATTTGGATTTGCATCAATAAACTTTTTTGCCACATATATGTAGTTTCTCTTTTCTTTAAAGTTGTAAAATCTGAAATAATTTTATTCTTTTAAGAATAAGATGTATATTATAGGGATGAAATTCTTTAAAAAAAGAATAGTTTGCCATAATGAAGGATTGTGGATATGGAGGCCTTACGCCTATTGTATGTTCTTTAAAAATTAACTTTGTTTTTATCAAAGTTCCAATGTACATACTTTTAAAACTTAAATAGTATTACAGAGCTCATTATGGAAAACAGACATCCCCATTACTCATTCTCCAGAAGCACTTCTTTTAGCTTCTAGATACTTCTTTTGATATTTACCTTCATGCCCCCATATCTCAAGCTTATAATGTTTTTAATTTCTATGTTTGAGAACTTATCTTCTGAAAATTAAGATGAAAATGTAACTTTTTTCTTCTCCCACCTGTGCTACCTTTGACATAGGCACACCCCTTTTTATCACCCCATTATTCTAATACAGTTATAATAAAATTTTGTTTTGGTCATTAGTGTCATCAGAACTAAGTAGACTAAGTGTACTATGAATGTGCTTCCTGCCTTAATGCAATTTAGGACAGTTCTACCTTTGGATGTAGTTTGCAATTATTTTACCCTAAAACTTTGAAGACGTTGTTCCATTTTCTCCCAAGGTTCCAAAGCTCATACTGAGAAGTCTGAAGCCATTCTGATTCCCAATCTTTCTCTCTGGAAGATTTTTGGATCTTCTCTTTGTCCCTAGAATTTTGAAATTTCATGATGATGTGCCTTGGTGTGTATTTGTTTTATCCATTGTTTTGCCTATTTGTGGTCTCTTCTCAATTTGGAAACATTTTTTAATGCAAGTAAACTTAAATTTTTCTTTGATTCCTCCCCACCCCAATATGCTTTCTTTTTCTTTAACAACCATTATTCAGATACTGGATCTCCTGGACTGATCATGTAATTTTCTTCTTCTGCATTTCATGATTTTAAACCATGCTGTGTTTTCTGAGTTTTCTTCAGCTTTATCTTCCAGGCCTTTAATTGACTTTTTTATGTGTACTATTTTTTTTTTTTAATGTTTATTTTTGACAGAGAGAGAGAGACAGAGCATGAGCAGGGGAGGGGCAGAGAGAGAGGGAGACACAGAATTGGAAGCAGGCTCCAAGCTCTGAGCTGTCAGCACAGAGCCCGACGCAGGGCTCGAACCCACAGACTGCGAGATCATGACCTGAGCCAAAGTCGGAGGCTCAACCAACTGAGCCACCCAGGCACTCCTTATTTCTACTATTTTTAATGCTGAAGAGTCCATTCTTATTTCTTTAGAAGAGCACTGTGTTCTTGTTTCAGAGATGTAATATCTTCTTTGAGGATGGGTGGATATATAAATAATGTACAAATTATACATATAATACACATATATGTATATATGTATGTATGTATATATATGTATGTATATATATACACATAATTTTTTCCTCAAAATTGCATTTTCATGCATAGTTGCTATTTCTTCCAAGTTTTTTTTTTTTTTTTGTTTTCTGTGTGGTTGCTTTGGCCTCTTATTTTAAATGTCTTCCTCAGCTCTGTGGTGATACTAGCTACCAGAGGTGGACACTAAAAGGCTGAAAGCTCTGCATGTTGACTGAGACCTTTTCTGAAAAGTAGTCTGGATGGGGAATCTTTGTTGTCAGTATCTTTAGGTGTTTTGTCATGTACTTGTCAGATTACTAGAGAAGAAACTTCTGGTCTTTCTGCCTGGAGGTTATAAATCTGGCTGACAGGTTCTTAGAGCTAAGTGGGGAGGAGAACTGGGGGGTAGCTGTAGGGTCTCGTCATTTAGTGTGTAAACCTTCACTGGATCCCTCTGTTCTCAAAACTATAATTCTGTCCTCAGTTGTGCTGGTGCCCTTTAATTTAGAGTCTTCTTTCTGGTCTGTTCCCATTGTCTGTAGGAGCATTTTCTACACTTGATTCTCTCTCTCTCTCTTTTTTTTTCATAGTAACTTTGTTTCATTCAATGATGGTTCTTTTCTTTTTTACACAAAATTAGTTTTCCTGAACTTTTTGAAGGAGTAGGTAAGGCCAACGTTTCTAGCTTTATAGCTCTACAGCTTCTCCTTCTGTTGTTTTCATGAAACATTAAAAACATGGCCTTGTTCTTATGAGATTGCTTTGCTCTATCCTCTTCCTTTGTTGTTTTTTTTTTTACACCTTCACTTTCCTTTGCTGCCAGAATCCTTGTTCCACTCAATTTGGATTCTATTCCCAGCAGTTTCTCCTCATTAGTATAGGATTATCCTGGTTAATTTTGAGAGTTCATAGGTCCCAGACTGCTCCATCCCTTCCAGACTGGACCATAGTTGCCTTGCATTCAGTGTCTGCTGCTGCTGTCCCATTGGTCCACTGAGCTTTCCAGTGAATGTACTTGGCTGTTTTGGAATTCTCTTTTTAGGTTTGTCAGACTCTCCATACTTCTCTATACTTTCCACATAGATGCTGGGATGCAAGTCTTGCAGCTCTCAGTTTGTCCCTACTCACTTGTATCTTGGGGTTTATGGAAATACTTTGTCAGTTAACAGGGTCTTGTTGTCAGTGTTGTCTGTGCATTTTTGGTTTTGGTATTGCAGTTGCTTTGTCCACTTTTGATGGAGGCTTCAGGGAGATTAAAAAAAAACAAAACTCACCTGCACTGTTGCCATCTTCCCAGAATTCCTAATAGTTCTGGTCCTATGCCCATCCTCATTCCCACCTCTGGATGTACTCAGTGACCTAAGTTTCTGAGCAATTGGTGAATTCTGTACTGTCAGTTTTGTTGCTTCGGTTTTTCTCTAATGCTTTTAGGATTCTGTTTTCTTGGTTCTGCTATTCTCTATTTCTTGGTTCTGCTCTTTTCTTGGTTCTATCATTCTGCTTTTCAGGCTCCAACATTTTTGTTCCTATTCCCTTTAGCTTGTCATTGTAGTAGGGTTTTAGAAGTGAAGGAGATACAAATACATATGTTCAATAGAAGTTACTGTATGTTCTTTTATTTAACATGTGTTTCTTGCATTAGCAATATTTACAGTATTTAAAACTCTTTTGACAGGGTGCCTAGTTGGCTCATTTGGAAGAGCATGTGACTGTTGATCTCGGGGTCATGAGTTCAAGTCTTACATCGGGGGTAGAGATTACTTAAATAAATAAAAACTATTTTGAAAAAAAATATTTTTATGTTATGTCTTTGTGAGTTCTATATGATTGGAATGAAATTTGGTTTCAGTGCAGAAAGTTACTATAGGCTCTCATGATATTGTTATTAGCATTAGCTATGAAACTCAGTGTAATATTCACCTTTCTTCCTCTCCAGATTGCTTTGAAATGGGTGAAACTAAACTACATCTGATGAGATTCTGTTGAGACCTTGTATACTGTATAGTTTTTCTGTCAGAAGCTAAAATCATAGGTTTAATGACCTGCTTGAACATCAGGTATTCTCAGCCAGAGAGAGAAATAATTTCTAGGAATATTTTTAGGTTCAGAGTTAGATTATTTTAGAAATATGAGTTAAGTGGTGTTTCATCCTCTTTTTTTGCTCTATCCAGAATACTTCTTACATTTAAAATGTTTTAGTACAGGGGCATCTGGGTGGCTCAGTTGGTTAAGTGGCCAACTTTGGCTCAGGTCATGATCTCGTCATGGTCCATGAGTTCGAGCCCCGCATTGGGCTCTGTGCTGACAGCTCAGAGCCTGGAGCCTGTTTCGGATTCTGTGTCTTCCTCTCTCTGACCCTCCCTGTTCATGCTCTGTCTCTCCCTGTCTCAAAAATAAATAAAACGTTAAAAAAAATTTAAAAAAAATTAAATGTTTTAGTATATATTCATGTAACAAAACTCTTGCTGGGTATTTTGAAGAATTGACTGGTTGGGTTTTTATTTTAACTTTTTAATAAATAATTAATTGGAAGTTTATGCCCTAGCCCTCTTTGTTGAGGTGTGACAAAATTGTATATGTTTTGGACATACATTATGATTTGATATATACACATTGTTAAATAATTACAATGATCAAGTTATTTAATGAAATAAATAACGTCACATAGTTATCATCTTGGAGGTTTATTTGATTCATTTTTGTATCCCCAGTGCCTAGAATTTAGCAGGAGTTCAGTAAATCTCTGTTGAGCTGAACGAAAGTTATTTCCAAAATTTAAAAATCAATTCACTTGATTGATTATAGCACCTAGCGTTGTAAAAATTGAGGTCTACCTTTGGTAGTTTTTGATCCTTTTTCTTGAGATAAATATAGCCCAAGTAGCAGCCATGTTCACCTGAGCTGTGACACTATATTAATTCTTACAGGTATAAGAAGATTCTTCAGCATTTTTAAAATTTAAATTTTACCATTTACATAGCTGAAAACATTCTGTAGTGTACATACATTGCAAAAATTATAGCTCATGGCAGGGACATCCCCAAACTCAGTACATTTGGTTAATGCTGGTGAAAGTTTAGCTGTTATATAAGGTAATTCAGTTAGTACAGTGTGTTTGAGTCCAGTAAAAAAGGTGTCCCTGTCATCACTGCCTTATCAGAAAGCTTTTGCAACAAACCGCTAAGGCTGTTCTTAATCTTTCCTCAGTCATTGTCAAACTTTTTGTTCTATCTGCTCAGGAAGGATCTTTGACTTCTTGACGTGGAGGGCAGCAGTAAGAACCCAACTCAAGATTGAACATTGAATCAGACACAGCTGGGAATGGCAGTACTGGTCACTGTACTGGAAGAGCTGTTAATAGTAGTCACTGATTCTCAATTGCAGTAATGCCCAGAAAGTAGGAGCAACCCAGAAAGTTCCTAGTGGAAATGATCTAGGTGTATTTTATGCTTAGTCACACGGGGTGCCTTTCTTTTCTGATATGATTTGGGGAGCCAGAGAAACCTCTCTTTATTCCTCCTCCTCAACATGTCTCCTTGAGTTCTTAAAATGCTGAAATTCCTAATACATTCTCTTTAAAATTCCTCTCATTTTTGGGGCGCCTGGGTGGCGCAGTCAGTTAAGCGTCCGACTTCAGCCAGGTCACGATCTCGCGGTCCGTGAGTTCGAGCCCCACGTCAGGCTCTGGGCTGATGGCTCAGAGCCTGGAGCCTGTTTCTGATTCTGTGTCTTCCTCTCTCTCTGCCCCTCCCCCGTTCATGCTCTGTCTCTCTCTGTCCCAAAAATAAATAAACGTTGAAAAAAAAAAAATTCCTCTCATTTCTAACTCCTCTTCTAGGGTCCTCTTGCTCTCATACAGATACCCTGCTCCTGATATCCTCCTTCTGTGAATGAGCACTTGGAGACAGAAGAGATAGAGATCTGAGAGCCAGGGCTCAGTGGTGAGGGGCGGGGGTGGGGGGGGGGTGGGGGGTGGTGGCTGCTTAAGTGTGGAGGATAAAGGAGTAAAGAAAGGGGATAAGAGAAGTGTCATTTCTTTTATAGTTTTGCCTAAGCCTGACAGGAAAAGCCTAAAGATATTTCTACTGTTGAACCTTCACCAGTCAAAAACTTGACCCAGAATATCACTAATGTGCATACCTGTGGTGGTTACTGATTTTTCTTTATCTTTTTATTCCTGATGTTAAAAATTAGAAGAAAAATCCGTTCTAGTCTACTTGATTGCCCACAGCTCAGAAGTCCAACTTCATCAAGCCCACTGGCCTTATTATTTTTTTAATATCTTCCCAACCTTATTTTTCTGATTCTTCTGCATATCCTGTATTTCAGCCAGATTGAGCTATAAACTGGTCCTCATAATCTTTCCATGTTTTCCTGTTCCTGTGCTTTAACTTAAGCATTCATTGCCTTTATTTGAAAAGCCCTTCTCAGGTTGTGAATCATACTTCCAGCCCATACCTTACCTCAAGCCTATTTTGAATGCACTGTCTCCATCATTTCAATTTCTTCTCTTCCTTTTGTGCTTGAGGAATTCTTCCTGGAGCTCCATATGGAAAATAATGTACTATATCACTTTGTCAATTTGAGGATTGCATTAAGGGGATATTTAATATCTCTAAAACTTAGACATTCTGTGACTTGGTTTGAAGCTGCTCTAGTCAGCTGACCTTCCCAGGCATTAGGGCCCATAGGACTCAGTAACTTCAGTGGAGCTAGTATGTATGTATGTATGTATGTATGTATGTATGTATGTATGTATGTATATATTTATTTACATCCAAGTTAGTTAGCATATAACGCAACAGTGATTTCAGGAGTGGATTCCTTAATGCCCCTTAACCATTTAGCCCATCCCCCCTCCCACAATCCCTCCAGCAACCCTCTGTTCTCCATATTTAAGAGTCTCTTATGTTTTGTCCCCCTCCTTGTTTTTACATTATTTTTGCTTCCCTTCCCTATGTTCATCTGTTTTGTATCTTAAATTCTTCATATGAATGAAGTTGTATGATATTTGTCTTTCTCTAATTTTGCTTAACATAATACCCTTTAGTTCCATTCAAGTAGTTGCAAATGGCAAGATTTTATTTGATTGCCGAGTAATACTCCATTCGTGTGTGTGTGCGGGCGCACGCACGCGCCTGTGTATACACACATATACATACCACGTCTTCTTTATCCATTCATCTGTCAATGGACATTTGGGCTCTTTCTGTACTTAGGCTATTGTTGATAGCGCTGCTGTAAACATTGAGGTGCATGTGCTCCTTTGAAACAACATACCTGTATCCCTTGGGTAAATACCTAGTAGTGCAATTGCTGGATCATAAGGTAGTTCTATTTTCAATTTTTCGAGAACCTCCATACTGTTTTCCAGAGTAGCTGTACCAGTTTGCATTCCCACCAGCAGCGCAAAAGAGATCCTCTTTCTCTGCATCCTCGCCAACATCTGTCGTTGCCTGAGTTGTTGATGTTAGCCATTCTGACAGGTGTGAGGTGGTATCTCATTGTGGTTTTGATTTGTATTTCCCCGTTGATGAGTGACGTTGAGCATTTTTTCATGTGTCGGTTGGCCATCTGGATATCTTCTTTGGAGAAGTGTCTATTCATGTCTTTTGCCCATTTCTTCTCTGGATTATTTGGTTTTTGGGTGTTGAGTTTGATAAATTCTTTATAGAGTTTGGATACTAACCCTTTATCTGATAATGTCATTTGCAAATATCTCCTCCCATTCCGTCAGTTGCCTTTTAGTTTTGCTGATTGTTTCCTTCGCTGTGCAGAAGATTTTTATTTTGATGAGGTCCCAATAGTTCATTTTTGCTTTTGTTTCCCTTGCCACTGGAGACATGTTGAGTAAGAAGTTGCTGTGGCCAAGGTCAGAGAGGTTTTTGCCTGCTTTCTCCTTGAGGATTTTGATGGCTCCCTGTCTTACATTTAGGTCTTTCATCCATTTTGAGTTTATTTTTGTGTATAGTGTAAGAGTGGTCCAGGTTCATTTTTCTGCATGTCACTGTCCAATTTTCCCAGCACCACTTGCTGAACAGACTGTCTTTATTCCATTGGATACTCTTTGCTGCTTTGTCAAAGATTAGTTGGCCATACATTTGTAGGTCCATTTTTGGGTTCTCTATTCTGTTCCATTGATCTGAGTGTCTGTTCTTGTGCCAGTACCATACTGTCTTGATGATTACAGCTTTGTAGTATAGCTTGAAGTCTGAGATTGTGATCCCTCCTGCTTTGGTTTTCTTTTTCAAGATTGCTTTGGCTATTCTGGGTCTTTTTCTGCTTCCATATATACTTTAGGATTGTTTGTTAGTGGAGCTATAATCTTCAGTCTTGGCCTAACTTGTGGGGCTTAGGAAACTGTGAATATGTAATGGGGATACTTTTCTCTGGAAAATTTAATCGGATGGAGAGCTCACTAGCATATTGCGGCTTTTCTCTATCTTCTGGTGTAATTAATTGCTCTCCAAGAAACTGAAGAAAGTGATTTTTTTTCTAAAGATTTATTTTAATTTGTTTAGAGAGAGTGTGAACAGGGGAGAGGGGCAGGAGGAGAGAGAGAGAATCTCAAGTAGGCACCACACTCAGCCCAGAGTCCCACATGGGGCTCTATCCCATGACCCTGGGATGACCTGAGCTGAAATCAAGAGTCAGATGCTCAACTGACTGAGCCACCCAGGCACGGAAAATGAGTTTTATTTAGGAGGAAACGTATTTTATTTTGTCACTTAAGTTAATTAATCCCAGCTTTTCTCTTCTCGGTCTCTAAAATGGGAACACCCTATTTTTTTCTTGGTATTCTTCTGTGGTTTTCTTTTTTTATTAATAATTTATGTATTTTTTAATTTACATCTAAGTTAGCATATGGTGTAACAATGATTTCAGGAGTAGATTCCTTAATGCCCCTTACCCATTTAGCCCATCCCCCCTCCCACATACCCTCCAGCAACCCTATTTGTTCTCTATATTTAAGAGCCTCTTATGTTTTGTCCCCTTCCCTGTTTTTATATTATTTTAGCTTCCCTTCTCTTATGTTCATCTGTTTTGTATCTTAAAGTCCTCATATGAGTGAAGTCATATGATATTTATTTGTCTTTCCCTGACTAATTTCACTTAGCGGTATTCTTCTTTATTTTACTGAAATGCCATGAGGATAAAAGATGTTAGGCTATTGAGCACATACTACCCCACTCCTCCAATGGGATATCATGGGAAGAGGGTTATAACAGACTTACTTCTTTGATAATCAGGTGTGGAATTGGCAATCAGAGGAATATGTCTTTCTACAAGCCCATCAGGAAACAGTGAAAGACTTTAGGCTCTTGAAAAATTCAAGACTGCTTTCCTGGTCATTTGATGGAACAGTGAAGGTAATTTGAAGCACAAGGTTTTTTTATTTTTGTTTTTAAAGTATTCTGATATTGTAATGATTATATTGTGATAGCTAAAAGCAGATGGGTGGTAAGTAACTACCTAAATTTTTAAATTTCTATTTTCTCATGGCTGTTTTCTGTTTACTGCGATCACCTTCATCTGTGTATTTAAGGGCACTTAAAGAGGTCAGAACAACCATTGTGCTAAAGCTCTTATTTTATAGATAATATATTCTAGATGATTATGCTCAGTAATACAAAATGTTCTTTTTATAATTTTTTTTTTAATGTTTATTTATTTTTGAAGGAGAGAGAAAGAGTGTGAGTAGGGGAGGGTCAGAGACAGAGGGAGACACAGAATCCAGAGCAGGCTCCAGGCTCTGAGCTGTCAGCACAGAGCCTGACACGGGGCTCAAACTCACGAGCTGTGAGATCATGACCTGAGCCAATGTCAGATGCTTAACCGACTGAGACACCCAGGTGCCCTCAAAATGTTCTTAAAAGTGTCAACTTCTGTATTTCTTTTTGAAGGTGTGGAGTATTATTACTGGAAGAATAGAAAAAGATTTTGTCTGTCACCAAGATACAGTACTTTCTTGTGATATTTCTCCTGATGCTACTAAATTTTCATCTACATCTGCTGACAAGACTGCAAAGGTAGGTCAGTTAGTTGAAATATGCACGTATAAAAGTTAGGTATTGGTTATTTATTATGAGTCCAAATGATGTATAAAATAGTTAAGTGTCTATGTGTCTGTCCCGTTTTGTGTGTTTTTGACAGATGCCCATTGACATTTAGTGTGTCAAATAGATTAAATGAATAACATTGAGGACTTTTGATTTCTGCCTTACTAATGACTTTTTTATCTATTACTGATAAAATGCAATTTCTACCATATACTATAGGCGGGAAAAAGCACTGAAAGGGATTTACATTTAATTGCGTATCCATTGTAAAAGTTTATGCAATTAATGTAAGTTGATACTTTGGAAAATAACATTCCAGTGAAATGCTGCCTGGTTGGGGACATTGACTATCCATTCTCTTCTTTTTTATCCATCTTTATTAATGACCTCATTACCCATTTTTCCAAACTACAAACCTTGGAATTGGCTGGACTCTGTCCTGTCTTTCATGTTCTGTTGATTACTTCTCAGTGTTTCTTGGCTCATTCTTCTCCTCCTTATCCCACTCCATAAGATTTGGTCTCCTCCTTCATTGGTGAACCTTTCTTTGGTCTGTGCCTCCTCCAGTTTATGTTTCTTACTACTGCCTGAATCTCCTGTTGAAATACCTTCTGTGACTTGATGGTTTTTATGCCAGACTCCTTTGCCCTTGACCGTCTCTTTCTGCTGCATTGTTCCTTCTGTGCCAGGCTACTTTTACCTCCATCTTTTGTGCACTCAGTTCACTTTGGCATGACACAACTTATCTTTTTTTTTACCTCGAAGCATTATGACTCATTCTTTCAGAGGTAGGTTTGATGTCCGCTTTTCAGTGAACCCTTTCCTGCCTGTCAGGCAGGGTTAGCTGCTCTACCTTCAGTGTTCCAGATTACTCCAGTTTCTTAGAGCATTTACTTCATGTAACTATTCACTTAATGATTCGTAAGTCTATATACCTGATTATAGAGTTTTCAAGGACAGGGAGGGTATCCAGTTCATCTTTATACCACCAGTTCTTAGCTCACGGTGTCTGGAACATGGCAATTACAGTACATTCTTATTAAATGGTGATGACATTGAACCACAAAGAATATTGGAAAGAAAAAAAACAGTATTTTGGCTGCCAAGACAGTAAGATAGTGATCTTTAAAGAACACTTGTCATATATTAGGCCTTGTGCTAGAATTTCACTATTATCTCACTTAATCTTCACACCATAGGTACTATTACCCAATTGTACAGGTGCAGAAATGAAAGCTAGAGAAACTTATATGAGTTGTCAGTACAAGGGAGCCAGGACTCACACTCAAGTTGGCTCTACTCTGTAGACTGTTCTTAACTGATTTGCTATTCCTTTTATGTCTAAAGTTAAAGAAGCTGTGATTTTGGTCCTTGAGTTTAAGTTAACATAAGTAATTAAAGGGAAGATAAGGAAAAAACAATGTTGCAAGTTGAGACTTGGGCCTCTAATGAAAATTTATTGAACTGTTGAATGTTAGAACTTCCATATGATTGAATTTATGGCTAGTCAGCCCCAAGACAGGGTTTGCAGGTACTTATTTTGAGTATATTTACTATTCTTAAACAATCTTAATTGCTTTCCAGATTTGGAGTTTTGAACTTCTTTCCCCTCTTCATGAGCTGAGGGGCCACAAAGGCTGTGTGCGCTGCTCTGCCTTCTCTGTGGACAGTACCCTGTTGGCGACTGGAGATGACAATGGAGAAATCAGGGTAGGGTGTTTGCTGACATGAAAAAGCGCTGCTCTTTCTGTAGCTTTGGTTAGTGCTCTGTACCACATGGGGGAACTTTGTTAATGTGACTGAGAAGTACAGGCCCTGGGGTTCTGGTTGGGTGAGACCTTGTTTGCTTTATTTCCTGTGCACAGTGTGTTCACAGCTGTGCTTCTCTGCAGGAAAGAATTAGTTTTAGTTAGAATGAAGTGTATGAGTTAGGGTTTGTGGGGGCACCTGGGTGGCTCAGTCAGTTAAGCATCCAAATCTTGATCTCTGCTCGGGTCTTGATCTTTGGGTCGTGAGTTCAGGCCCCATGTTGGTCTCTGTGCTGGGCATGGAGCCTACTTAAAAAAAAAAAGAAGAAGAAAAAAAGAATACAGTCTCTGAATGTGAGGATGCAAATTCCTGAGCTGTTTGCACTTGGTTGTCTGCTTTTAGCTTGAGAATGATTCATTGGGATTGTTGGACCTGAACCAAAGATTGTTTATAGTGGCAGAATTTGAATAAAATAATTTATAAATCATTAAGTAGATTATAAATGAATTGCAAATTCTGCTCTTTTGAGCACTGAAAGAATCACTTAATGGAACTATATCCATTGGATAGTCAACATTTATAGTGTGGCCTATTACAGTCCTCATGGGATTGCCTGCCTCTGGTTGTGTTAGAAGGATTGGGCAGTTGATGGGAAAAATTTGGGTGTTGGGATGGCTGTTTTAGTAACCAGTGTATTTGAAGAACGTCTTTTTTTTTTTTCTTTTTTTACAAAGGAAGATTTAAAATTCATGACAGAGTATTCAGTTTGCAGGAATAGAGGAATTATCAGATGGTCTTTCCAGGAAAATTAAGATTCTCCTGCTTGAGGGCTAAGTAACCAATCTTCTCTGTACTGTTCTAATAAATGCCATGTCAACTGAAGTGGCAGGGCCGCTTTGGGAACATTCATTTTGCTCTGACTTCTCATCTTAGATGAAAAGGGCTCCTTTACTGGTTATGAAGGAGTATTTCATTTTTCAGAAACGCTTGAGGAAACAAATTCTCTTTAATTTATTTTTTAATTTTTTTAATTAAAAATTTTTTTTAACGTTTATTTTCGAGAGAGAGAGAGAGACAGCGTGTGTTGGGGGAAGGGCAGAGAGAGAGAGGAGACACAGAATTCAAAGCAGCCTCCAGGCTCTGAGCTGTCAGCACAGAGCCTGATGTGGGCTTGGGCTTGAATTCAAGAACTGTAAGATCACGACCCGAGCCGTAGTCGGCCACTTAACCCACTGAACCACCTAGCTGCCCCAAATTCTCTTTCTTTAAATGCATGTCATTTAAAATTTTTTCTTTAGTACATTAAACAAAATTTTTTTCCTTGATTATTTAAAATGTAGCTGTTAATTTTTTTCTCTCTCTGTATATATGTATCTCTGATATTTAGCTATCTTACTAAATTCTAATGAGTCTGTCCATTTGATTTTCTTGGATCAAATATTTCTAGGAAAACATTTACAAATGATGGTTTTGGTCATTTTCCTTTGCTGTTTATGCCTCTTTGTCTTATTCTGTTGTGCATTTATTAGAGTACTGCCCATGTATTAATTATCACTGGAAATAAATGGAAATATTAACATATGTGATTGGGTTGTTCATAAGGATCTAGTAAAATAATCTTTATCTATATTTCTATCTTTATATATGTGTGTGTGTGTATACACACACACGTAAAACCTTAAGGCATATAGTGTTTAAATATGTTTGAATGACTTTAGGTGTTTGAATGACCTCTGTCAGCATTTTTCATGGTAGATCCTGCCCTAGAATTCTATTTTTTTTTTAATAGTTTGTTAAGCCTTTTTTGTTTACTCCTTGCTTCTCCCATTATTCTCTTATTAAATGAAAAGGATCACAGTATTCTGACCAGCTGTTCTAAGTTCTCTTGTTTTATTTTTTGGAATATGGTTAATGATAAATATTTTATTATTTTATAATAAGTACATTTTTATTATAGTGAGTGGCATTTAAAAAATTGAACAGGAGAGAATGCAATCTAAAAAAATTCCTAAGGTATCACTGAATTGTAATTATATTTTTGAGAAAGATTTTCAAATATGTTCCAGATTAGATGGATAGATATATAAAACTTCTGGGTGACCTTGTTAATGCATTGTGTATTTTGTTTGTGTAGATATGGAATGTCTCAAATGGTGAGCTGCTTCATTTATGCGCTCCGATTTCAGTAGAAGAAGGAGCTGCTACCCATGGAGGCTGGGTGACTGACCTTTGCTTTTCACCAGATAGCAAAATGCTTGTCTCTGCTGGAGGATATCTTAAGGTAAGAGTTCCTCAAAGACTGTGAAAGAAAAGAACAGCCTGTGTACTACTTTCCAAGCTATTTTCACTTCCTGTTTCTCAGTTGGGCCTCATACAACCCAGCAGAATGGAAGGGCAGTGACTGTTATCCTCATTTGGCCTAGATGAGACAGATCTGCAAGGCTACTTTCCTCAGTTCTCTTGGAAGTTTTGATGATAGTGTTAGGGATTTTCTCTGTACACAGCTCTCATACTGCCCCATACTTAGATGATCAGAATGACTAGAAAGTTGGGTGTTTAACTTAATTTTATTTTCCACTGATGGTTAACTATTTTGGTTGAAAGTCTTGAATTATTTGTGAAAAAAATTTGTGAAATTTCCTTTTTTTCCCCTTAAGTTTATTTATTTATTTTGAGAGGGAGAGAAACAATCCCAAGCAGGCTCCACACTGTCATTGCAAAGCCCAATGTGGGGCTTGAATTCACGAACTGCGAGATCATGACCTGAGCAGAAACCAAGAGTCGGACTGTTAACTGACTGAGCCACCCAGACACCCTGTGAAATCTCTTAGGTACTACTAGTAGCATTTGTAATAATAGTAGCAACAGTATATTGCTTTATTTTATAGCCTACAAAATGCTTTACTTACATCATCTCATAAGCCAGCTTTGTAAGCTTAAATTTCATTACCCTTGGCTTATAGATGAGGAAACTGATGTTCATTGCGTGTGTTGTGGTGCCTCTGGGTCCTTTTTTGGTGCTTGCATGTATTTATCCACTCGGTACGAATGTGTTCTGTGCCCACTGTGTGCTA
The DNA here is from genome assembly GCF_014898765.1 of Herpailurus yagouaroundi. Classification (NCBI taxonomy): domain Eukaryota; kingdom Metazoa; phylum Chordata; class Mammalia; order Carnivora; family Felidae; genus Herpailurus; species Herpailurus yagouaroundi. The sequence goes on along the minus strand of NW_024412413.1, from coordinate 22,662,487 downwards.
AGTGGCACAGAATTTTAAGACTTGATTTTGCCTTTCAGTGACGTATAGTCTGGGGAAAGCAGATAGTGAATAAATAGTCTGTAAAATATAGGAGGGTTCTGGGACATGTGTGCATAAAGATGGAGTTAGCAGAGGCTTCGTAGGGAGGGGGATGCTTGAAGTGAGTCTTTTGAATGGTGGTACACTTGTGAAAGGGTTGAAGATACTATATATTGTACTGACCACTTAAAATAGATCCCTAATAAATTAGATCTTATAATACTTTTATTTCTTACTGAAAAAATCCAAGTGTATGAAATGATTCTGATTAATTGTCTAACACAGTATAGGTGTTCAAAAATATTTGAATAAATGAATTTAATTTTTTGGTTATATGAGACCCACATAATTACAGTTTTACTCAACATAAAAATGTACTTTATAAGAAAGAAGACAGTTTTTAGCTCTGTCAGAGGATGTTTGTTACAAACACTTTTTGAGTTGCATTGAGAACGCACTGCTATTTATAAAATGTTGCATTAAACTATACCTTTTTGGTATAGTTTATTTAGTTACTGGGAGGGATCTTGAAACTGTCACCATCTATTTTCCTTTAATGTAAAGATAAACTGAGACTCTTAGTCTGCTCTGAGGATGATGCTTGGAGGAGCAGCATTGTGATCTTTGGGTTGGAAGCAGGGGGCCTTGAGTCCAGTACCTGTTGAAAAACATAACTGCTCAACTTTGACACTGAGCTTCTAGAGACCATGTCATTTGATATTCTGGGCCCCAGAGAAGGCTGTCACATAATAATGAATCTGGCTTATAAGGTGTATAGCAATCAATGACAGGATTCCCAGAGTTCTTGGAGAACCTTGAAATAGAGCAACAGAATAGATGTCTGTACTGTAGAGGCTATGTCTTAAGGGAGTAAGAACCCATAGCCCATACATTCAGTCTGTATATTTAAATGACAGTCAAGCTGTTCTTCCCTCTGGTTTGATTACTAGCATGGTTAAACTGATTATGATATAGCCCAGCCTGCATCTACTCAGCATGTTAATGAGACTATCAAAAGCACAGAGCAAATTAGAAGTAAAAAGGAACAGCTGCTGTAGTGTCCAAAGGAATGAGCCTTTTGAGTCTGTTTACTAAAGAATCTAAGCTATATAAAGCGAATGTCAGTAGGATAAAGTAGATATCCAGTAGCTAAAAAGCTCTTAACTTTCAAAATGCTTTCTTTTTTTTTTTTTTTTTTTTAAGTTTATTTATTTTGGGGCGCCTGGGTGGCGCAGTCGGTTAAGCGTCCGACTTCAACCAGGTCACGATCTCGCGGTCCGTGAGTTCGAGCCCCGCGTCGGGCTCTGGGCTGATGGCTCGGAGCCTGGAGCCTGTTTCCGATTCTGTGTCTCCCTCTCTCTCTGCCCCTCGCCCGTTCATGCTCTGTCTCTCTCTGTCCCAAAAATAAATAAAAAACGTTAAAAAAAAAAAATTAAAAAAAAAAAAAAAGTTTATTTATTTTGAGAAAGAGAGAGCACGAGTGGGAGAAGGGCAGAGAGAATCCCAAGCAGGCTCTACACTATCAGCCCAGAGTCCAACGCGGAGTTCGATCTCACAAACCATGAGATCATGACCTGAGTCGAGATCAAGAGTTGTATACTTAACCAGCTAAGCCACCCAGGCAGCCCTCAAAATTATTTCTATCATAAAGTTAAAAAATAATATAATGTAGCTGTTTACTTGTGTAATGCCATAGAATACATAAGTTAGAATGATAGGAAATCGACATTAATTCATACTTACGAGAAGAAAGCTGGTTTGAAATGTGGAATACATGGTGATAAAAGCAGGTGTGCCATTATATAGAGGAAAGAGAATGTAATAGTCAGGAGAGTGAGCCAGGGCAGATTGCCCAAAGTCAAAGCCTGTCTCTGCCACCCATTAGCTTTGTGATTTTGCATGAGATTATTTAATCTCTCTATGCTTTGATTTTCTTATTTGTAAAAATGGGTATAATAATAAACTCTAGCTCATAGAGTTGGGATGGTTAAAGGAGTTAATGCATGTAAAGCACTCTTACATAGAGTCACATAGTGTACCTTGAGTAAATGTTAGATATTTTTTTAAATTCACTTTATTTCTTTTTTAAAAATTTTTAATGTTTTATTTATTTTTGAGAGAGACAGAGCACAAGCAGGGGAGGGGCAGAGAGAGGGAGACACAGAATCTGAAGCAGGCTCCAGGCTCTGAGTTGTCAGCACAGAGCCTGACACAGGGCTTGAACTCACGAGCCACGAGATCATGACCTGAGCCCAACTTGGATGCTTAACTGACTGAGCCACCCAGGCGCCTCAAATTCACTTTATTTTTTAGAGCAGTTTTAGGCTCACAGCAAAACTGAGCAGAAAGTACAGAGTTCTCATATACCTCCTGCCCCCACACATGCACAGGCTTCCTCCACTGTCCATAGATTATCAAGAGAGTGGTACATTTGTTACAATTGATGAACTTACATTGGCATGTCATTAGTACCACTCTTGGTGTTGTTCATTCTGTGAATTTTGACAAATGTATAATGACATGTGTCTACCATTGTAGTATCATACAGAATAGTTTCATTGTCCTAAAAATTCCCTATATTAGCTATTTTTTTTATTAAAAAAATTTTTTTTTAAGTTTATTTATTTTTGACAGAGACAGAGTGCAAGCATGAGCTGGGGAGGGGCAAAGAGAGAGGGAGACACAGAATCCGAAGCAGGCTTCAGGCTCCAAGCTGTCAGCACAGGGCCTGATGCGGGGCTCGAACTCACGAACTGTGAGATCATGACCTGGGCCGAAGTCGGACGCTTAACTGACTGAGCCAACCAGGCGCCCCTATATTAGCTATTTTTAATGTCATTGTTTTTTAGTCAATATTCAACTTAGTGGCTTGATACAATGTTTCTAAGCAGAGTGGTTTGTTTCAGTAGAGGGAAAGGTAGTGGCACTAGATTAGGTACCAGAAACAGTTCTGCTTCTGCCACCTGCTAGCAGTATCATCTTAGGTGACAAGGCCTTTCTCATCTAAGAACCCTGGTTTCCGTATTTGTAAATGAGGCAGTTGATCTAGCTGATCTTTAAGGGCCTTACTATCTGTGTGATTTGTTTCTAGGGGAATGGAAAGTAATGAATTTTCTCTCAAGTAGGTGGAATGTGTGCTGTGCAGTCTTGATTACATTGCTATTTTATAAAGCAAAATCACCACTTCTGGAAAATTTCAAGTTACTACAAGTTGCTTTAGTGAGGTTTACTAAAGTCCATGGGGTATACTTTTACCAGTTACTATTACTGAGGAAACACGAATAGTTTACCCAGTCAAGCACAGAATGTTAGGCACTGCCCCCAGTTACAAAAATGAGTGACACCATTATTTTGTTCATGATACTCTGAATCTTGATGTACCTGACGCCTTTTCAAAAGGTATTTATGTTCATTGTCTCTTTTACCCTCATTTTAGCTGTGAGATACATGGGTAAGCTTTATGAATATCTCCATTTGGTAAATAGCTGTAAACACTGTTGTAATTTGAGCAAATTCAGTGATCGGGAGGAGAAAGGAAGGATTGGCTGGAGCACCTGCTGCATGCATTTAAGATGTTTAATATTTATTTAGCAAATAAATGTATAGACTCTTATATAGAGGAACATGGTCATAGGCTCTTGAATCATCCTGATTAAAAGGAAGATTAAGCTGGGGCTCCTGGGTGGCTCTGTTGGTTAAGCACCGACTTTGGCTCAGGTCATGATCTCACGTTTTGTGAGTTTGAGCCCTGCTTTGGGCTCTGTGCTGACATTTCAGAGCCTGCTTCAGATTCTGTGTCTCCCTCTCTCTCTGCCCCTTCCCCACTTGTGCTCTGTCTCTCTCTGTCTCTCAAAATAAATAAACATTAAAATTTTTTTTTAATTAAAAAAAATTTAAAAATGAAGATTCAGTAGAGAGAACATTCTATCTGGTGTCCTATAATAAGAAATAGTCTCAGTGTCTATCAGAATACCAGTCTGTGTCTGCAAAGGAGCATTTTAATTTTTTTAATTTTAATTTTAATGTTTATTTGTGAGAGAGACAAGGTGCAAACGGGGTAGGGGCAGAGAGAGAGGGAGACAGATTCTGAAGCAGGCTCCAGGCTCTGAACAGTCAGCACAGAGCCTGATGTGGGGCTTGAACTCATGACCTGCAAGATCATGACCTGAGTCGAAGTCGGAGGCTTAACTGACTCAGCCACCCAGGCACACCTGCAAAGGGGCATTTTTAAAGAAAACAGGGTTATTCTGTTCATTCTACTGAGAAAGATATGCAGGCGGCAGAGTTCAGTGCAGTCATGGCCATAGTTTACTTTGTATAGCCTTGTGTTTGTAGCTTTCTGTAGGCTGCACGTTTTTCCAGCATACCTTGCAGTGGGGTTAGGTGTTGCATAACTGTGGGGCAGTCACCAGGATTAATCAGGAAATAGTGACTAGGTTGTTAATACTAAACCTCAGACATTTTTCCTACAGTTTGCCGAAGTTTGGGAGTGGGTAGATGATAGGGTGAAGGACCTGGCTGGCACTAACTGCAGTTGTCACACAGAGTAATTACCAGTCTAATGAGAATTTTGTTTTTCTCTGAACAGTGGTGGAGTGTTGACACTGGGGAATCCTCACAGACCTTCTACACAAATGGAACCAATCTTAAGAAAATACACGTGTCTCCTGACTTCAAAACATATGTGACTGTTGATAATCTTGGTATTTTATATATTTTACAGATGTTAGAGTAAAGTAGTTAAGGAATAATGTAGTTGAACTCTTTAATTTTGAATTGGAAAAAAATTCTATTGAAACTTCTGTATTTTGACTTTTTATAAAGCTGTGAATTGTTTTGCAGTACTGCATTCATTATGAAAGTGTTTGTGGTTGGGTGAATAATATTAATGAAGCCTTTTCCCAAACGAACACACCTTTAATCTTGTTTTTCATAATCATCATCATTATTGTTAACAGTTTGTCCTTAAGATGCAAATGAAAATGTAAATATGTACCTTGTTATACTGTTGGTAAAATTCTCTCTTGATGCATTCAAATTGGTTGACATAATTAATGAGAATAATTTGAAGGAAATATGTATTTTAATGCTATTATTATGCAGGCTGTGCCTCAGGGTAGCAGGCCTGCTTTCTGAACCACATTACCCCAAGGGATATAGTTCTCCCAATTACAATCTTGGAGCTTATTTGCACCCCTTAAATTTGCTTTAAAAATATTATGTTTGTGTGCATAGTTTGCAGCATTTCCTTAAATTCACTAGATAAGTGAGTGTTGGATTTCAAAAGTTCTTGTGAAGCAAAAATCATAGGACTACCTTTTTCTCACTAGCTAATGGCAGCCCTGTGCCGCCACCGGACTCTAGTTGTCAATCTTTGAGTTGGGTGCTGTCTTACTTGCTCTGGTTTTTAACCAGACTTGTTACTTGACTGAACTTGACCTTCCTTTATAAAATTTTTTTTTTATTTCAAGAGAGAGCGAGAGCGAGAGAGAGAGAGAGAGAGAGAGAGCCAGTGAGCGTACGCACATGTGTGTGTGTAGGGGAGGAGCAGAGAGACGGGGAGAGAGACAATCCCAAGCAGGCTCCACACTTAGCACAGAGCCTGATGCAGGCGCTCAGTCCCATGAATTGTGAGATCATGATCTGAGCTGAAATCAAGAGTCGTCACTTAACCAATTGAGCCACCCAGACACCCCTGAACTCAACGTTGCTTAATCCTCAACTTTCTTCTTTTCTTTTCTTACAGTTGAATTTTTGTAAATTAGAATAATTGGAGAGGACCAATTTTCATTATGTTCTAGCAGAATTTTTCTAAGAAATATAAAATAGTAAAAAATCATTTTCTTCCAAGTCTGCTTACTCAGATGAATGGCATCTGTTTACTCAGATGAATTTTGAGAGAATTCTCTATGCTTTTCTATGTAGTAACATAAGAGTCCTCGTGAATCTGGAAACTGGTCTGTCTTCCAACTGGTATTCTTCTCTCCTCCCTTCTGTTCCCTTTCTTCCTCCCTCTTTCCCTCCCTCCCTCCCTCCAAGGTTAATCAGGAACGGTAGCTCTTAACAGAGAAAAAGTATATCAGCATCAGTAACTAGCTTTTTTGACTTCCTGATTAGGAATTTTAATTGCATTAAAGCTGCATTTTTGCCTGACAATACATTATTAAGGGAAATGGCAATAAATTAATAGATGTGGTTCACATAAGAATAACCAAAATTCAAGAATTTTGCTGCTGCAGCAGAAAGTAAATCAAGTGAATATTAGTATTAACAGGTAAGCAGTGAGCCAGTTTCTGTTGTTGGTGTGTATTAGATGTGGTATTGATAGGGGGCCTAGACCATTCCGGATGTATTTTACATTAGATATTACTATTTAGCATTTGAGGCAGTCATAAGTATAACAAATACAATCTTTTACATTGTTAAGGAGGTTCGGCTGTTTGTTTTTTTATGATGGGTTGAGGTACTAATTTATTGGCTTACTGTGATTTCAGCAAATGTGATGTGAAGATCTTAATTTTATGAAAAAAATTATGTAAATGATGTACTTAGAGTAAACCATAGTTTGATTTGCATACAATGTTTAGAAACTATAGCTCAGACTATAACGTATTAACTTTTGGAATTAAAAGCCACTTGACTGTTAAAGTATAGAACAGACATTTGGCTTTTACCTTTGATTGGCCCTTGTCTTCAAATAAAAAGAAAAATGGGAAGAAAAGGTAATGACAAAAAGGCAATATCAAAAAGATGAGAAGACAAGGTAACTTGAGGGAAGAAGAGAAACCCAATATGAGGGAGCTATATGTTTCATGGCAGCTCAAGTGGTCAGTCAAGGGGAGGATTTTGTTTTGTACTTGCAGATGAGCATTTTCAAGCATTTTCCCTTGCTTTGTTTTTTTGTAATGGAAATTACATTGCATTTTGTATATATAAGGATTTTTTTTTACATTGTATGTGTCTTGTATGGTTTGAAAATTCTTAGTTTTATAAATTTATGACACAAGTCACACAATTTCTTTTGCCTTGGTATACATTTTAATACATGAATTAAAAAATTTTATAAAAAATAAAATTCCTAAAATATTTTTGAAAAACATTTTCAGATTATTTCAGGCTCCTTGTCCTTTGTTGGTTAGAAAACAGATATGAAAGATTCTTCAAACTAAAGCTACCATTCTTTCTATTGCTTTACCAACTATGTCTAATTCAATTTTATTAAAGTTTTATCTCCTCAGTTTATCTCTGATGATTGCTACCTGGTGTGGCTGTAATGGTGCATGGTGATGATCCTGTAAAGAAGAGAATTAATTAATTTTTTTTCATTCAGTAAATATTTATTGAGATCTACCATGTATCTGGCATTTTTGTAGAAATTAGGTATATAAAAGTGAGCAGAAAAAGTGAGTCTTTGCCCTACTTCAGAGCCAGGGAGAGGCAGACAAAAAGTAAAATCTATAGTGTATTATAGTATGTATATATGGTATGTATAAATGGGGGGTTGGGAGCGTTACAGTTTTAGGTGGAGTTGCTCACTGAGAAGGTGACACTTGAGTACAGACCTGAAAGATGGAGGAGTGAGTCATACAGGAATCTGGAGAGATTCCCAAGCAGAGTGCACTAGGCACAAAGACAGAATAGTGGATGGGTTGGTCTGTTACAGAGCTGGCAAGAGGCTGGTGTGGCTGGCAAAGACTATGTGAGGAGAGTGTAACAAGAGGTGCATCACCATGTAGGGCCTCCTAGGCCATTGTAAGTACTTTTACTTTGAGATAGGACCTACTGGAGGAGTTTGGGTAGTGGAGTGATCTGACTTAAGCTTTATTTTATTTTTTAGAGAGAGTGTGAGCAGGAGAGAGGGGAAGAAAGAGAAAGAGAATTTTTTTTTAAGTTTGTTTGTTTATTTAGAGAGGCAGACAGAGAGGGAGAGCAAAAATCCCAAGCAGGTCCCATGCTGTCAGTGCAGAACTCAGCATGGGGCTCAAACTCACAAACTGTGAGATCATGACCTGAGCTGAAATCAAGAGTTGGATGCTTAACCAACTGAGCCATCTAGGTGCCCTGAGAGAGGGAGAGGGGGAGAGAGACAGAGAATCTTAATTAAGCTCCATGCTCAGCATGGACCCTGATGCAAGGCTTGATCCCACGACCCTGGAATCATGACCTGAGCCAACATCAAGAGTCAGATGCTTGGGGTGCCTGGGTGGCTCAGTCGGTTAAGCGTCCCACTTCGGCTCAGGTCATGATCTCATGGTCCATGGGTTTGAGCCCCGCGTTGGGCGCTGTGCTGACAGCTCAGAGCCTGGAGCCTGTTTCAGATTCTGTGTCTCCCTCTTTCTCTGACCCTCCCCTGTTCATGCTCTCTCTCTGTCTCAAAAATAAATAAATGTTAAAAAAAAAAAATTAAAAAAGAGAGATGCTTAACTGACTAAGCCACCCCCATACCTCAAGATTTAATTGGTTCCTCTGGCAGTGGAAACCAGTTGAGAATTGGTTGTAAAGGGGCACAGACAAGGGTGAAAGCAGGGATACCAGTGAGAAGCTGGCGCAATAATTCGGGTAAAATGAAGGCAGCCAGACGAGGGTGGCAGCAGTAGGGGTTGTGACAGTTGGATTTTGGATATATTTTATTTAAAAAAATTTTTTTTCCCAACATTTTTATTTATTTTTGGGACAGAGAGAGACAGAGCATGAACGGGGGAGGGGCAGAGAGAGAGGGAGACACAGAATCAGAAACAGGCTCCAGGCTCCCAGCCATCAGCCCAGAGCCTGACGCGGGGCTCGAACTCACAGACCGTGAGATCATGACCTGGCTGAAGTCGGACGCTTAACCGACTGCGCCACCCAGGCGCCCCATATATTTTAAAGATAATAGGATTTGCCAGTGGATTGGATAAAAGTTGTGAGAAAGACAAGAATGATACCAAGGTTTTAGCCTCTTTGGCTTGAACTATGGGAAGATTAGAATTGCCTTTAATGGAGATGAAAACGATTATGAAAGGAGCAGGGTTTTGGACATAGCAAGTTTGAGATGGCCATTAGGCATCCAAGTGGGGATGTTGAGTATTGATGGTCAAATAAAAGGGTCTGGAGTTCATGGGAAAAATCTGTGATGCAGATACAAATCTGAGAGTTATCAGTGACTTTAAATACATCAAATGTATTTAAAACCACAGGATCAGATGAGATCAGCAGTGAAACAGGTGTTGATAGACAAGACTGGAGTCCTAAGCTGGAGTCCAGGACAGTGTGAGGTTGGTGAGATGAAGGACCAGCACAGGAGACTGAGAAGGACCAGAAAGACTAAGAATTGCAGCTTGATGTGGTAAGTATAGTGAATGCAGTGGGCATGGGTCTCTTAATGTGGTCTTGGGCAAAATTTCTTTAGTGGTTTGTCTGTTCAGCCACCGGCCTATCCTGAATGGCTTCGGTATCTAGTGTGTGCCAAGAACTATTTTAAGCAGCAGCCAAGGCAATAAAGAAATACATTTTAGTTGTTGGGAGAGATTGAGGACAATGGATAATATGAAAAAAAAAATCAGCAGTTGTCTTATATGTAAAATGGGTATCTGTTCTTCCTTCTCATGGTTGTCATAAAGATTTAATAAGGTAATGCTCATGAGGTACTTACCTCCATGCTTGGATGAAGAAAGTGCTCAATGAACATTTCTTGGTGTTATTCGGGTCTTGTCATCTTTGGCCTGGCAACAGTTCCCTGACTGCTGTCTCTTGTGCCACTCTGCTTTATTTTTCCAAAGTGCTCATTTTAATCTTGTCGCTTCTCTTTAAAACCCTGGACCTGCTCTGTGCTCTCTTGCTTCTTTGTATATGCTGTTCTCTCTCTTATACTGCCTTTCTCCAGCCTAATTTTTTCCCTTAATTCCTTCTTATCCTTCATATATTTTGAGATGACCCTTCTGCTGAAGGTTTGCCTTGCCCTCTCATAGTGCCTTCTTTTCCCCGCCATGACTTTTTATCACCCTGTATTGTTTATTTATTAGAGTCCCCGATTAGGTCATAAGCTCCATGAAGCCAGGTCTGTGTCTTTTACACCACATTTAACATAAGCCTGGCTCCAGTTGGAGCCTCAGTAAATAGTTGTTGAATGATTGAAATTCTTGTATGTATGGTTGCATGTCCAGAGCACATTCTCTGTCCTCCCTCTGCGCCAGGATATCAAGAGGCTAATTAAAAAGTAGCATGTCACTAGCATTTTCTTTATCTTTCTGTTTTAGTTTGGCATTTTATTGTGAAGCATCATTAGAGGAAAGTAAAACTTCACTTGAATAAAAGATTTGCTCCTAGATTATATGAAATGAATAAACATTTCCCTGAAGTGTTTAAGTTGGTAAGTATGGCAATCTATTATTCAACATTATGTTAGTATAATTTACTTACCGGCCTTTTGAGAAGGAGAAAATGATTTTCGAATAATTCTTGGTCTCTGAAGATTGTCACTTGAATAGATTTCCTTGCTCATAACCCCTGCCCTTAAGACTATGGAGATACTATACAGTTATTTAAATGCCGGAATTAGAATATCAACTGCTATGGGGCTATGAGTATAACCATAGAATTACAACCACAGAATTATGATGTAGTTGTGTATATTCATAGGGAAGAGGCAAAAAAAAAAAAAATATGCATCAAATGTGGGACTCATCAGAGACCAGGTCTTTGAAGTCATTTGGCATCAATAGTATATTACTTCTAAGCCAGATGATGTAAGAAGACCAAAACTTGGGAAGTTTTCATTTCAATTATGATTCAGGAAAATGAGCTGCTGGTGTTCACTGTAAATTCATTTATGAGGTCAGGCCTTCAGAACTGGGAATACTGCTTATCACAGAGATTAAAACAGAAATCTACCTCTGTAATTTCCCATCACCCAGGGCAAGAATAACTAGAGAATGCCAGGCCCAGGTTTGGATCTGGTGGTTCCGAGCAGCTGATCAAACTGGAGAGCACCCAGCAGCTGAATGAAGCCTCCTGCTTAGTACAGGGTGGCTGTTGTGAGTTGGAGCAAAGATTCTCACCATCCATTCAAATCTCCATTTCGTCCCCACTCAGGGGACTGCCCAGCTGTTATTTTATCTTCACAGTACTTTGAGTGGATTTGCAGACTGTAGTCCTAGCTTATACAAGAAGAACTACACCCCAGGCAGTTAATCAGCAACAAAGCCAGGGCCACAGTCCAAATCTGATTTTCTTCACTTTATGGAGAGACCCAGACCCACTGGGCTACAAGTGGAGTGGCGGTTTCAGTTGAAAGTGGAATCCTCCTGGGTTTATGGCAGATGAACACCAGTCCTAGGGGTCAAGGTTTAGGTTTCAGCAGCTGGGGAAGATTTGAGAGATCTGTGTTTCTCATCTCTGATTCATCTTCAGTGAGTAGTGATTCTAAACCTTTCACCTTGTGTTGATTTGCCCCATTCTGTCAAATGACTTTCTGAGAACTAATAAATCCTTTTTTTCAAGGAAACAAGGAGGAGCTTTTATTTATTTATTTTTTTACCAGCATTTTATTGTGTCAGGCCCTATGCCAGGCACTTTATACATATTATTTAATTGAATCCTCACAACAAGGCTGTAAGGTATTATTTCTGTTGTCTAGATGTGGAAACAGCCACAGCTAAGTGGTGGAGCTAGGGTTTTGGTCCATGTAGTTGGCCTCCTTACCAAAGCCCCTGGGTGAGAGGATCCAGGAACGTCATTTCAATTATGCACTTTAATTCATTATTCATTTCACCCATTCACGTCATGCATTGTGACTGATCCTAGGTCCTGAGCTGTCAGAGGTGGTCCCTGTACTTGAGGACCTTCTACTTTTGGTATTCTGGTTAACCCATCTCTATGTCAATAGAGATTGTTCTCTGAAAAGAATTTGACAGCCAAATGCATGGCAGAGGTTGGGGAATGCTTTGGATTTGTCGGCACTTGGCCACTACCCAACCTGGTCTCAATTTTCAGATGATTCCGACATTGAGCAGGGAAGGTGGCAGCCCTACCATGGTCTGTTCCCTGGAGATGCCTGTTTCTACATTGGAACTTTTAAGGTGTTCATTTCAAATTAGTGGCAGCCCTGGAGTTAGTGGATCCATGTGCCTGTCACCTTAATTTCATTTCCTTTTCTCCTTTTCCTTTCATCTGAAAAGGTGTAGCTTCTCAGAGTCTGTTTCCTTATTTGTAAAATAGGGACCACAACACTTAATTACAGAGTTTTTTTGTGAAGCTTGAAAAATATGTCAAGCACCTGACATAGGTCTCAATGGCATTATCATCTTCGGTCTCAGCTACAAAACTCCATTCCTTTGCTGCCCACATTTCCATGGTTTACAAGGTGGGACCCTATGACTTTTGCTTTCTCTAGGAATCCTTTTCTACCTCATGGTAGATCTGTCTTCTTGGCTATTAGCACCCAGGAGACAGACTTTGCTCAGCAGGAAAGCTGTCATCTGCTTTCTTCCGAGTTGTCTCAAACTTTCTTCTCTTTGGATAGGCATGCACCCGTGAGTGATAGAGGATTGGGAATGAGAATGGGAAGACCTTGGGCTTGGTGCTTGGGCTGGTGCTTGGGCATGTGGTGGAACTCTGGCTTTGGCTGTCAAGTGTATCCAAATTCAAATCCTTGCTGTAATAACGTCCTAGCTGTGTGACCTTCAGCAAATGTTTTAATTGTCTCAAGGACCTGTTTCCTAGGGAGCCTCTGGTGTGGAGACTTACATGGATTGCCCAGCGTCTCAGGGGATCAGGAGGGCCTCATCCATCCAGGAGTGAAGCTTCTTGTCGCACCTAGAATTACCTGGGAAACTTAAAAACTTCCTCAAACCTGGACTTTATCTAACCAGGCCAATTAATTCGGAATCTCTGGAGATGGGACCCAGGCGTCCGTATTGTCTTAAAATTCCCCAGTGCAGTATTCCAGAGTGCAGTGGAGGTTGAGACCCTTGATGACCAGGCCATTGCTAGTTCTACTCCTGTCCATCTGCCACTGCACTTGTGATGGCTGCTTATGGTGTGTTCCTTCACACCTGCTCTGCCATGACATTCTCAGGCGTGTTGCTGGGCAGCACAGACGTTTGGTGTGCATATTATATTAACACAGATGTGAGGATATTTCCTACTTGGATTTGATGGCTAATTTATAGAGCAACTCTTATAGAGTTATTACCATCAATTCCTTCTCTAGTCATGCCTTTCTCTGTCCAGATGTCTCACCTCTGTGTGCTTGCTTTCACTTTTTACCTAGAGATGTGATGATTCCCATCATGGCAGGCACTGTTGGTGGCCATCCTCATATCCAGTCTCTCCCTTTTCCTCACTAGCAACTCCTGGATTATTGGGAGCTGCAATGTGCTTAGCTAAAATCAACAGCTACATTTTCCAGCTGCCTTTGTAGGGGTGGCCAATGAGATGTAATTAGAAGCTGTGAGGTGAAGCTTCCAGGAAAGCTCCTAAAAGATTGCCTTACTCAGTTGGGAGGGAGGAGAATTTTGGTCCTTACCATTCTTTTTACTGTCTGGAATGTGGATGTGCTAGATGATCCTCCAGCAGCCATTTTGTGATCATGAGGTGACCTTCCAGATGGATGCCATATGCTAAGGATTGATACAGTAGGAATATAGAAGTAGCTTGTGGAGCTACCATTCCAGCCATCCCAGCCCTGTACTGTATCTGAAATTCAAGCTACAGAGAAAAAAAATTCAACCTTTCCATGTTTTAAGAGCCTGTTATTTCTGGTTTTTGCTACTAGTCCCTGAATTCAGTTCTTGCTACTGAATAAACCAACCTGGTGTATAAGAGTAGTTCAAAAAATGTCAGTGATTCTGCGTCTCTGCCTCCTCCACCCCCTCACTCTAGCCACAAACACACTGTTCCTCCTCTGATAAGTAACTGGACATCTAGCTGTGAGGCTGTTGAAACCTGATGGAATCTCAGAAAGTCACAAAGAAGTGAGGCATGGATCACGCCCAGCCCACAGATGAGTTGTATTTGGCCCACATGTATTTTTTATAATCCTGAATTTGTTGCCACCATTTGAAAACCTGGTGATTTTGCATAAATCCTGATTTCTTAGAAAATCTTTTGACCCAGGGTCATTTCTGCCTGGCAACGATCCACTGAAAGTAAGTAGCAGCTGCCCTCTGAGATGAGGCAGGTGTTCTGTGGATCAGCACAATGCCCCCTTCATTCATGTCACCTGTGTGGCCCTGAAGGCAGCTGAGTTTGCAACCTTCCACCTCCCTACCCAGCCACACACCTGAGGAATGGCCTGTTAAAATGGTATTCCTGAATTTTTTGTGCCTTTCTCCTTTCCCAATCTCCCTTGACTCAACACTTAGCACATTGGGGTTTTTGTTTTTGTTTTTTTTTCTCAGAAAACTTAGCATGCACTTTTGAGAGTTGGAGAGAAATCAACCTCTCAAATGCCAGAAAACAGCTGATGTTGCTTCTTGGAGGCATCTTGACTTCCCTTCTCACATGTCTTATTGAGGAGAGGCAGTAAGAGGGAGAGCTGCAGGCTCCTCAGGGAGCAGCTGTTGGGATGCTTGATTGAGGCACTGAGACATCCAGGGGACAATTAAATTGAGTATTGAATATGGATTGCTTTTGAATGGCTTTTTGAATGGCTTTTATTACCATGTCACGAGTAAGAATGACTCCAGCTCAGCTTTTACATTACGTCCTCTGAGACATAACTTAGAGGTTTCCTAAATGGCAGGACTCAGAAGATGTGCATTAGTTCCATTGTGCTTGTGAAGTCTGTTTTGCGACACATGTGCTCCTCAGTTGTCTGAACCCTTGAGAAAACCTCAGCTGCTATGGCTGCCACCTTCAGCTGGGGTGATCCTACTGCAGCTGTTAAATGGAGAGTCTCTGTTTCAGTCTGATGTAAGTCTTTATGTCCTTGGTCATTAACTTGGAAAGTTAAATGCTCGTGTAGCTTTTACAAACATAGTTCTTTGGGGTTTTGGGAAGTAAAACAAAAGCTATTTTGATAATAAATAATTTATAGTTCTGATTCTTTATGAATTATACAGAGTACAGTATGTTGGGTCAGGAATGATCATCTTTGCATTAGCAATTCTAAGTAAAATGGTGCCATGCTTAACAGAACAAGTTCTCAAGTAAGTAAGTAGATTGGCCTGGGATGCAGAGAGGAAACAGTAGAACTGGCATTCCCAGGTCCGCACCAAATTCTTAGGGTTAATACCACCACAAAAATAAGTCCTGTCTCTTGGATACTAATGGAATTTCACAGTATGCAGGATAGTGATTGGGCAACAGGCCTAAGGAGAATCTCTGCCTGCTTTGGAGCTGGTTTCTGGGGGAAGCTGGGGCACAGATAGCTGCAAATGAGTGTGGGGTGTGCTGGGTATTGGGGGAGACAGGAATGCAGTCGGGGCCCAGCCTGATGGAGCATTGGTGCAGGTAGACTCCGCTGGCCTATGTTGGCTGGTTCTCCAATTATAGTTTAAGAAAATGTGTTCTGTCTGATCTCTTAATTTTCATAGGAAACCTACTCAGTGAATACCTTATATAAAAAGAACTAAAAAACTTAATGTCTTAAAAAGGCTTTATTCCATATAGACTTTTGAACATGGTAATTATATTCCAATTCTGTGGGAGAAGAATGAACTCTGGAGGCTAGCCCACTTATCAGATTTTCATTTCTTTCCAGAAGTAGTTTAGGAGCAGTTACTTGGGGTCCAATTGTGAATTTTTATTTTTGAGATTTTGGCCATGTGTTCGTTATCTAAGACTTGTTTTCTGCCCCATTGTATCCAAGCATTATATGCACCAGTAATATTCCTAACTAGTCCAACAGAAAATCTGGTATATCTTGAGAAGAATCACTGCCATAACTTATTAATGGATTAACTAGGCATAATTTTTATAGGGTTCATTCATCCAAATTTATCATAGAATAGAATTTAAGAAAAAAATGAGTTATTTAAGTCCTTTTTTGGAAGGGATCCCTATCCCCTATGGATACTGCAGTTAGTGATGTGTCAGACTTCTCCTTCAAGAAATTAGCTGCAAATCCTTTCTTCATTATGTGAGCACTCTTCTGTTTGCCCCTTAGAGCTCTCCTCCCTCTTCCCTGTCCTGTGTAGACCATATCAGTGGGCTCCTTGTCCTGGGCTTCTGGGTTCAGGTAATGCAGGGTGGAGAGTGAGATCAGGGTGTTTTAATTCCTGGCTCCCTCTTAGAGGGCCACCACAGCTGGCCATGTCCCTCAGCCTGTCTGGCAGCCTCCTCCACACAGCCTTCTCCCTTCCCATTCTCCCTTAGGCAATTACCAGCCCAGGGACACTGTTCACCCGTCTGTTTCCCTACATGCTGCCAACACCTATGTAAGTATTCTATTTATTAAACTCTAAAATAATCCCAATTGGAGTGTGCCATCTGCTTCATGCTGGGACCGTAATGGATACAAATAAGCATTTGATCCACAGAGAGAGGAGGACTGCTGACCTGGTAGTTAGCAAAGATTAAAAAAAAAAAGGGGGGGGGGAGTGCAAACTAGCCCAGTTGAAGCATTACCATCTAAAAAAATTGTTTTAATGTTTATTATTGAGAGAGAGAGAGAGGGAGGGAGAGGGAGAGAGGGAGGGGGAGGGGCAGAAAGGGGGGAGACACAGAGTCTGAAGCAGGCCACAGACTCTGAGCTATCAGTAGAGAGCCCAGTGTGGGGCTCGAACCCGCAAACCACGATATCATGATCTGAGCCAAAGTTGGAAGCTTAACTGACTGAGCCATCCGGGCACCCTGAAGCATTACCATCCAAAACCCCAGCCCAAATCTTTCTTCAGGAAACCTGTCCTTTCTGCCTCTCTGAATGTTACCCCATCTCAGATTGTTTCTAGTGTTTTCAAAGCCCTGTGCATGCGTCTGCTACCAGCACGGCAGGCTTGTAGCACCCCAAGATTGTTTTAGTGTTTCAGAGTAACAGATCCAGCAGTGCAGGGGAGATCTCCTGAAAGTCATAGGATATGGAATGTGAATCTTTGATCTTTCCAGTTTCTCTAGCGTGGCCTTATATCACTTGACTTGCAGCTGGCACGTATGTTTTAGGAAAATGGAAGGATGGATAAAGTGTATGGAATGTTTTGTCCTCTCAAAATTCTTACGTTGAAGCCCTAATCCTCCAGTGTGATGGTATTAGGAGATGGACCTTTGGGAGATAATTAGGTTAGATGGAGTCATGATGGTGGGGCCCTCAAGGATGGGATTGGTGCCTTTATAAGGGTAGACACCAGAGAGCTTGCTGCTCCCCCCACTCTCTGCACACATAAAAAGAAGAGGTCATGTGACCACATAGTAAGATGGCAGATGCCTACAAACCAAGAGAAGAGCTTTTGGAGTGAAACCTATCTGTTGGTACCTTGATCTTGGACTTTCCAGCCTCCAGCAATGTGAAAAATATGTTTGTTGTTTAGCCACACAGTCTATGGTATTTTGTTATGGTACCCCGGGCTGACAGAGATAAACATGTAGATTTGTTCCAAACGTGCTATCTGCATTGTCTGAGACAAGCAATCTACTTGGGTGGCCCTTGCTCTTTTAGAAATTTGTTTGGCGATTCCTCTTTATAGCCTACTGTAATATTTAAAGGCAATGGGGATTGTTTTGGCTGA
The DNA here is from genome assembly GCF_014898765.1 of Herpailurus yagouaroundi. Classification (NCBI taxonomy): domain Eukaryota; kingdom Metazoa; phylum Chordata; class Mammalia; order Carnivora; family Felidae; genus Herpailurus; species Herpailurus yagouaroundi. Next base: position 22,644,806 of record NW_024412413.1, on the reverse strand, counting down.
AATTTAAGCTTTAAAGGTGAAAGTATCCTTATCAGACTGGTTCAACTTAGAAATGAGCAAGTTTTCTCAATTTGGCCAATTAAAAAATACCTTTAGTATGGATGCTGAGGAGACTAGGCCTTTGGTTTTGATTCTAAATGGAAGTGGGGAGGTGCTCACAGAACGATGCCAAGCACCGGCGGCTGTACAATTTGTTTTATTTTGTGTGCTTTTTTTTTAATAGGATATAAATAATGACAAAAATTACAAAATTTATAACTGGAAGCCCAAGCATATTTACACATGTTTCTGTTTCAGCAAAGCTACTATTTACTTTGCTCCTATACAATTACCTTTTGGTACCATATTTCAGTGTTATTTTATTCTCCATTTACTACATACATATCAACAGTGAATAGGCAAAATATATACAAGGAACTGTTCAGGTCAAGTAATTTAATATTGTATTAAAATTCTTCAACACTGAACTAAATCCATATACATTTGTCAGTTTGAAACAAAATTTAGTTATCCTTCTTTAAAACTCACCAACTGATAAATAACTGATAAGCCTCAAGTTTAAAATAATATTGGTTAATAAAAAAAACATTAAGACAATCCCACAATTTATCAATATCGCTATAATGAACTTCAAAATGATTCACAATATGATCAGTTAGAACAATATACGTTAAAATGTTATTTTTTTCTATAATGATATTGGTACTGTTTATATAATTTGATTCTACATAAATATACATTATGGTATCATACAAATACTCCACAGAGACATTAAAAAAATTAAAATACCTTAAAGAAATGTAAGTAAATTTTATTTAATCAAATAGTAAGCAAACATTTATTTCAAGAAAAGAGTTTTATTACTTTGGAATCTCTCTTTTTTTTTTTTTTTTTGTATTTTTTCTAGAAAAATTTTTGCAATAGAATTTTATTAACACCTTTCTCAAACAAGGTTTCCATGACAGAAATCTTGACAGCAGGAGCCCTAGATTTTTTTTTTAACGTTTTCTTTAAAACACTGTGAAGGTTAAAAAAAAAAAAACAATCTTTGCAGCTTATGGCTGCATCAGCACTTTCGGTTGGATGCCAGTCTGCTTGCCCTAATCTCCTGCTCTGGGGAGCGTCATCAGTACTTTGCCACACCCAAGCCAGTCCTCTCAGTGGTAGCAGTAAAAATTTAGTCATTTGAAATGAAACCAGAAACATCCCTCACAACTAACCTACTTTTCTTATCAGTGCATTAATGAAACATTCTTTTAATAAAAATATTTAATACAAGACACATTTTTCTGTGCATAATAAATTCCTGTTTTGAATCATTCTTAAATTTTGAATCAATCCATAGATGTAAAGTTTTTCTTTATCTGACATGGTTTATTACATATAAAATCCACAAATATAGAAATTGGGAAACAGGATTTCCTGGCAATCATGGGGGTGGTTTTTGTCCTTATGCATGAAATGATGCGCAGTGATATGATTTTACAGGTGCTTTATGGGGGTAGTTCTGTTCTGATTCTACCTTTAAAACTGCTGACTGAAAAATCCAAGATTTTTATACTTTTAGGCAGTATTAGAGATCCCCTGTACTTTTTTTTTAAAGGTATTATCCCCAAATTCAGCAAAGCAGTGTTGGGGGCAGAGTCATTAGAAATACCTTGGGTGGTGGTAGGGAGGGGAGTCGGGAGAGTCAGCAAAAAACCTCAACTCGTGCCTCTCAGGGGTTACGGCTGGAAAGTCTTGGTTGCACACTTTCTGTTACTGGTGCAGAAAGAACATCCCCAGGAATGGCCAGCGGCCTTTCGCCCGTGACAAGGCCACACAAACAGAGCAGTCTTCCTCCTGGGCTGGGTGGAAACGGAGGCGCGAAGGGAAGCCTGCTCCGGGACTGCTCAGCGTGCAAGGCACCGCGAGGACAGGAGGATGGTGAGTATCAGAAAATTGTGGTTTCATACTTGGTATTAATTCCTCTCTTGGCTTCTTGTCCTGGCTCCACAATCCACGGCAGATTGGCCAGAGTCTTTTGTTCAGAGGGGTCGATCTGCTTTAAAACAGAAAGGCTGATGCCTGTTATACGGTACCTGTACTCGGGTGCAAACAATGCTTCTTAAAACTTTTTGGAAACCAATGCTGTGCTCTGACAGGACTGCAGGGATATTGATACATGAGAATCTTGTGTTTGTCCTTTTAATACACATTTATTGTATAAGGACTATATGCAAGGCACTCAAGGGGTGGATGGTGAATGAGACTCAGCCTTTGCTCTTGAAGGCACACAGATGGAGAGCAAACACAGAATTCTGCACTTCAGTACTGAGAAGGGGGAAGGAGGAAGAGAGGGTGCTCTGTGGTCAAGGAGCCAGGGGACTTCCTGGAAGAGGTGAACCAGGTTATGTCACTCCCCACCTCTCAAGCCTACAGTGGTTTCCATCACAAAGTAAACCCTAAGTCCTTCAGGTGAAGCCCAGCCACTCTGGCTTTGCTTCTCCCTGCATGCCAAGCCTACACCCAGGGCCTTTACTCACATCATCTGCTCGGCAGGAATGCCTTTCTCCAGACACCTGCATGTCTTATACCCTAATGTCATTCAGGTTGCAGCTCGACCACCACCTCCTCACCTGTTCACCCCATACAAAATAGCATCCTAACTTTTCTGCTCTTTTCTTCTGCTCTTTTCTTTATAATCCTTGTGCCACTTACATTATCTCATGTTTATTAGTTCATCCTACACTGCAGTGTAGGATTTTGTTTTGTCACTGTTTCCCCCAAACTTAGAAAAGCTCCTGGCAGCCCAGTAAATAATAGTGGGCACACAATACATACTTATTGGATATTATAAAATAATGAGGTAATATCTGAACAGCTGGAGGATGAGCAAGAGTTTGCCTGGCAAGGGGGCAGGGAGAGGGGGAATAGCATGTGCAAAGCCCCTGAGGCAAGGAGAAAGAGCTGGTTGAGAGCTTGCAGTTTGCAGAGTGGGAGACTGGAGGGTAAATAGGTAAGCAGGGCCAAGTTAGGCTGAGCCTTGACCAAACTGAACTGAGCTGTAAAACAGTTAAAACCATTTTAGCCCCTGTGCATACAAAGTCAAAAAAGGCCACTCGTGGGTGAGGCTTGAGCTGTATGCTCTTAGGCAGGGCTTTCGCAGGGAGTTCTTCCCCACATTGCTGCCTCATCTTTTCCACATCTGCCCTGGCCCTGGCTATGTGTTCGGCTCAGGAGTGCTGGAGCAAGGTAGCCTGGGAAGGCCTCATTTCTCTTGCATTGTGAACTTTCGTGCCTGCTGGAAGGCTGTGGGATCCATGCCCTTTGGCTACCTTCCAGCATGATTTGATTGTATCTCCACAAAGCTGTGGGGAGGACTTCACATGTTCTTAGGAATCATGGAATATTTTTGAGTAATAAACAAATAGACCTGAGGGAGATGGAACATGGACACCAGCTGAGGGGGATGGGATGCTGAGGCAGTTAAAGAACATCAGTATTATTCACTATATTTTCATCATTTCTCAGTGAAGGGTTTTAGATGCATATTCTATGAGCCCCCATGGCATCCATCCCAGTTGTGCTCTCTTGGAAGAAGTCTTTGGGGACCAGAGTAAAGTCTGATGGAGGCACTTGCCTTGAACAGATTTATCCAGCCCATGTGAGAATGAATTACAACAGTCTAAGAGATAATCCAAAAAATATTCTGAAAACTGGACATTTAATTTACAGTTCTGTGGGGGAAGATAGATTATGAACAAATCTCCATCAATAAATACTACACAGAATTAAAAGCAGGTATATGCTTGAGTGTGCCTGGGCATCTACCTCAGATTGGGCGGCCCAGGAAAAGCTTCATGTAGTGGAGACCTGAATGACAAGTGGGAGTCAGCTGTGCAGAAAATATGGGGGATACTATGCCAGGTGGAATGAACAGGTAGCACAAAGGTCTTGGGTAGGAGTGAGCTTTGGTCTGTTTGAGGAATAGGAAGGCCTGAGCATCATAGAGAAGTGTGGTGGGAATTAGCTTTTGGAACTTGGGGCAGTGGTGCCATGATCTGATGTGTTTTTTAGGATTACTCTGGTTGCATGGAGAAGAGAGACTGTTAGGACATGTACTGCAGTAGTTCTGGAGAGCAGTGGTGGTAGCCTGGATGAGAAGAGTGAGGAAATGGAGAGGAGTGGACAGATCTATGTTTTAAGGGTTGAGTGGATGGAACCTGCTCATGGTTGTACATGGTGGTGAGAGGAAGACAGGAATTAAGGATGACCTCTGGATTTATGGCTTAAACAATATGGTAAATGGTTATGCCATTTACCGAGCTGGGAAAGATTAAGAGTGTAAACAGCTTTAAGGGGAAAATCAAGAATTTTATTCCAGGGACTTCCAGGGAAGATGGTGGCCGAGGAGAATCCTAGGCTCAACTCATCCCATGGATACACTTGGATAATACCCACATCAGTGTAAATAACCCAGAAATGATCTATAGACTGGCAGAACAGACTTTTCACGGCTAAATGTAGGAAAGAGGCCACACTGAAGAAGGGAGGAAAGGCAGAGATGCAGTTGGAAGCCAAATGGGCCTGTGGTACCTGAGGGAGGGATGCTGTGGGCCCAGAGGGGAGAGGAGCAGATCCTACACCAGGCACCCAGGCACAGGGCACCTGCCCTGGGGAAGATGAATTCCCATAACATCTGGGTTTGAAAACCAGAGGGGCTTAACACACCTCTAACTTTGAAAATCAGTGAACTGGAGACTGATAGGAAACTAAGTCTCTGCCCTTAAAGAGACAGCATAACAAATAGCCCCACCAAGATACAGCATAGAAGCAGCAGTTTGAAAAATGCCTGTAGTATACAGAAGGGAGGGAGATTTATTTACTAATCTCTGAGCATGTGCTAGAGACGCAGAGATCTTTGGGAGACTTCTCTAAGAACAAACGAACTGGCAGGCACCATTTCCTTCCCCCAACCCCCAGCCTACATACAGGTATACCCGTGTGAATCAGTGCAGCACTCTACCTAGCTTGCTAACAGCATGCCCTGCCCCATAGCCTCCTGTAGACCCACCTCCCAACCTGGCCTTGTTGAGTGCATCCAAAGCAATGCCACAAGCATGGCAGTATGCAAGCAGGCCTGACAGGGGTCAGCACCACTGCAAAGCAACTCCTGCCCTGGGGAGAGGGGAAGAAAACCACACACAGCAGTCCGTGGCCCCAGGAGTGTGCTGGGAATATTTAGTCTGACTATAGGCCCCATCCCCCAACAAAAACTTCTCAGGAGACAACACAGAGTGCCTTGCAGTGTGGTGCTCCTGTAGCTCTGGAAAATACCTGGTCTATTCCAACTTAAGCCCAAGGCAGCCCAGACTAACCCCCTAACACAGGGGACCAAACCCTGCCCACAGCAGGCAAAGAGCCATAGCAGACAACTGGACTGAAGGCAAAAACAGCTCAGCCAGAACAGTGAGACACATGCAACAGAGAGAGGAGACACCCCAGAAGTGCCAGATTCTGGTGAACAGGGGACACTACACTGTAGGGCACTATAGGACCTCTTCTTGTTAGGGTCACTACTTTCAAGAGCAGAAGACATAACTGACTTTCCTAATAGAAACAAGACACACAAAGGCAAAATGAAGAGACAGAGGAGTAGGTCCCAAATGAACTAATAGGACAAAGTTACAGAAAAATAGCTAAAATCTTGGAGATAAGTAATATGCCTGATTAATACTTTAAAGGTCATAAAGATACTGGACTTAAGAGTAGAGGACCTCAGGGGCACCTGGGAAGCTCAGTCGGTTGAGCATCCGACTTTGGCTCAGGTCATGATCTCACAGTTTGTGGGTTCAAGCCCCGCATGAGGCTCTGTGCTGACAGCTTGCTCAGAACCTGCAGCCTGCTTCAGATTCTGTGTCTCCTTCTCTCTCTGCCCCTCCCCTGTCCATGCTCTGTCTCTCTCTCTGAAAAATAAAAGTTAAAAAAAAAAAAAAAGAGGAGAGAACCTGAGACCCTCAACAAAGATAGACAACATAAAAAAACCAGAGAGATGAGGAACGCAATTAGAAATTAAAATTACATTAGAGGGAACAAACAGACTAAAGGAAGCAGAAGAATGGATGTGTGACCTGGAAGACAGAGTAATGGAAAGCAATCAAGCTGAACAGGAGAAAGAAAAGAGCTTAATAAAAAATGAGAGTAGATTAAGGGAACTCAGTGAGACCATCCAGTGTAATAACACTGCATCATAGGGATCCCAGAAGAGGAGAGAGAGAAAAAGGGGCAGAAAACTTATTGGAAGAAATAATAGCTTAAAGTTTGGCCAATATCGAGAATGAAATAGAAATCTAGATCCAGGAGACACAGACCACCCCCGACTAAACCAAGGAGGGCCACACCAAAACACACAGTAATTAAAATAGCAAAAAGTAGTGATAGAGAATTTTTAAAGCAGCAAGAGAAAGGAATACAGCTACATAAAAAGGAAGCCCCATAAGGCTATCAGCTGGTATTTCAGCAGAAACTTTTCAGACCAGAAGGGAGTGGCATGACATATTCAAAGTGCTGAAAGAAGAAAACCCGCAACCAAGAGTACTCTAATCGCAAGGCTATCATTCAGAATTGAAAGACAGAGATAGAGTTCCCACAGGCAAAAGTTAAAGGAATTCATGATCACGGGGCACTTGGGTGGCTCAGTCAGTTGAGCATCCGACTTCAGCTCAGGTCATGATCTCGTTGGGCTCTGTGCCGAAAGCTTGGAGCCTGGAGCCTGCTTCCGATTCTGTGTCTCCCTCTCTCTGCCCCTTCCCCGCTCATGCTCTGTCTCTCAAAGATGAATAAACGTTAAAAAAAAAAAATTTTTTTTTAAGGAATTCATGATAATGAGGTGCCTGGGTGGCTCAGTCGGTTGAGCATCCAACTTCGGCTCAGGTCATGATCTCACGGTTCGTGAGTTCAGGCCCCAAGTTGGGCTCTGTGCTGACAGCTCAGAGCCTGGAGCCTGCTTCCGATTCTGTGTCTCCCTCTTTCTGCCCCTTCCCCACTCATGCTCTGTCTCTGTCTCTCAAAGATGAATAAACATTAAAAAAAATTTTTTTTTAAAAAAAGGAATTCATGATCACTAAACCAGCCCTATAAGAAATGTTAAGGGGGGGGGGGCGCCTGGGTGGCTCAGTCGGTTAAGCGGCTGACTTCGGCTCGGGTCATGATCTCGCGGTCCATGAGTTTGAGCCCCGCGTCAGGCTCTGTGCTGACAGCTCAGAGCCTGGAGCCTGTTTCGGAATCTGTCTTCCTCTCCCTGACCCTCCCCCGTTCATGCTTTGTCTCTCTCTGTCTCAAAAATAAATAAACGTTAAAAAAAAATTAAAAAAAAAAAAAGAAATGTTAAAGGAGACTCTGAGTAGAAAGTAAAATTTTACTCCTTTAGGAGTAAAAATTTCCTACCTTTATTTTTTTTATTTTTTAAAGTTTATTTATTTTGAGAGAGAATATGCATGAGCAGGGGAGGGACAGAGAGAAGGGGAGAGAGAGAATCGCAACCAGACTCTGCACTGTCTGTATGGAGCCCAAAAATGTGGGGTTCCATCTCATGAACCGTAAGATCATGACCTGAGCCAAAATCAAGAGTTGGAAGCTTAACCGACTGAGCCACCCAGGCACCCCAGATTTTACTGCTTTTAGAATGGGTTCAAACTTAAGTACCCATCTACTTAATATAGACTGCTATATGCACAGGATGTTATATACAAACCTTATGGTAGGCACAAATCAAAAGCTGGTAATAGATATCCAAAAAATAAAGAGAAAAGAATCTAAGCATATCACTAAGGAAAGCCAGCAAACCATGAGACAAGAGAGCAAGAGAAGAAAGGAAAAGAGAAGAACTACAAAAACAACAGGTAACAAAATGGCAATAAGTACATACCTATCAATAATTACTTTGAATGTAAACGGACTAACTGCTCCAATCAAAAAACATAGGGTGGTGGAATGGATAAAAAAGCAAGACCCATCTATATGCTGCCTACAAAAGACTCATTTTAGACCTAAAGACACATGAGATTGAAAGGGAAGGGATGGAAAAGCATTTATCATGCAAATGGAAGTGAAAAGAAAGCTGAGGTGGCAATACTTATATCAGACAAATTAGACTCAAAACATACTGTAACAAGAGACAAAGAAGGACACTATATAATCATAAAGGGAACACTCCAACAAGAAGATATAACAATTGTAAATATTTATGCACCCAACATGGAAGCACCCAAAAACATAAAAGCTCATAACAGACATGAAGGACATAATGATAGTAATACAATAGTAGTAGGGGACTTTAATGCTTCACTTACATCAATGGATGGTTCACCCAAACAAAATCAATAAGGAAACGGTTTTACTAGATGGACTTAACAGATATATACAGAACATTCCATCCTAAAACAGCAGAATACACATTCTTTTCAAGTGCACATGAACATTTTCCAGAATAGATCATATTAGGCCACAAGATAAGTCTTAACAAATTAAAAAATACTGAAGTAATACCATGCATCTTCTCCAACCACAGCACTATGAAACTAGAAATCAACCACAAGAAAAAAAGTCTGGAAAGAACACAAATGTGTGGAAGTTAAATAACATGGTATTAAATAATGAATGGGTCAATCAAGAAGTCAAAGAGGAAATAAAAAAATACATATGAAAATGAAAATACAGTGGTTCTAAATCTTTGGGATGCACCAAAAGCTGTTCTAAGAGGGAAGTTTATAGCAATACAGACCTAACTCAAGAGGCAAGAAAAATTTCAACTAAACAATGTAACCTTACACCTAAAGGAGCTTGAAAAAGAAGAACAAACAAAACCTAAAACCAGTAGCAGGAAGGAAATAGTAAAGAGAGCAGAAATAAATGAGATAGAAAATTAACACACCAACAGAGCAGATGAATAAAACCAGGAGCTAGTTCTTTGAAAAGATCAAGAAAATTGATAAGCCTCTAGCCAGACACATCAAAAATAAAAAATAAAGAGAGAGGACTCAAAATAAAAAATGAAAGAGGAGAAATAACAATGGATACCACAGAGATAAACAAGAATTATAAGAGAATATTATGAAAAACTATATGCCAACAAAATTATATGCCAACCTAGAAGAAATTGATAAATTCCTAGAAACATATAATCTCCCAAAACTGAATCAGGAAGAAACAGAAAATTTGAACAGACCAATTACCACCAATGAAATTGAATCAGTAATAAAAAAACTCCCAACAAAGTCCAGTACCAGACACCTTCACAGGTGAATTCTACCAAACATTTAAAGAAGAATTAGTTACCAATTCTTCTTAAACCTTTCTGAAGAATAGAAGAGGAAGGAAAGTTTCCAAATCCATTCTCTGAAACCTGCATTATGCTGATCCCAAAACCAAAAGACACTATAAAAAAAGAGACCTACAGGCCAATATAATGAACATTGATAAAAAAGTCGAGAACAAGATATTGGCAAACTGAATTCAATAATACATTTAAAAAAATCACTCACCACAATCAAGTGGTACTTTTTCCCCCGGGATGCAAGGATGTTTCAATGTTTGTATATCAATCAACATGATACATTACATCAACAAGAGAAAGGATAAAAACCACATGATCATCTCAACAGATGCAGAAAAAGCATCTAACAAAGTGCAAAATCAATATTCATTATAAAAACTCTGAACAATGTAGGTTTTAGAGGGAATATACCTCAACAAAATAAAGGCCATACATGAAAAACCCACAGCTAACATCATACTCAACGTTGAAAAACAGAGCTATTACCCTAAGATGAGGAATGATAAGCATGTCCACTCTCACCACTTTTATTCCAGTACTGGAAGTCTTAGCCTCAGAGCAATCAGACAAGAAAGAGAAATGAAAGGCATCCAAGTTGGTATGGAAGAAGTAACACTCATTTTTTGCAGATGACATTATACCATATATAGAAAACCCTAAAGGCTCCACCAAAAAACTAGAACTAATAAAATCCATATACAAAAAACCACTGCGTTTCTATACACTAATAATGAAGTAGCAGAAAGACAAATTAAGAAAACACCCCCACTTAAAATTGCACCAAAAATAATAAAATACCTAATAATAAACTTAGCCAAGTAGGTGAAAGATCTATACCCTGAACTATAAAACACTAATGAAAGAAATTGAAGATGACATAAACAAATGGCAAGGTACTCCATGCTCACAGACTGGGAGTTTACACTGCCTAAAATAATCTGTAGATTTAATGCAATCTCTATCAAAATGCCAAGAGCATTTTTCACAGAACTAGAAGAAATAATCCTGAAATTTCTATGGAACCAAAAAAGACCCTGAATAGCCAAAGCAATCTTGAAAAAGAACAAAACTGGAGGTATCACAATCCCAAATTTCAAGGTATACTACAAAGCTGTAGTAATCAAAACAGTATGGTACTGGCACAAACAGAGATACATAGATCAATGGAACAGAAGAGGGAGACTATAAATAAACCCATGATATGATCTATTAATCTTCAATAAAGGAAGCAAGAATATGCAATGTGGAAAAGAATCTCTTCAAAAAATGGTGCTGCGAAAACTGGACAGCTACATGCAAAAGAATCAAAGTGGCCCACTTTCTTATATATACACAAAAATAAAGTCAAAATGGATTAAAGACATAGATGTGAGACCTGAAACCATAAAAATCCTAGAAGAGAGCACAGGCAGTAATTCTCTGACAGCAGCCAGAGCAGTATTTTTCTAGATGTCTCCTGAGGCAAGAGAAACAAAAGCATAAATATACTATTGGGGGTATATAAAAATAAAAACCTTCTGCATAGCAAAGAAAACAATTCACAAAATTAAAAGGCAACCTACTGAATGGGAAAAGATATTTGCAAATGACATATCTGATAAGGGGTTAGTGTCCAAAATATATAAAGAACTTACACAACTCGACACAAAACAACCAAAAATACAATTTAAAATGGGCAGAAAACATGAACAGACATTTCTTCAAAGAAGACATGATGGCCAACAGACACATGAAAAGATACATGCACCCCTATATATATTGCAGCATTACTTACAGTAGCCACATTATGGAAGCAACCCAAGTGTCCACTGATGGATGAATGAATAAAGAAAAAGTGGTATATATACACAGTGGGATATTAGTCATAAAAAATAATGAAATCTTGCTATTTGCAACAACACAGATAGATCTAAAGGGTAGAGGGGCGCCTGGGTGTCTCAGTCGGTTGAGCATCCTACTTCGGCTCAGGTCATGATCTCACAGTTCGTGAGTTTGAGCCCTGCGTCAGGCTCTGTGCTGACAGCTTGGAGTCTGGAGCCTGCTTCGGATTCTGTGTCTCCCTCTCTCTCTCTGCCCCTCCCCTGCTCACACCCTGTCTCTTAAAAATAAACACTAATAAATAAATAAATTGTATAAAGTTAAGTGAAATAAGTCAGAGAAATACAAATACCATATGATTTCACTCGTGGAATTTAAGAAACAAAACAAATGAACAAAGAAAAAAAACCAGACTCTTAACTATAGAGAACAAACTGATGGCTGCCAGAGGGGCAGTTGGATTGGGGGGGGGGGGAGATGGGGAGAATAGGTGAAGGGGATTAGGAGTATTTGAATGAGCACTGAGTAGTGTACAGAATTGTTGAATCACTACACTATACTCCTGAAACTAATATAACACTGTATGTTAATTATACTGGAATTAAAATGAAAATAATTATTTCTGGACATGCTAAGTTTCAGATGTCTGTTACATATTAAAGAAGAAATTGAACATACAAATCTGGATTTGTGGGAGTGCATCAGGATTGGGAGCCAGTGGGGCTGGGTAGGTGCAGAGGTAGGGAGAACATGGTGTGTGTGTGTGTGTGTTTGTTTTGACCATGGTGTTTGAAGGGAAGATTTTCAGAGGACATGCAGTAACTGGTGATGTTCAGATGAAGGATAAGCATGGGAGCTAGTGGCTGGGGTGGAGTGGCAGTGAGCCCTCAAGGAGAGAGGCCAGATGTTGGAGGAATTGTCTCCATGGATGCTGAAGCTGCCAAGAATGGTGACAGGAGTAGAGGCCCAAAAGAAGATTGTAAACAAGAAGCCACATGGTCACAAAGGGAGGAGCTTCAAGATTCTACACTTTCCCTGTGACCCCTTGGGCAGAGATGGTAGGGAGAAGAGAGTTAGAGGGATAATATGGATATGAGAGCAGGGCATCTGGGGGCGCCTGCCTGCCCCATGCCACAGAGTTGCTAGGATGCCATAAGGCAGCTGGAGCAGAAGCCAGATGGGAGGCTGGTTGGGAATGCTCCAGCTTCTGGGTATTGCTACTACCAGCGGAGGTCGCTTTGAAGTCATGAAAAGTCTGTTAGGACAGGATGTCTACAGAGCTTGTGGGAGGGAGGGGGAGGAAATTCCTGGAGGAAGGCAGAGGACGAGGAGGAAGGAGGGGCTGCACCTTCTGAAGAGTCACCACTCTAGGAAGTCTCAGCTGCTGCGAGAAAGCCTGCCTAAAGCTGGCATCTAGGCCTCCAGTGAAGGGGAAGAGGGCTGCTCTGCTGTGATGCACGTACAGCCTGTGCACCTAGCTTCCTTTAGCTGGGTACCCGGGACACCTTGCTGTGAACCTCTGCCAACCTCTCCAAGGGCCAGTGGCTTGCAAGAGGCTCTGGCCCCTGTTGTGATGGTAGTGGAGCCTCAGGGAACATCATTCCCAAGCTTTACTGGACCTTTAGGAAAGGTTCGTCAAGGAAGCAGCAACACCCAGTACCCCCCTCACAGGGCTGCCACAGGTGACAGAGTGGAATTTTCTTGGGAGCCTCTAGGTTCAGGCAGACGGTCCCCCAAGACTTTGCAGGAACCAGGCTGGGAGGATGAAGGATGCATGCCAGGAGGAGGCCAAGGGAGACAGAAATGCAGGTCCTACACCACTCAGGGCCCACTTAGCAACCTCCTTTCCCTCTAGCTCAAGATTTTCAGAACATCTGTTATCTTTTCTACTTACCACCGATTTGCGAATGCTGACACGGGGCTTGGGGATGGGTTTGGAGGGTTTGTTTTCAAAGCTTTCCGGAAGTGTAGAGGAATGCCCCCCTTTTCTTGCTTGTAGTGCAAGCTGGTAAGCGACTTCAAATGCCTGTCCCAGTGTTAGGATGATTTCGTAGGCTAAATTCTGCAAGAGTAAAGAGAAAGTGTTTATTAGGTTGTACTACAGGGTGGCCAAGTTGAGTGGCTGAGGAGCACTGTGGGAGGTGAACTAGCAAGGACCTTGAACTACTCTACCTATTGTGGCAGTGAGTCAGTGGAAATCTGTGAAAAACAGGAAACTCTAGGTCCAATCTGGAGTCTATATGTCATTAATCAGCAATGAGATGCCTCTCTTTCAGCCATGCTAAGGAGCCGACCCCCAACTTCACCCCACAGGGAGCAGGCACCCACCCACTGGCCCCAGGAACCTACTCCATTCTGAGCCTCCTCATGGGCAGCTGGTTTGCTCCCAGGCCTTGGAAGATAAGGGGTTACTCTGGTCCTTCATCTTAGTTCTGGGAGCGCCTCAGCTGTGCCTGTGAGGACTAGCCCACACACTCCACAGGAGGTGTTCCTGAGAAGTTTGGGTCTTTTTACCTCAAACATCTGTGATTCAGTGAACATCTCTAAAGCACAATCAAAATCTAATTTAGGCGGAGGGAGAGGCATTAGTCATGCTGGTGTGGTGTCTCACAGTTACAGCAGCCAGCATGCAAACAGAGCCAATTATCCATCTATTTCTTGAGGCGCTTGCTCTCCCTGTGGGTCCACTCCATATTTTATCATCAAATCAGCAAGAGACAGGAGACTGTGTCAGGCCTGAATGCCATGCCAAGCAGTGCCTGGGAGAAAGGTTCTTTTCGTCAGACCTTCAATCATTCCTTCAAGATGACTTCTAGCTTTCTTTTCTCTTCTCCCGATACGTATCTTCGATTTCTACCTTCTCTTCCCAGCACAGCTCCACCCCATCTTCTCTCGCTAAGAAAACATGATGTTGTGTGACCCCAAGGAGACAGGGTCTCGACAACACCCCTGAGGTCACAAGTGCACCGAAGAGGTAGATGCCTATCAGTCATAGAGAGCTTTCTTAAAATCACTGCACAAGCAGAGAGCAGGCATGGTTTGTCCCAAGTTTTCATTTTGATCAGTGTCCCTGGAATGTGTATTCATGGTTTCTCAAAACACAGAAATGGCATTCTGCTTATGCTGCTTTTGCAACTGTGCCCATCTCTAGCCCCTCTAGTCAAGCACATGGAACAGCTCAATCCCCATGATTCTGGGGAGAACTGTTTGGGACTATTCCCACTTGAAGATGGTGAAGGAGATACAGGATCGCCTTCAGAGGCCATGTGAAAGAAGCCTGTGGATTTCTGGACAGACCAGGTTTCAGATCAATGCCAGACTGTTGTGGTCTTGGACCCAAGTAGGGAGAATGCCTCCGGGCTTGAAAACTGTTTTGACAGAAGCGGTGTCTTCTTCTTCGAGTGACATGTTATGAAATGATGGCCCCACAAGACAGACGTGTGCTTGCTGGAGACACTGAACCTCACACAGCCAACTGAGCACTTCCTGCAATGAACACTGATCCCGTGTTTGCCTCCAAGGATGAGTCAGACTAGTAAATTAGCAGTGCACCAACAAATGATAGTGGAGGAGGGCTGGCAGACAGCTCCGGCCATCATTGTACAAAGAGGGCTGAACCCTTCGTCTGCCTACACTTGGCACTCATGTCATCGTCAGCCTTGCCTCCTTGTGTGCAGATGGGACCCCTCTGAAAGGCAGACTGGGGTTTCTGATTTCTGCAGTCTCCATGTGAAGTCACAGGCTCTTGGTCTTGTTCAGCACGACTGTGGAGATGGTTGATGTCCATCTGTCAGGGCCATGTAGCACATATTCATGCTCTGGGTGGGCAAATGGACTAAGGGAAAGATGGCAGATTCAGCAATTCTATAATGTTCAGCTTTTAGGTCCTGGAACAGTGGAGCTTAATGAGTGTGAATTCCTTTATCATTAACCTAAAAACAAATTCCTGAAAGTGAGATTTACTTAAAGCTCCAGTGTCTTCAAATCAAAGTTGAAGATGCTCATTTGAGCAAGTGAGATTTTTCACATGACTATTATGGGAAACCTAAAGATTTTGAAAGGTACTGGGTTAGAAGCCCTGCCTTTTCATTTTTAATTAGTTCCCGGTGTTAGGAAACTGCTCAAATAAGACACAGAGACCAGACTGTGCCAAATGGCCTCTCCTGATTTGGCTTGCATTCTCTTGACATCTTGCTTTTCATTTCATTTTAGAATGCTTTACTGAGTTATTCTCCTATGATTATGTAAAGAGTTGGACACTGTTACCTTTCCTATCTTTTCTATCACTTCAATGTTTGAGGTGGTGATTATGGAAGCCAAGAAGGGTCCATGGGCATGAGACAGAGGAGCAGTGGTTCTGATGGGGCTTCTGAATGCTGAGTGCCATGTTACTGACATACCAGGGCCCCTGAAGGGAACAGACACTCATCAGATGGGATCTGCAGGCACATGTTTGAATGGAGAGGAAGGTTCATATCTCCTGCCTCTCCTTAGTAACATTCCCACTATTTAAATGGCAGAGGAGAGTTACTGTGGGAGTAGGAGTCTCTATTAGGACGAAGCCAGAATACTTCAGCATTCAGAATAATGCAGCCATTAATACTGCAATATCAGAAAGGCTTAGGTGGCCATCCCTTGCTTCCTCCTTCAAGCCAGGCTTGCCAACCCCAGCAATGCTGGCTGGCACTGAAGAGCCAGCGATGCTGCTCAAAACACCTGACAACCCAATTACTCTCTGTTTTCAATGTATTATTATCTTTGCAACTGTTGGGGAGGCCAGTGCCTGAAACTGTGCCTGGCATACCACAGGCACTCAGTAAATGCTTGCTGAATGAATGAATGAATATCCAAAGGACAAACCAGAGAAATAGCACTACTATAGTTACACTAAAGTTACACTATAATATGGTATTATTATAGGCAGCATAGCTACTATTAAGTGAGGACTTTACAGGTGTTAGGAATCAACTGTGCCAAGCACTAGATTTATCTCATTTAAGTATTATCACAGTTATTGCAAAATATCATTATCCTTATTTTACAGGTAAGGAAATTGAGGCTTAGAGAGGTTAAGTAACTTGCCTGACATCACAGAGCTAGAAAGTTACAGAGTTGTGATAGGAACCAATATTTGTGACTCAAAGCCCATATTCTTTTTTTTTTTTTTTTTTAAAGCCCATATTCTTAACCCTACCCATGTGTGGTGGTTTGTCTCCAGAATGGCTGCCATCAGTTCCTCTCCTCTGTGTACATGCCATGACCTTCTCCTAAGAGGGTGAGTCTGTTTCTCTGCCTCCTTAAATCTAGATTGACTTTACTGATTTTCCCAACTAGCAGAATGTGGAAGAAGTCACACACAGGGGGACCTCTGAGATTCAGTCACGAGGAGCCTTACAGTTTCTACCCAGGCCTCTTGGAACATTTGCTCTGAGGGAAACTAGCCATGTGTAAAACATCTGACCACCCCCAGGTCAGCATGCTATGTGAATGTCCAAGCTGGTCAAAGGCAGAGGCTGCCTGGAAAGAAACAGCAGTTGCAGTCATCCCAGCCTAGCTTCCAGATACACAGTGAAGGAGTCATACTGGACATTCAATCCCTAGGAGATGCCACAGAGACAGGGCCCAAGACCCCAGACAGATGCCCCAATAGAGCTGTCCCATCCGAGCCACCTCAGTGGAGGCCCCAGATACTGCTAAGCAGAAGAGAAGAGCAGAACTACAGTATTCTGCCCAAATCCCTAACTCACAGAATCATAAACATAATGAAATGGATGTCCTCCTATGTCACTAAGTTTCGGAGTGGTTTGTTAAGCAGCAATAGATAACGGGAACACCACACAATACTACAGAAGGCTGGTTCGATCCTCATTCAGGTAGCAGGAAGAGGAACTTCCAGCCTTGAGCTGGGATGAACACTATGTAGTCATGGGGAGTTACTCCTGGAGCCACCTACCCTCAGCCCTGGCTGTGGAGAAGCTAGATGTAGGCACTAAGGTGTCCCTTCACACATGCTAGCCCAAACCACAGAGCGCTGGAATGTCCTTTTAAGTTGGCACAACGATGTCCTCATCTCTAGCCACTAACTCCCTTGAGCATAAATTCAAACTCCTTCAGTTTTACATTCACTACCTTACACCTTTCAAATGCTGTAACTCGGCTGGTCTCTGACCTTGGCTCTTTCTGCTCCTTCTAGCTTATTGGAAAATACCTGCCTTGGCTTTTCCAGCAGGAGTCTCTTTCCAGAATCATATTATGGCAATTGGCCTTGAGCCAATGATTACTGGGGAGAGCATGCTCTGAGCCTCATTTTTCTTAATATGCAGTACCTACCTTGCTGGATTGTTTAGAGAATCACTCATGATTACACTTATCCAATGACAATTCAGCCAACACTCATGATTTCTGTGTGCCATGCACATATGACATGCTTCACATGGACTATCTCATTGAATCCTGACAACAACTCTGTGGGCATTATTAATAACTTTGGGGTTATTATTATTCCTAATTACATGTGAGAGAATTAAGCTCAAAACAGTTAAATAACTTGGCCATGAAGCTAGCACCAGGCAGAACTGGGATTTGAATCCAGGTGTTGACAGGCTATGCTCTTGACCACTATACCTTAGAACTAGACTTAAGGTAAATGACTTCTGCAAACTGTTAAAAAGAAAAAGCATAAAAACATTAAATACAGAAGCTCCCGGGTGGTTGATGCATCTTGGCTGGGATGAGGGTACCTAAAGGTACACAATTTGCCTGGGTCTCAGGCCAGAACCAGGCAGCTTCCCGGCAAAGGGTGTCCTTTGTGACTTAACACGATCCATCATCACAGGGATTCTCAACCAGTGGAAGTGTCCCTTTCATGATGAGGGATGCCAAGCAACACTCCCTCTTCAGCACAGGCTCTTTAGGATGAAGGCAGGGAATCCCAAGTCAATGGGGACAACCACCCCGAGGGAAACATCACAATCTCTAAACCCCTTCCTGTTTCTCCTGGGGTCTTTGATCTGTGAATTAAGAATTACTACATTAGAAGAATTTGCAGAGCCATTGTATTTTAAGGACAGATCTTAACCGTAATCAAGGGACACAAACTGGAGATGTATAGGCAAGCTTGCATTTACTGTGAGCTCTAGGCAGTCAGGAGTATAGTTGACCATCACCTTGGATACTTACTGAGCTACTTCCATGTGTCAGGGGCTGAGCTCCTGATGCCTAGCCCATGCCTGGTCTGTAGCAAGTGTCCAGGAAGTGCTCACTGAATGACGTGGATGAGGGGAGGCTCATGGAGAGACAAAGAGATGTCCCCATTGTCCTCCTGCATCCTAGTCACTGAGGCTGTGCCTAGCACATTCATCAGTTTGGTGTTAGAAAAATTTCAGCATAGATATGGACAATCTGTCCCCTAGGAAAAATTCTGGCCACTCAGGTAATTAATTTATATTGACTGATGCATCACTAGGATTTTTTTTTCTGCTTTATAATTTTGTGTTTTATTTGAAAAATTAGTACTTATCATTTCCATAATATAATAATCATTATAACAAAGGAAGAAGTGAATACATCAGATAGCTTATAAAGGAAGAACCAGGATCATAAAACTTAGAAATTTTTTTGAGAGAAAGAGCAAGTGAGCAAGGGGCAGAGAGAGGGAGGGAGGGAGGGAGGGAGAGAGAGAGAGAGAGAGAGAGAGAGAGAAAGTGAAAGAGAGAGAGAGAAGCGGGGCTCACCTAAAGTGGGGCTGGAACTCACCTGATCTGGGACTTGAACTCACAAACTATGAGATCATGACCTGAGACGAAGTCTGATGCTTAAGGACTGAGCCACCCAGGAGCCCAAAACTTAGAAACGTTTAAGCACACTGGACAGTAAATATGCTCTTGCCACAGAACATCAGCAGGTGGGATCTAAAATGACTATCCCAGTAAGCGCAGCCTCAGCCTGCATCCCCTCCCTCCTATGAAGCGTTCATCCTTCCTTCCTTGTTGGAAAAGCTCCAAACAAATTCAGGAAGAGCCTGGTTCCTGACCTTGCTTGCCCTGGGAATCCACCATGTCCTCCTGCGTCTATCTAGTTTGGGGTTCTGTCTGGGATGCCCTGTTTCAGGGGTGCCTTTTGATTTTGTCCTAGCAATAAGCTTTATCTCCATCCCTAAGAGCCAGGCCACTGCCAGGCCTGGAGGAGCAGCTGTGGAGGTGGCCTGGGATGGGATTGGAAACAAAAGCATTCTTTCATTTTTAGAAGGAAAAAAAAAAACAAAAAAACAAGCATTTTTAGATAAAGTGGGGGTTTGAACATTTTTTTAAGCTGAAGGGTTCAGTGGCATATTTGCAAGAATACTATAATATTTAACATTTTCGTAAATAGAGGACGGATTAGGTATACTGCATAGATCCACACAGTGGAACACTAGGCAGCCAATTAAAATGAAAATTCAGTCATTAAAAAAAAACTGGTTAAAAGACTCTAAGTAAAAATATATGGATATATACAAACATAGATGGTATCTGTGTGCATAGAAAACAGGGATATATATAAAGATGTTACTAATGGTTAACACAAAGTATTGAGATGATGAATGAGTTTTTATGTTTTTTATGTTTTGAACTTTATTCAACTGAAGATGAATAATTTTATAGTCATAAAAATAAAAGCCTGTCAATTTTAATACTTAAAAGAAAATAGTCTAGCTCAAAAAAATCTTACTTATTCTTTACCCATCACCTTGGGGTTCTGAGTGTCTTTGCATTCTCTGGCAGAGAGGGCCGGAAACTATTCCAAGCAAAACCCAGGCCCTACTGCAGATGTTACTGTGGCTCACCTCCATGTACCAATAGGGCTGACCATCCATTAGGCCAAGAATCTAATTTAGGCTCTTCAGTTTTCACACTGGATGTCAATTCTAACATCTGCTCAGTTGAATTTTAGACTACCTAGCTCTTTCTTTAACCTGGAACTCCAATACTTCTTTCTACTCTTCTAAGGACAAAGAGTTGAACCTTCTACTGTCTAATTTCTGTCAAGCTCAGCTGAAAAATGTTGTATGTGGACATTAACTTATAGACACACACTCAGTACATTCTTGGAGCTGTGCTAGGTTTTACTGCTGTACCGAGTCAGACCACCTGTGAACCTGAACCACATTCTATTTCATCTCACAGAGATGATAAAGCAGACCTGGCAGCAACTAGCACATGACATTGCTTACTATGTCCCAGGGACCTGCTAAGTACCTGATGTAGATTACCTCTCAGAGCTACCTTAGAGAGGGAGAATCATCGCCCCCAATTTTATGTGTGAGAGGTTCAGGATTAGTGTGACTGATTAACCTGGCCAAGTTCACACTGCTAGTAAGGGGCAGAGCCAAGATTCAAACCCAAATCTGACCTCAGATGAGCCAGTATTTTGTGCCACTCAGCTCCCTGCCTTGTTGCTTTTCGTGAGTCTGCTGATGTTCTGCTTTCACTGAGGGAAACTCGTGTTTTGGAGATTCACTGTATGAATGTTAGTGAGATACTATCAGACAATATTGTGTCATGGAGAGACTCAGGACAAAAAGTTCTTTCAGACTTCAGTCTCACTGAAGTTTTGTTTTCTGAGAGGATGGGCTATACTCCCCAATACAGGAGACATGTATTTCCCTATTTGCTTTGACCTCCAGGAAGCTCAGAGCCAAATTTGTGGCTTGGCTCTAATAACTACATACAATTCTGTGGTCTGCATACTGATGTTAAATCTATTCCCTTGGTGTTGATCTTCCTTTTAGTCTGTATTTTCCCTAATTCAGATCTGTGTGTACCTCTATTTTTAGATCTATCATACCCATTTATGTAAGTTGCTTAAATCCTTGATGGAAGAAGGCATGGTATAAATGATGTCCATTTGTTCATGCATACATTTGCGAGCTCACTTTGTTTAACCCGTTAACTACCAAAATGGCTGACAAGCTACATCGTATGTGGCCTTCTCATCACCTGATGAAAGTGACACCTCAATAAGTGAGCAAGCTGAGAAGGGATGGGACACCACAGGGAGAGAGGGCCCTGTTGGTCCAGGCTGGTAAGCTACTCTTTGCAAGTAGACCATTCTGATCTATCTTCTGGCACTTTCTGCTAGCATTAAAAAAAACACAAAAACACCACATTTCAGTAACTGGAATTGAAGGAATAAACAAATGTTAGTTCCACAGCCTTAGGAAACTATGGGCCCATACCTGGCTATTCTTCGGACTCTGGGGGTTAGCAGAGCTACTTCCTGAGGTCAGCAAAGGTTATCCATGCCTGAAGAGGATGCCAACAGAGACATTCAAAGAAAGGGCTATCTCTGGGCATTGAAGCCCTAGACAGGGCGGAGGAGTCACAAGCATTATGAGGAGCTTCAGAGGTTTGCCACACCAGCACTGGTGACTAAAGACCATGCCTACATCACCTGCATGGGCTAAAGCTACCATGGGCTACCTACCTGTGGCACCAATCACTGCCACTGGGGACGACACTGAGAATGGGGTCTGGTCCAGGTGACCTTTAGGTCCCTTTCCACCCTGAGAGATCCAGGATTCTAATTAGAAGCTGATGTCTCTTACTGTGGATTCAGTTTAGAGATGTACATATAGTTGACCCCATGTTAAACTGTAGCATATTACGCAAAGACCAGACTGCAGGCCTCAACAATCCACCAGCCAATGCTTAGAGAGGCTATAACCAAGGGGCTGGCCTTCCTCCCAAAGGATGTCCTCATTGCAACAATCACCCCTAAAACTATTCCAAATGCTCAAGTATTTTGTCTATTATAAAATGACTCTTTTAGCAAAACACCCTTTCCCTGTCTCTCATCTTTGGCTGGTAAGTTAATGCTCACCTGGGGCACTGTATCTTCCAGGAGCCTTCTCTTAATCCCTTTTCCTGACCCTCTGGCTAAGCAAGGTGCACATTCTCAGACAGCCCTGCAGCATCTTTACACAGCTCTGCTTCGTGGTATTTACTAGTATTTTCTCTCATTTGTCTTTGTGTCTGTAGGGCTTAGGGTACATTAGCTGCCTGGTAGGTCCCTAAGATCAGAGGACATGCACCTTAAGGGTTAGATAAGGGTGACTATGGATGGCCAGAGCC
Organism: Herpailurus yagouaroundi; assembly: GCF_014898765.1. Taxonomy (NCBI): domain Eukaryota; kingdom Metazoa; phylum Chordata; class Mammalia; order Carnivora; family Felidae; genus Herpailurus; species Herpailurus yagouaroundi. Next base: position 22,622,561 of record NW_024412413.1, on the reverse strand, counting down.
AATTCTTGCCTTCTCTTTTCTCTCCCGCAGGTAGACCTGGATGAACAAAGGCCAAACAAATACATGCAATGCCATCGGGGCCCTGAAAACAGAGGAGAGTGATTTTTCAATCTGGGTCCTCAGCAGGGTCTCCAGAAGGAAGCCACAATTCTCTTTTGGCTGTATTTTGCTTGTACTTCTTGTTTTTTAAGACCTAGGGTAAGCTTCATCTACAAGTTGCTTCACCCACATCTTGAAGCAAAAATAACTCTTGAGAATATTCTGGGCATATTCACAGAATTCATTGACATCTCTTTAACTCCACCTATAGTTAGTTCTCTCAAGTACAAGCCAGAACTTAATCTCGATAGATTGTATCTGTAAAAGTAAATACTGCCCAATCACAGTCTTTAGTATTTAGAAACAAACATTAGGCATTTGGCTAAGATGTCTATCTGGTTCAGGGCTGACATGCAGACTGACCAATATACAGATAACCTCTTTAGGGGTAATTTCAGCTCACCAAAAGAATCATGAAATTAATATTTCCCCCTAATTATAACAGGGGTACATGTATACAATTTTAAAAATATATAAAGAAGAAAATAGAAAATCACCTGCAAAATTCTGCTGGGATATAGCCAATACTGCGTTTTGGTTGGTTTTCTTTTTGCATTCATATATATACAAATACTTTGATATATGAATATTTACATATGTGAATTAAAAAAATTAAAATCACACTTGATATGTGGTTTCATAAGCTTCTTTCTCATGCAACATTAAATCATGAATAGTTTTAGCCTGCTACCAAATGTTCTTTAAGAATCAGATTTTTAAAGGTGGCAGGGCATTATTCCAGCATTACTCGCTAAGGTTTAACTTCATGCCTCATCCTGAGTACATGAGGGCACACTGGCTTAGCAAAGACCTAATTAGCCAGGAGGTTGGGCCCTCCTTCCTTAAGCCATGACTTGCTTTCTTGTAACATTCAACGTTCTCCGTGGAGATCATGCACCTGTGCCCCGTGTTCACCTGTCCACATGAAACCATAGCCTGAGTTGGCTGGATAGCAGGCATCCACAGGGACTTGGAGAAAGGGTATGCAAGAGAGAGATCTGCCCGATTTCAACCTCTCCCCACTTTTCAAAAGTAAATGCTCCTAGTGGAAGCTATAGTAAACCTTTACTAAACTGTGATACCTTTGAAAAGGGGCACTTCCCAAATCCAAAACCCTTTTTATTTTAACCCTTCTCATTGAAAATCTTTCTCAAATGGACAAGTCCATTTCCTTAGCTTAATAAAAACAGTAAATATAAATGGCTTCTTGCTTATTGCAGGTGTGTGTAATACTCTGAGCTCTCCACTCCCAAGTGAATTAATGAGTTGTCATGCCTCCAAACTTATCACATGTTCACACAAAGTAAGCATTCAGCTTCCAGCCCGAGCACGCCTCCTCTGAGAGCCCCAGCCCTGCTAGGTGTTGGCACAACTCCAGGGTAGCAAGGGTATGATTTCATGGCAGCTATTTGTTATGTCCCTACATCTTCTACTGAACTATGAGCTTCTAGAGAGCAGGGACCTGTGCCTGACTCATAGTAGGCACTCAATAAATGTATTTATTTATTTATTTATTTTATTTTATTTTTTTTTTAATTTTTTTTTTTTTCAACGTTTATTTATTTTTGGGACAGAGAGAGACACAGCATGAACGGGCGAGGGGCAGAGAGAGAGGGAGACACAGAATCAGAAACAGGCTCCAGGCTCTGAGCCATCAGCCCAGAGCGCGACGCGGGGCTCGAACTCACGGACCGTGAGATCGTGACCTGGCTGAAGTCGGATGCTTAACCGACTGCGCCACCCAGGCGCCCCATCAATAAATGTATTTAAATGGACTTTGACTTTGTTCCTCAAGTGTGGAATGCTGCTGTAGCAAACACATGCTGTAAATGAAAAACTGTTTTTTCATACGGGTTCTCACAACAAGAATACAACTGCTACTACCCCTCTCCTGTACTCAGCAGCTGAGAATAGTTGAACACCCTGTGGACACATATTATCTCATTTAATTCTTATAATAGTCGTAAGTGGTGGGTACTATTGTTAGCTCTGTTTTACAGATGAGGAAACAGGATTAATTCTTGGCCAGACTATAAGTGCTGACCTGATTCTAAAAGCTACACTTCTAAACAGGACACCTGAGTTTTAGTTCTTTGCAGGGAGGCTATATGGACACAGGTATGAATGCTGCCAGACAATCTGCAAAAAAAAAATTCAGAGTGCCTTTCTTAGATCTAACTTTACCAAAAAATGGGGTTGATTTTAGGCACTAATAACATCCATCCCTTCTTCCCCCACAAAAAATAGGGATGAAGAGAAAAAAGTGATTATTATTCTTTGAATATCCACCCACCTTTGACTTTGTGACTTGGTTAATTCTCAATGATTTATGCCAATGGAGAAAAGAGACAGATATAATGCACGTTGACAGTGTTAATTTATTCCTTTTTTTTTTTTTTTTTGGTGAGGGAACAGGTGGTGGTGCATAGGGACCACTGGGCTGGGAAAGCTGCCTTTTTATATTCAATTAGAGCCACTCACTGCTCTTGGGAGCAGGATCCCTCCTGACACTGACTTGCCGAGGAGTCTCAGTGGCTTCAGAACCAGACTTTCACTTTAGGTTGCTATCATAAGTGAGAAATAAGGCAGGGAAAGTGGTAGAGTTACATCTAAAGGACTCTGTGCCCTTTAAGGTTGCCTTCTATTGCCATGTACTTTCATATTTCATAGTTTCATAGTCAAAGAGGTTGAGGGCCATTTTCAGGTGGAGAAAACGAGAAACAGAATGACAGCTACAGCTTGGCTCCACACACAATATTAACTTAGTTGTCAGAGGTCAACTAACATCATCACCACTACCACCAACAGTTTTCTGCACCAAGTTCCCACTTTGTTGGATAACCTCTGCAACACAAGTCCTAAATACTTCTCGCCAGGAACTTTGAGCTACCCTGTATATTCTCACGGTTTACAAACAGGCAGTATGGATGAAGGAGGTCAAAAGGTACAAACTTCCGGTCACAAGTTCTCGGGAATGTCAAGTCTAGCACAGTGACTACAGTTAACAATATTATGCTGTATATTTGAAAGTTGCTAAGACAGTAGATCTTAAAGTTCTCATCACAAGGGGAAAAACTGTTTAACTTTGAGGTGGATGGATATTAACTAAAGCTACTGTGGTGATCATTTCACAACATACACATAAATCATTATGTTGAATACTTAAAACGAATATAAGGTTCTATGCCAATTATATCTCAATAAAACTGGAAAAAAGGGGGTTCAGGACTTTTAATTTCATTAAACAGATGAGAAAACCAAGAAAGAAACTCGTTGCAGAGCTGAAGTCAGAAGCTGGCATAGGTCTCATTGGTCAGGACAGTGTGCTTGACTGGACTGTCCTTTTCTGTCTATGCTTTGTTTGCTGGGACATACTGGTGGCACAGTACTATCAGATGCTGTCACACAGTCCCCCAAACTTGTCTGCCTGCATTTCATCATCTCTGCTTCTCCAGTTTAGTTCCTCTCATGGCCCACATTCAGCCAAGAAAGCACAGGAAAGAGGGAGCTTTGTCTCCCACATCCACCACCCACCAGCATCATGACTCCAACGTTGCCTGCACATTCCTGAGCCAGTCTGTGCCATACCACGTGCTGCATGCTCAAGATTACAGAATTTGGGAGTTGCACGTAAGAGCAAAATGAGCATGGTTAAAAATACCAAAGACTGCAAATATATTCTTTATAGAGAAATGAGAATTAGCAAGTGTCTAACAAGTCATGGCTTTTAATTCTATTAAAAAAAAAAAAAAACCCTTTCATATTTTAAAAGTATTAAATGAGGTCCTTTCTAGATTTTTACAATAAATCTGATAGTTCCATAGAGAGTGCATTGAAATCTTTCTGATTTACCCCTCTCATTACTTAGAAATCTAGAATGAGTGAACAGTATATAGAAGATGACAGTTTCCAAGTGGCCTTGGTTATATCTGTTTCTTACCTATAGCATCCTCCTAAGGATGATCACTGCAGCTTTGGGATCTGGTGGCCACTGAAACACTCATTCCCCCCTTGCAATCCTTCCTGCATGGTATTCCCCTTCAGCCACTTGAGATAAGGCAGGAGGGAGGGAAAGTGGGATCCATGTTTTCAACCCCTGTAGCTGGTCTCATGACACATCCTTCTTTTCTGCCCAGCCGTATTGCTGCCTCCTCCTCTAAGTTCTCACTGCCTGGACAGTGGGTTTTGGGAAGCCTTCTGTTCTATGGCAGATGAGAGGTGTTCTGGGCCTTCCAAGTTAAGAGATGGGAATAGAAATCTGCTGCCATGACAGTGAGAGTCTAGAATGCAAGGAGGTTGATGCTTGCTAATAGGTACATCCTGGCTTTTTTTCATGGGGACCTGCCCCCTAATTCTGCTTTTGCTCTAGTCTTCTTATTTGCATCGATCTACATGTCATCTAAAACTGAAACAATCACAAGCTGAATAACTTATCATAGATTCTAAGTAATGGAAACAGGCTTAAAGATCCTAAAGTATAACATTTCCTAAAGTTCTGTAGAACACCACCCATGCAAAGTGCTCTCCGAAAACAGTTCCATGGTCAGGTGAGCTGGGGAGACGTGGTGCAGTCCACCCCCTCCTGGCATCTGAGTGTATTAAAGGCTTGACAACGTCCCTTAGTAAGTGAACTATGTTAAACTCACATGGTAGATTTGTAGGGGGACTTGGGCTTTCCTTCCCAGATTTCTATGGGAAAACACTCTGAATTTCAAATCTAATTCCCCATAAATTGAAGTGTTCTAGACATCACTGAATTTTCTTGATGGCAGATACTCATAAAAACATTGTTTTGACCTGTAAAAGCTTTGCAAGGTCAAAGCAGCAATAACTTTGCAATAAAAATGTGTATGTATTCATATATATCAGCTAAAAGATAAAATGTATACTTACAGCTTTTTTGTGTGTGTGCAATTTGAGCAGCCCAGGGGAATGACTCATACCAAAAAATTTTAAGGCTCCAAGACTAGACTGAATATTGAACTGCCCTATATAAAGATACAAAATCCATGCTCAAAGAGGCTCTTTTTTTTTTTTTTTTTTTTTTTAGTGCAAGCAAAGCTTGTTGTGTCTCAAAATTGCTCAAAGGCCCTGGTCAAGTCTGGTGGCCTTTGTTACTATTTTTGAAGTTAGACAAACTGTGTTCACCTAGAGAGGATTAAAATGGTGGATTTGTGGTAGATGATGAAAATCCTTTGGAGCTGATACCAGCCAGAATCCTAAGCCTGTGAATATCTACAGTAAATCAAACATCTGGGTGAAAAGCTAAAAGATCAAGCAATTCTTTGCGTGCTTTCCAAATGTATCAGGGCCATCATGAAACTGAAACTAAACAGTTGCCTATCTTCCCCCCACATTTCACCTCCGTATTCTGGCATCACACATACATTGCTAAAAACTCAAGGGGGCAGATGACCTATAGGTATCATTTTTAGTTTGAATATAGGACAATATTTGGGGTATGATCATAAAGGCCAATTATATGTTACTTTAAGAACTAATTTAGAAAGAAGTGCTGCAGTACTCAATGAGAGGCTGGAATTCATCCCGAAGAGTATCACAGTATTAATGTTGACACTTAGTGAAAACATTGCATGAAGGCCATATACCATTATAAGGCCTGCAGAGTCAATATTTTCTTTCTCTTGTTTCTATTTTATTTATTTATCACTTCTATTTTTTCAGTTCTTTTATAAGAGCAGTGGGAAAACTCTAGGATCATAAATACACTTTTGGCAAATCTATTTTATGTCTTTTAGCAGAAAGAGGGCCAGGCTGTCAATTGTGATGTAAACAGGCAAGGAGAGGGAAGAGGTAGGGAAGGAACATTGAACACCTGTTATTTAGGAGGCACTCTCCATATGTTCCTTCATTTCAATCCTGATGAAAACCTGTGAGGTACAAATCCCTGTACCTGGGTTTATAGACAAAGGAAATTGAGGCTCAGAAAAGTCCTACAACTTGTCTAAGACCAGGGTGCAGGAAGCAGAGCTGGGTGGGGTGTGAACCCGGATCTGCCTGTTCTTTCTATGACACTAATCCAACTCCCATAGTGAAAGGTATTTCATGCAAACCAAAATATGTGTGGATAGAATGGAATTTTGCTCTTTACAGAAACAACTGCATTTCACAAGAATGGAAATTATGTTTAAGGCACCAGAAATCTAATGCTGAAATGACTTAAAAATTTTTTTTTTCAACGTTTTTTATTTATTTTTGGGACACAGAGAGACAGAACATGAACGGGGGAGGGGCAGAGAGAGAGAGGGAGACACAGAATCGGAAACAGGCTCCAGGCTCTGAGCCATCAGCCCAGAGCCTGACGCGGGGCTCGAACTCACGGACCGTGAGATCGTGACCTGGCTGAAGTCGGACGCTTAACCGACTGCGCCACCCAGGCGCCCCATAATGCTGAAATGACTTTAATCAACACCATTGATCTCATGTAAACAAACACAACCAGAGATATTCAAAAGCAGCTTTCCAGGGCTTTGCTTTCCAGTCCTTACTATGATCACATCCCACTTCCACATACCTTACAAAATAGAGGGAAGTTTTTAATAGCACATGAACATTCTTTCCTATTTTCGGTCTTCAAAAACTGAAAGTCATGTGCCACTTGCTCTGAGCAAATGCTCTGAGCATGAGCCTGATGTACCTTAGAATGGATTATGGTGGTCGTTGGTCCTTCAGTGTTAGCCAGAGATGAAAAAGATTGTTCCAAGAAGTTTCACCCATGACACAGAACTATGGGCTGGCCTCCCAAGAATATATTTATTATATTGCAGTTTCTGTGTAATTATTTAAATATGTATATTTCAAATACATTGAACAGGGCAAAACTGTCAAGTTAAAGTGACATTTTAGGATTCTTCTGATTACAAATTATTTCATGGTTGCCACCATATCTGTTCTCGCTGCTTCAAATGTACACTAGCAGAATGTACACTAGTACACTAGCAGAATGGCTAGTGTACTGTATTAGAGATTCTTAGAGATATCCTCAAGAATTGGTACCATACTGAGGGTATCTATTTATCTTAGTGGAACACTTGTTTTCTACCACTGCTTTCATTTTTCAAGTTTGTAATATAAAGTCTAATGTTTAGTCTAATGACAAATAGGACTATAAGTGGTATAATATAAGTATGTCATTACCAGACTAATTCTGAATAAGCAAATGAACCAAACCTTGGTGTTCTCAATTATAATTTGTAGGTATAAAAACTGTTTGACTACTTTTCAATATAGAAAACCACAAATAATGTATGAGGCACTGAAATTTATTTTTCTTCCTAACAAATCTGGACTACTATGCCCTACTATTTAAAAATGGCCACCAGAGAAACCAACAGACATTACTATGTTTTGGAACCAAAGAAAGAAAGGGATTTGTCAAATATGAAAAATCAAGTTAGTAGTTGAGCAATAGCAGTTCAGATACCAAGGAGAAATCGAATTCTAAATTTAATGGGTGAGTGAAAATATAGAAAAAGCTCAGAAAAACTTAGTCTGCAAAATACCTTACATTAGGCATATCTGAACACTTGATAAACAAACCAAGTATCTTAACTGTAAGTTGAGCTTTCAATAAAATGCAGGTGTATTGGGGGAAATATTTAATCTGTTCAAAGATGGTAGTTACTCACCACATCGAAGGCAGTAAACACATGACAGTAGTGGTGATTGGACTTCAAATCTTTTGTGATATAAGCAAATGTTGAGAGGTCTTCTGGGTCCTGGGCAGCACAGGAGATATTACGAATTTCATGCTCGGCAATTATGTTCTAGAAGAAATGACATAAGTGACCATTATTTTCCTTTGCAAACCAGTAAATTTTAGAACCAAGGCAAATGACTTGGGAATCAGTTGCCTTCCCCCTTTCTAGAATGTTCTAGACCAGCAACATTCAAGGTGACCCAACACGCTATCTGTGGGTAAATGAATACCAGATCTGGAAGGAATGTTTTCATTTAATTAAAAACAACCTAATATAGTCATATCCTGGAGCAGTGGTTCTCACCAGGTGCTGTGAGCAGAAGCAGTCTGGGTGGCAGACACTCCTTAAAAAAATAGTAGTTATGAAGCATTTTAGTGTTTTGATTCCCCATATACACCTATAGATAGGCAGTGCTGCCTTCTGCTAATTCTGTCTGGAAAGGATCACCTGCCACATTCTGTATGCTGGGAGAAACTCTTCCCCATCTTGCTGCTCACTGTCTTGTGCCCTGCTCCTACTGCCCCAGAGCAAAGGCAGGTATAGAAGGAAACGGGCAGGTGGAAATGTCAAGGTGCTATCTTTAAAAAAAAATTTTTGGGGGGGTGTCTGCGTAGCTTAGTTGGTTAAGCATCTGATTCTTGATTCCGGCTCAGGTCATGATCTCAAGGTTGTGAGATTGAGACCCTACTTGGGATATTCTCTCTCTCTCTCTCTCTCTCTCTCTCTCTCTCTTTCTCTCTCTGCCCCTCCTCCCCACTCATGCTCTCACTCTCTCTCAAAATAAATAAACATTAATTTTTTAAATGTGAGTTTAGTTGACACTGTTACATTAGTTTCAGATGTACAACGTAGTGATTCAACTTCTCTGTACATTATGCTATGTTCACAAGTATAGCTACCATCTGTCACCATACAATGTGACACTGATAAACAATTCTGAATTGCTTACTCAGAATCAGTCTTGTAATGACATACTTACGGTATTATGCCACTTATAGTCCTATTTGTCATTAAGTCTAAACATTAGCCCTTATATCACAATTGACTGTATTACGCATGCTGTGCCTCTTATCCCCATGATTACTCATGCCATAAGTGGAAGACTGTACCTCCCACTCCCCTTCACCCATGTTGCCCATCCCCTCAGCCCCTTCCCTCCGACAACTCTGTTTGTTTTCTGTATTTATAGGTATGATTCTGCCTTTTGTTTATTCAATTGTTTTATTTTGTAGATTCCACATGAGTGAAATCCTATCCATTTGTCTTTTTTGGTCTTATTTCACTTAGCATAATACCCTGTAGGTCCATCCATGTTGTTGCAAATGGCAAGATCTCATCCTTTTTATGGCTGTGTAATATTCCAGTGTGTGTGTGTGTGTGTGTGTGTGTGTGTGTGTGTGTGTGCACGCACAATCTTCCTTATTCAATCCTCTATTAATGGACACTTAGGTTGCTTCTATATCTTGGTTATTGTTAATACTGCAATAAACATAGGGGTGCATATATCTTTTTGAATTAGCATTCTCATTTTCTTTGGGTAAATAGTAGTGGAATTACTGAATCATATGGTATTTCTATTTTTAATTTTTTTGAGGAACTCCACACTGTTTTCCACAGTGGCTGCAGCAATGTACATTCCCACCAACAGTTCAAGGTGCTCCCTCCTGAAGACTCTGTGGAGGCTAAGGTGTAGAGGTACTATGAGGGAAACAACCACTCTGCATTATTCAGGTCTTGGATTCCCTGCTTGATGCAGGGCCCTGTGGATGACAATACCTTACTAACTATACCCACTGTGCAGAATTATGAGTGGACGCTGTGGCTATCATTATTATCTTACAGGTGGGGAAGCTGATACTCAGTGTAAGTGCCTTATGCAGGACAGGTGGTAGAGTTAGGACTAAAATGTAAGGTTGTCTGACTGTAGAGTTCAGGCTCTTTCACACACTGCAGGGCCCCTCATTGCCACCTCTCCCTCACTGGTTTAACATAATGTCATTTTTTTCTCTCTAGCATTTCTTCATGGCATCTCCCTGCCAGCCCCCTCATTCCAACGTGCCTCTAAGAATAACTGGTGGGAGGTAAGTGAAGAAATGTTTAAGTATTATTATTCTAAAGCACAAAATAACCAAGGAGCATCATCTTGGCTGCAAACCCTGCTAGAAATTTCTTTTGATACACAGATGTATTTCAAAGCAAAAAAAAAAAAAAAATTCCCATAATTGCGCAATCATTTTTTATCTTATAATATCCCATTTACGTTTTTTCCAGTTGTCATAGATCTAAAACCCTCAATACTTTAGTTATGCTAATTACTTTTTAATTGCACAGTCTTAAATAACCTGTTGGCAATAAAATGTTCCACGTATACCCATCAATGCCTAAAAATGCTTACAAAATGTCCTTCCCTGCCAGCACCCCCAGCAAGTGCTTCATGGCCCCCACTCTACTGAGCTGTGTGGCTGAGAAGCAATTACAGAATTAACACATAAAAGAAAATTAAATTAAGACATTCTTCACTGTGGCCCTGTATGTTGACACTACACGTAGCACTCTGTCAAAAATAACTCAATTTGAAATTGGAATCCCATAAACAAATAACATTCTATTGCAAGATACAGTTTCAAAATAGAAGGCCATGATCTTCTTCTGGCATTCAGATAGGTTTTCAAGTAGAAAACTAAATGAGGAGCTAGTGAGTCTTAAAATGAATTTAAGAATCTACATGGTGTCAGGGCAACTGGGTGGTTCAGTTGGTTAAGCATATGACTCTCGATTTTGGCCCAGGACATGATGTTGGAGTTGTGAAACTGAGCCCCATGTTGAGCATGGAGCCTGCTTAAGACTCACTCTCTCTCTTTCTCTCTTACTCTCTCTCCCACTCATGCTCTAAAAATAATAAAAAATTAAAAAAATAAAAATAAAAAGAATCTACATAGTCTTCACAGGGATGTTTGCAAATGCTGAGAGTCTCCACCATCATTTTAATTGGGGGTTGCCATGACCTTGGGGAGTGTGGATTTGGTCTCACCTATCCAAGATCCACTATCATTAGAAATAGAACATTCGCTCTGATTTTTAACTAAATTGGCATTTTGTGTTCTTGAGATCCTTTACTAGCATTCGGTAGATTGGAAGATCAACTTCTTGGGAAAGTATTACACTGAAAAACTCCCTGTCATTTTGAAAAAAGTTATTTTTATTTAAGACAGAGAGAGAAAGAGAGAGAGAGAGAGAGAAAGCAAGCCAGCAAGCATGAGTGGGGAGGAGGTGCAGAGGAATAGGGAGGGAGAGAATCTCCATGATGAACTCGGAGCCTGATGTGGGGCTTGATTCCATGACCTGGGATCATAACCTGAGCTGAAATCAAGAGTCGGATGCTCAACTGACTGAGCTACCCAGGAGCCCTGCCCTCTGATGTTCAATGTACTGAATTTCCTGAATCACTTCTCAACTGTCTTCAGTGGTGTGTGATAGCATCATGACCCTGGGCAAAACTATAAAGTAGGTAAAGTATATCTTTGGAGATCTCTCTTTATTACGGACTGCATGTCTGTGTCCTTCCCAAATTCATATCTTGAATTCTTAGGAACCTTGAAATCTTAAGCCTTGATGTGATAGTATCTGGAGGGGTGGGGAGGCTCTGGGAGGTGGTTAGGTCCTGAGGATGGGGCCCCATGATGGAATTAGTGCCCTTACAAAAGAAGAGAGACCTAGCTAGCTCTCTCTGCCATGTGAGGACACAGCAGGAGGATGCCCTCTATGAGCCAGAGAATGGATTCTCATCAGACACTGAATCTGCCTCCAGTACTGTGAGAAATAATGCATATTACTTAAGCAACTCAGGCCATGTTAATTTGTTATAGCAGCCCAAATGGACTAAGACATTTTCCCTTTCTTGCCATTCCCCCAATTTTCTGGAACCCCCCACTTCTGTATTTCCCAGGAGCCCAGGGCTGTCTTTTAGCTGCCCATTGAGACTGCCCTCTTCTGTGTTGCTTCATGGTCCCAAATCAGCCTCCTCTCCCACTACTGAAACTCTGTTGCTATGATCTAGAGGGAAGGTGGCTAATAAATGTATTCTATATTTCATTAAGAATAACCGATGTTTAATCATCTTAACTGGCACTTTAAAAATATGCTGTTAATTGAATTCACATTGATGGCTTGTGTAGGGAGGGATTGTTGAACAGAACTTCCTGATCTTTCTGCAAGGCCAGGATGTGGTGAGCTCGAGGTCTCACTATTGAAACACTGCCACCACTCTGCATGGTCTACCTTTGCAGAATGATGAGGCCAGTTCCCCATGTGTAAGACGCATCTAAGACCAAGGACACCACAGCTGGAGACAGCATGGAGACTGGATGGCTGGTTTCCTCCTTGGAGAAGATGTCTAGGAGGGACAGATTTTTTTCTACCTCCTGTTACATATCAGTTGGTGGCTCCTCCATAAATTAAAAGCAGATGACAACATAAGGTACAGGTGATGTACCTCAGTTTAAGATGGATTCCTTTTATGTTGCTCAGCCTTCATACCTCAGCACATTCTAAGGAGACTAGCACTTTGAAAAGACTCAAAAGAAGGAGTGAGGAGGGACTTATCCTGTCCCTTCCTTGGGATAGAAAGTTTGGCAGCCCAGTCCTTTGCAACAGGGAGAGATTGTTTTTCTGGTCTGTTGCCTTTCATCATGTTGAGAAACAGCTAAACAGGTGCCTGGCTGGTGGGTGTAGAGTAGAATTGTCTGGTCTAGCCAATTAACAGAGAGGTTCTAAGAAGGGCGTGTGATGCTGAAGTGATACAGCCAAGAAGTCAGCTTCCTCTCCCTCCCCCCACTCATGGCTATGACAGGCAGGCCTTTCTCCTGAGTCTCTTCCTTAGGCCTGGCCTTTTCAGAGAATGCAGTGCCCCTGCAGAGAAGGGGTAAGACATAAAGGGAGCAGCCCCAGCCGAGGGCTGCCTGGAGGGGACCTGTAGAGAAGCTGATGCAGATGAGAACAGCACACATGCTTAATGGGCTCTTAATCTGACTCTGAGCTTTTTAGAGGGAGAAGTATGTGCTATTAAAAAAAAAAAAAAAAAAAAAAAGCACTTGTTTAGGCAAATGTTCTGAATTATTTTGTGCTTAAAAAATAGCATAATTGGGGCGCCTGGGTGGCGCAGTCGGTTAAGTGTCCGACTTCAGCCAGGTCACGATCTCGCGGTCCGTGAGTTCAAGCCCCGCGTCGGGCTCTGGGCTGATGGCTCAGAGCCTGGAGCCTGCTTCCGATTCTGTGTCTCCCTCTCTCTCTGCCCCTCCCCCGTTCATGCTCTGTCTCTCTCTGTCCCCAAAATAAATAAACGTTGAAAAAAAAAAAATTTCAAAAAAAAAAAAAAATAGCATAAGCCCTGTTTGAAGTTGGCATTCAAAAAGCAAACAAACAAAAAACAAACTCCACCACTGCACTGTTCCTAATTTAGCTTGATGGGAAGATTGAGGAGGGGGTCAGAACAGGAAGGCAAAATGCAACCCATTCTTAGCCAAGCATTGGGTATGGGGACTGTGTCACCTCTTGCAAAACCCTGCTGGTCTCAACACAGGTCTGTAACCAGTCAGAGACCTCTGGCCCAAATGCCATGCTAGAATTATCTCTGGGCTATGGATCTACAAAAAGTTGATGTGCTTCATCTACAACATTTAAGGACCAGATCTATTCCAAGTTCTATTTAGAAAAAAATTTTTTAATGTTTATTTTTATTTTTGAGAGAGAAAGAGAGAGAGAACGAGCACAAGTGAGCAGGGGACATGCAGAGAGAAGGAGACACAGAATCCAAAGCAGGGTCCAGGCTCTGAGCTGTCAGTACAGAGCCTGATGCAGGGCTTGAACTCACGGACCACAAGATCATGACCCAAGCCTAATTCAGACGCTCAACCAACTGAGCCACCCAGGTGCCCCTCTAAGTTCTATTTTTAATTCAAGACTGTTTTCTACTTCTTCCTTCTTAAATCAGGATTAGTGGTTTAAATTGTTTCCTAAGTTTCTAGGCAATAAATACACTTTCGAGTTTCTACCTAGGCACCTGACTCTTCCCCATGAAGCAGCCAAAATCACTTATTCATTGGAGTAAAAGGAAAGAAGTGCTTTGCTGGAGGGCTCATCTATCACAGTCTAATGGGTGGTAATAAGAATGGAAGAGGAGCACACACTGAAAATTAACTGGTGGATGGTGGCTGTGGAGGAACAGAAGATGTGTTAGAGAGTCAATCCTTTTCCACGACCAGCTGGCTGTATGACTGTGGGGCGGTCACTTAACAGAGACTCTGAGGTCTTCCATTCCTCCCCCTGTGCCGTGCAGGATGAACAACCCCCTCTACCTCTCTAGGGCAGAGTAAGAGACATGCAGTGGTCAGGAGGAGACTGTCTAGGAATAAAGCACAATGGAAGCATCAGATATGAAAATTAGGTTGTGACTTTAGGTTGTGCCTTATTACAGGCTTAGTTGGCCACTAGTACCTCATGTCATGAGGTCTTCTAATATGTCTCCACAAGTCCTTCAAGTCAAAGTGGCCCAGTGAGACAACACCTCCCATGGGAGAAATCTCTGGCTTAAACTGCAATCAGGGCTCTGGAGTTTATCACTCTGTTCCTGTCCTGTTATGAGTGTGGGGAGTGACCCTCTTTGTCAGAACAAGGTGGCATACGAAGATGCGCTGAGGACACTGCTGGAGTCTAGGTGTCTGAGCACAGCGCCCTTCACATCACAACTTGAGAATGGTCCTTCAACAGTGGCTCTTCTATGCTTTCTGGAACCAGTCCTTCAGCCCTGGCTGACGGTAGTGTTTCTCAGCTTTCTGCAGTCAAATCCCACCAATGTAGCCTGACACTATTTCTTTCTTCTACACTTCTAATACAATCTCTTTCCTTTGGCTTCTCACACACCAACTATCAGACTGTGGCCCTGAGTCATCCACTCTCTCCCCATCCACTGCTGGGTCGGGGTAGATCAGTCACATTGCAGGATACTGGGATGGGGACACTGTATAAGTGTCACTGTTAAAGCCAATATCCCCCAATTCCTGAAAAAGCCAGGCACATGTTGTCATGGAGAGGTTGGCTCTGCCTGCCACCAACATAGGCACTTTGCCTTTGCTCTAGATTCTGAAAATATGCTGAGGACCACACTACAAGAACTTGGAAGATATGCTGGCCTTCTTTAGTGTTCTAATTCACACAGAATTTTCTTCTGCATATTTTTCAGTGCTTATACTTCCAGACAACAGTCATCAGTGGGCAGAGATTTATGGCTAACTCATCTAGTTACTGGCAACTGAGGCAGAAGTCTCTCCTTTAGGTTTGGGGGGGATCAAGTTCTATAACACTGATGTGTCCGTGAGCAAAACGCAACAGAACCGACAGAGCTCTCTTGCCTGTGGTCATGGAGACTGGAATAGAGAGGATGCTACTGACACGGATGCATCCAGTCACACCACCAGCTTCACAGAATGATAGCCTTAAGACTCTGGAAACTTCTCAGGGCAAATACCACTTGTTTAGAAATTGTCAGAATCCACTACTGCTTAGGTTGTTAATCTAAGAGTTTCAGACTCTTATACTAGAAATAGACTACTATTCATGGTTTTCAAATGCAAATGGAGTAGAGACAGTTGCTCTAGGTTAGGGGAAGAAACCCAAATGCCAAAGCCTTTCTTGAAATTTAGAAACAGTGATAGCAATGAGGTATCGCCAATGAGACTTTCATAAAGTTCCAAAACTTTAAAAACCAACTGACTATAATTTAAGGATACAGAAAGTTTGTGCACCGGTAACTGAAGTTGCTTCCAACTAATAAAAGAGCAAATAGGTCTGGAATTTTCTGATTAGAATCTCCACAGCTGTAATCCAACAATAGTAACTATCAGCAATATATTGCAGACTTGAAACTATCATTCCACGTAAGGTAACTGACTCTGTGCTTTGGAGATCCACAGCCTACTTAATCATGCTGGGTTATAAGCTTTCTGCTCTGGTTTCAGAACTGTTTCTAAAACTAGAAGGTTGCTCTCCTAAGTAGATCCGGGGAGCCTGGGCTTGTCTGACTGCTGATATAGCAATCTTCTTTGTTACAGAAAACAAATCAGGAAAATCCGAACTGGTTGAATCAGATGCTCATGTTTATTATAGTTGCCCAAGAGTCACTGCCCATGGGACTTTCCCCTGGTGGCTAAATCCAGTTGCCCTGGCCCTAAATTACTACTGTTTAGTTCACCTGTTTCACAACTTCTGTTCCCTTTCTCCAAAGTGGAGTGGGTGTAGGTGAGGGGACTCGGTAGGCGGTCCAGAAAAGAAATGGTATTCACCAATGGGGATCACCTCATTTCCCCTCTTTCTAGAGCTTATCATCTGGGAGGGTACAGGAATAAAACACAAGGACATCTGGGGGTTCTGTGAGGAGGAGCCCATCAAGTTTGACTGTTTGTGGGGAGTGACAGTGGTCACACCCAGGAGCTCTAGTCTAGCACCGGCATTCTGTCATCTTCGCCAAGAAAGGAGCTCTAGAACACTTAAGTGAAATGCAACCCGGCTGTTCACACTTGATCTTAGAGTCCATGAACTGTTTCCACTGTGAGTACAAAGTCACAACAGAGTCACAGTGTGGCCTGACCCTCTTTGTGATTATTTCTTCTCAGAAAACAATACAGCTGAAACCCTCTGTCCCATCTCAAGCGCTGAGAAGAAATGCAATTATAAAATGTAAAAGTCAGAGAATGTGTTCCTTGTGTCAGGTGTTCATTACATATATCCAAAGAAAGGACATGTATATCTCTAGACAAATGGGAGGACGAACGTCCTAGTCCTTTAGCTAGTGACGGTTCCTCTGGTGAAGGGGTGATGGCTTTATTGCATTGTCATTCTATACATGACACCCCCGTAGTGCATTGTCATTCTATACATGACACCCCTCCCCTTTAATGCATTGTCATTCTATACATGACACCCCCTCCTTGTAATGCATTATCATGCTATACATGACACCCCTCCCCTGTAATGCATTGTCATTCTATACAGGACACCTCCCCGCCTTGTAATGCACTGTCATTCTATACATGACATCCCCCCCTTGTAATGTTCTCTAGAGCCAGAGGGAAATGCCATATACTAAGTGGCCACAGTCTATGCGAGAAGGCACCACAGAGAAAGCAAAATATGTATAGGAATCCTAGATCAAGTTCCCCAGATGAAATTTGTCCTTCTGTATACATGTATGAGTGCGTGTGTGTGTGTACACACGTGCATGGGTATATCTATGGGCGTGCAGAGAGCAGACAGGTGGGGACAGGAAGTGAATAAAATGAGAGATGCTGGGCGTGACGAGACACAAGGATTTTAGATCACATTCCCAGGGCTGTATCTGGTGTCTAAGGCAAAGAGAGGTGCACTACTCACCTTATTTGTTGCATCAATGAATTTGACTCCTTTATAAGAGACTGAAAGAATAATAGTGGGGACCTTCTTCATTTGCTCTGTAGACTTCTGAAATTAAAATTAGAAAGCTGTTAGAGCGGTTTGTGTTGCATGGCAACTGAAGCACATAATTTCTCCTCTTGGAAGATAAAAATGAGCCCAAGTTAAAAACAACACACACACACACAAACACACACCAAACACATTAATTTAAATGTAGGTCTCCCTTCTCTTGGGCTTAGCTGTGGTTTGGGGTTCTAAACTATCTGTCTTGCACTTGAGGATCTAAAAACAGCCTGTTCTGCTGCCTCCCGTGGGTGAAGGAATACTCCTTTTCCCCGACACCAAAGGGAGAAATGGACAGCTCTGTCTCCTACTGCAATTTCAAGCAACGCTTCTTTGACTAGAGTTAAACCATGTCAGTGTTAACTCCAAGGGTGAGTTTAGCATTAGCAAAATATATGCCACTGCTCCCCCTTCTAGTCACTCTTTCTTCAAGGCATGACGTATGTCTGAATGTGTGGTTAAAATAGGGATTTAAAATACATCATTGTGAATTTTTCTCAAACCTGGCCAAATCCGTAAGAGCTGATATATTTACAGCACCATCGCTTGTGACCATGCGGGAAACAATACCACCCTAAAACAATTAAGCCCTCCAGGAACAGTCTGTATTTTGAGCCACAGCAAAACTGGACAGTCCAGGTAACAACCTACTTTATCATTTAGAGCTGCTAGATTTCCTTAGGCTATGTTCTTATGACGGATGTTCACACTGGCTTAATGTGCCCAGAGTCTTCAGCTTCTATAGTTTTATGCATCTGCAAAAAGTTTCTCCACAATTTAGTATGAGTCTTTTCTGTTTAGCTTTATCATTCATCACGGGTCACCAACAGTCTGTGTACTTCATTTCCCACTATGGATCCTCCTAATAATCACATTAAACATCAAGAAGAACCTACCTGACAGTTAGCCTGATGGGTTTTCCAGATAAGACAGGTGGGAACAAAATAGGAGAGAAAATACATAAAAAAGTGAGGAAACCATTTCAATAATTCACCAACAGCATAAAGTCATTAAAAAGTGAATGGAGAATAGGTTTTATCGATACATACAGATGCAGTGAAACTGTTTTAGGAATGGCTGTGGGCTTTTCTAGACCTCGTCTGTCCTTGTTTTCTAATTCCCGTTTACTGCATTGCCTAGTCTCACGACCGACACACCAGAACCCTCCACTTCCAGTGTCCCACAACTACCTACCTGTCTTGGATATTAAGGGAATCGGGAGAAAACATTACCCAATTTTCCATTTTAAAATTCTGAAATGTGACCAGAATTAAAGAAGGCTTTTAGTTGGATAGTGTGACTGAAACTCACTGAACTCTAAAATCATAATTGCATTACATCTTTCACTTGAGCCATGGAAAAGGTGTTTCACATTTTCCTGACTGTTTTGACACATCTTTTGGAGAGCTACTGTACTGGTTTCAAAGATGGAGCAAATGGATCAGTAAGAGTGTTACTATTTAGTATTCATTAAGTGTTTCACACGGTATAGAAAAAAAGCACTCTTGAAGTGCTTTTTAACTAGTTTTAAAGTTACCCAAGCTTGTTAGTTTTCTTCTGTGTTTGCCAAAGAGATGCAGATACTTTTGTCTTTTTAATGCTTTATCCAACCAACTTTTAAAAGTGTGCAAGGTAAATCAAAGGCAAAGCTAGAAGAAGTAACGCTCAGTGTGCCAATTTTAAGGCAAAGTTGTGGGCTGAGTTCTATAAAGAGAGAGCTATAGCCGGCCAGCACGGGTAGTGGCTTGGTGGACTGAATGTGTGTGTGAAGAATTCTCTGCAAAGGGTAACAATGGATTTCAACAAATTACCTCCCTCATTCCTTGCCATGAATACATTTCTCTCAGACACATCTATATATACCATCGAACAATATAAGATCAAAATATCAACATTTCATTTAGTATTAAGAAAGCCCCAAAGGGAGAAAGCAAAACCATTTGTCATTCATTCAGCAATTGAGTGGTTATAGTAGGCAGCCCACTGTGCTGGGAAAGCTCAGAGTCTACTTCAGGGCACGTCAAGCAGACCTCAAGCTGTGTGCAAACTACAGTCTGCAGCAAGTGGCGTCCCGAGTGCGGTATTGAGAAAATTGTGAGCCTGTGTCTCGGCTCTGTGGGAAAGACGGTTGGGAACGAGGTCTGCCATGGGACAGGGAGAGGAAGAGGCAGCACAGGAGCTAGCTACACACCACGTTCCTGGCCTGGTCTGCCACAAAGAGAAGCCACAACACAAATGCTGATAAATGCAACAGTGAGAAACAGAGTGCCTCCAGAGTACTGAGCAAAGAGAGCTTCACTTTGCAGGAGAGAGTAGGGCAAGTCTTCATTATTCATTTGACAAGCAGTGACTGCCTGCTAGGGCTGACTGAGCTGTTCCAAGAGGATGAATGGGGATTTTCTAGGGGCCAAAAGAGGACAAAGGAGGCTTTTTAGCAGAAGAATCAACATACACACACGCCTGGAAATGAGAAATAATGGGGTGGGTTTGGGTAATTGGTGGAAGATGAGGCTGATACAGTAGGTTTGGAAGGTTGTGACTTACTCTGCCAAGTTAGAATTCCCTGGAAGCTTTTAAGTAGGGAGTGACACAGTCAGAGCTGGGTTGCAGAAAGCCAGTGCTGGTGACCGGATGCACTGGAACAGCTAGAGACTGAATGCAGCAAGGCTGGAAGGAGAGGTACATTCAAACAGGAGACCCTAAGCACCTGAGCTGAAAGAGAAGTGCAAGCATGGAAGAGGGAGCCGTAACTCTGATGAAGAAGATTCGAGAGGCTCTGCTAACCCATCTGCTACGAAAGATGAGTGAGCGAGAAGATGTCACCGATGAAGAGACCCTCAACTGAGATAAGGGATACTACACAGGAGCATGCTTTTGCATGAAAACCCCTTGAACATTGGTAATCAGGTGGAGATGTCCAGTAGGAAATTAGAAGTAAGAATCTGATCTGGAAATCCATGTGCACAGCAGGGGTGCCTGAGGAGATGAGGTGGCTCAAGGAGTGAACAAGAAGAGGGCTAAGAATCTCCTGTCTGGGGAAGATAACCCTTAAGGAGTGGGGAATTAAGAGTCAATGAAGCTGAAACAGAGTTGGAAGGTGCCTGAACACAGTATGGCAGAAGTCAAGGGGCAGATTCCTTAGAAGGTGGGAGCTGTGCCCGACACCAGGAGGGCTGAAAAAAGCTAAAAATTGAAGCCCGACAGCGTGGCTGGCAGGCAAAGCGGCTGCTACGTGTATTGGGTCTTCTGGGCAAAATCCTGGGCTTCAGCAACTAGAAAAGTTTGTTGCTGATTTTATTAAGAGCAGCGTGAGGAGGAAAGAACACAGAGGGGTGTGCAGTGATTGTCAGTGAGAGGGAGCGGAGGGCTGGGACAACGGGCAGGCCGGGACACGGGCTCTCAGGCTGAAATGAGGGCATCAGCGATGATTTCTGTCCCGATACAAGGATTCTACGTTATATGCAAAGACAACATGGACAAGGAGGACAAGAGAAAAGGTGGTCATTTTTTCTAGGTGCCAAGAGCCCCTTCCTTCCCAGCTGAAGGCCACGCTGGTGTGCCCCTGCTGCAGGCTGTGTGGACGGCAGCGCTGGGGGTGGCCACACAGTCCAATCTGGAGCCCAAACCGAGCTTCTTTCCCACTGCGCGCCGCGACAAGATGGTGATGGACCCTGGCTGGCCGCAGAGTCACTCTGGCAGCTCTTCAACGTAATGCCCCTTCTTTAAGGCATTTAAAATTCTAGGAGATAGAAATCCAACCTGTTTTAGGGGATTTTCTGTTGGTGTACTTTGCAGAGCTTTCAAAGAGGTCTTTTCATACGCTATTTTAATGAAAGGTTGAAGACGCATAGAAGAAAGCTGATATACCGAGTCTTCAGGGAGAATAATCAGGCAAGAAATCCAATAAGCGCCTACTTCATTTTGTGAAGGCCGTACAGATACCGAAATATGAGCAGGGCTCCAGTCCAATCACAGACAGCCCACATCCCGCCGTCTCCATTTTCTCTTACGTGTTGAAATTATTGTTTTCTTCTCCTTCCCAGGGACGGAGGCACCTAGTCTGGCCATCACTGCTCAAGTTACAAAGCACTCAGCTGCAGGTGACACTGGTCTCTATGACTTATCTGCAAGCTTTGCTGCGATTCTGGTAGTTAATACTCCCATATATGTACATATGTTAAACATTCAAGCCTTATTGATCTGTATAAACAGAATTCACTTCTTCAGGCTCTTTTCCCCAGTGAAATGCTCAGGGCAAACCTTATGTTATGGTTCTCTTTTGTTTCCAGTTGTTTTTTTTTCTGCACCATATTCTTGGTGGACTTTCTGAGCCTTCCCCAAGCCCTCAAATTCCCTCCCCTTCAGTGCCAGCTTTATAGGAGAGATTCACTTGTAATGAGGACCTCTGGATACCTGAGCAGCTGAATACTCATGGGTAATGCCCAAAATTAACTTAACCTTCATAGCATCTTGCTCTCCTGCTAAGAGCATTACAGTGGTATTCAATTGTATTTTGTTCACAGTTTCCCAAAATAAGATTATCATCCTTTTATTACTCTAACAGAAACAGTATTTAGTTATAGAGGGAAAATACCTACCTTTCTGAAATCCAAAATAAAGTGCAACTTTTGAATCTTAAATGCAAAGCCAGCTTTATATTTAGCACTTGGGTTTATATTATCTGTAAGCATTTACACAGAATACAGACTGTAATGTCATATCTGGAGGTGGGCACCTGAGATACTGTAAAGTAACTGAACACTTTTAGAACATTTTTTTTTTTAAGAGGGATTGTTGGACACACCAAGGAAAGTAATACCATCTTTTAATCTTTTTATCAAGTCAGAGATTGCTGTTGGTACTTTTATTTTATCCTTATAGCATGCCCTGAGAAGGGACAGTTTCTCCTTTTCTAATGCAGAGTCAACAGTCTGAGAATATCCTTTTGAGACTGCAGGGATGCTCTGGTCTCAGAGCATGGCTTTCGTAAGTGTGAGTGAGAGCAAAGAGGTTTACAACAGGGAGCACTTCAGCTGTGAGCCGTAATGTTGCGTTGGAATCCGGAGTGATGTTTATGTTCCTAATGAGAGTCATTTGTGCCCCATAACCAGTACAGAGAGGGAACAGAGTGAGGCAGCCCATGGGGAAGAGATCACCAACCCTTCATTCTTACAATACCCTGCTCATTTCCAGTGTATTTTAAACGCAGACTGGGGAACAGATTTCTGGATGGGCTACTGCCATCCAGCTCACAGTATATTTTTAACCTACACATGGCTACCCTGAGAATGCTTTCTAGTTAGATATTCAGCGCTGAGTCGTAACTATTAATTTTGCCATATAATATTTTCTTTAGATCATTTCAAAGCTTAATTATTATATTCAGTCTCAGCAAGTAAATTAAAATAGGATCAGACAATTATGTTTGGTAGCCCTAAGTGCCTTTCAAATGATTTAAAAAATGTAGAAAACAAGTGGTGTTGTATTTTGTATTTAGTGATACTAATTATGTTGCGGAGGTTCTAAGAGATAGAAAGCAGACCACAGATCGGCTATTTGAAATGCACCTTTACCCTTCAGAACTCAGTTTCAATGTCATTTTCTGGGAAAGCCTTGTGTGGCCTCGCAGCCTGACAGGATGGCCACCTCTTACCCCCAGGTATGCCCTGTGAACCTCTGCCGCTCTCCCTTAGGGTTCGCTGCCATGGGTCTCAGGTTTGTCTCCCTCACCATACAGGGAGTTCTTGGAGGATGGCCCACATCTTTCTTGATTTGTCTCTGATCTCCCCCATAATGACTAGCACATGGTCTCAGGTTTAGCCCTATGACACTGCCATTTTTTATGGGTCAAAAAAATGGTGAAATATTAGCAATTTCATAGGGTTCAGTCTAACAGCTGCTGAAATCCATAATTATTAAGTGAATGAACAAACGAATGAATGTATGGTAATGAGCACAAAGCCAGCTTTATAAAGAAGAACCACAGTGCCAGCCTCTCAGTGCACCAGGAGCTCAGCAGACTTTTCAGAGAGCCCTGGTGCCCAGAGCCAGGCACGGAGGCCTTGAAAGAACTTGGAGGAGAACCACAGATGTGATTAGAGATAAGCCAGGAGATTCCTATGGGATGGGAAAACCTTACCGACCTTGTGATTTGTCAGCCTCAAGGAGAGAAGGGTTAGGTCTTCATTTTTGCAATAGGGAACTGGTTCAAATTGCAAGTGCTGAGAAGGAAAGACTTTTTGAAACAGCAGGAGGATTATTAGGGGCAGCTGCGAAGTTTTCCCCTCTGGATGTCTTTAAAAATAGTCTGGACTCTTATTTGTCACTGATGACTTAGGGGTAAGTCTCATTTGGCTGGGAAATGAGGCTAGATGACCTCTCAAGGGCTTTTCTGGCCAGGAGAAGCCTGACACAAGGGCTGGGTGAGTACAGAGCCTGGTACGACCATGTGACAAGAGCAGACGGTGGGCAGGCAGCCATTCTAACTACTCCCTTGGCACAAGACACGGCTATTGTACTGCCAAGTGTAACTCACACACCCTGGCCAAATCTAGTACAGCGCAAAGCGATGCCCTCTATCTCTACTCCTCTGGCCCTGGCTGCTTTCCAGGCACCATGGCAGAATGATTCCACCAGGGCAACCTAACTGCATGGCAGACTTAACAGGAATGCCCAGTGGACCAAGGCAGCTGTTCTCAAACTTTCGTGGGCATTGGAATCACATGGAAGGCCTGGTAAATAACAAATCGCTGGGCCCCACATCTACAGTTTCTGATGCAGTAAGTGTTATGAACTGAAGGTCTGTGATCTCCCAAACTTCTTATGTTGAATCCTAATGCCCAAAGTATTAGGAGTTGGGGCCTTTGGGAGGTGCTTAGGTCATGAGAGTGGAGCTGTGAATGGGATTAAGTGTGCTTATAAAAGGTATAAAAGGGTCCTCTTCCATCATGAGAGGGCAGTGAAGATGGCCATCTATGAGCCAGGAAGAGGGTTGGCCAGTGTCTTGACTTGGGAACTTCTCAGCCTTCAGAACCACAAGAAATAAATTTCTCCCAGTCACATGGTATTTTTATTATAGCAGCCTGAAAAACTAAGACAGTGAGTCTGAGATAAGGCCTAAGACTTGCACTTATAACAAATTTCCAGAAGCTACTGCTGCTACCACAGTTTGAAAACTTCTGTTCTAAAAACACAGTTGATTTTGGGGGCTCCTGGGTGGCACAGGTGGTTAAGCATCTGACTCCTTGTCTTGGCTCAGGTCATGATCTCACAGTTCATGAATTCAAGCCCGGCATCAGGCTCTGTGCTGATGGTGTGGAGCTTTCTTGGAATGCTGTCTCTCCTTCTCTCTACCCTCCCCTGCTTGTGCGTGCTCTCTCTCTCTCTCAAAATAAATAAGTTAAATAAATAGTTGATTTTTGATTGAAAGTCACTGTCAGAACTGTTCTCTGCTGCTATGCATGTAAACTCAGTTATACTGCATCCTACATTAATTCAGAGAGAAGCTAATTTATCAAAACACACCATCCTCCACTTGACAAGTGATTCCCAAAAATCCTTAGTTAGCACTTAGTTACAGATCTTGGTCTTCAGAGCAAATAACAAGAATTATTTAAACTTCCATGGTTTCTCAGGGACTGTGAAAGTAAAAAACATCCTTCACATAAAATAAAGAGTTCAGGTCATAAAGATAGATTCTAGAGGTACTTCTAGAATAGATGTTGATCAGACAGAGCTGACAGGCCCAGGGGTAACGCTGAAGATGTATGGTTTCTCATAAAAGTTCCCCAGTTCTCCCTCAACTAGGAGCACATCCAAGGTATTAAGTATATACCTTGAGAGACGTGACGAGCAAACACCAACACACTTTCGTGTACTCCTTCCGGAAGTGTCAACTGGAACACGGTTTTTAGAAGCCAGTTTGGCAATTTTTACCAAGTATACAAGATGTGTATACTTTTGACCTAGCCAGTCTACATTTAGTGGCTAATTCTAAGGAAACAATCAGACCCGTTGCAAAAGATGTAGGTGTAAGGATGTTGCCCACAGTGTTGGTTATAATTTGAAAAGATTCAAAATGACCTAATGACCAACAAGGGGAACTGGTTAAATGAGTTTGGTTCAGTTTTTGATTGGAATATTGTTCAACCACTACAAATAATGTTGAAGATAAATATTTATTGAAACAAAAATATTTTAAAATATGTTGTTATGTTAAAAATAGATTAGAAAATAGAAAACAGTAGGCACAGTATATTCCTATTGCTTTGTAGAAAAGAGATGCCTATGAATGCATGATTAATTAGTTTGGAGGATTACATAGGAACAAGGTGTTAACAGAGAGGTGTTTACCATCTCTGTGTGATAAAATTATAATTTTTTTAATGTTTATTGATTTTTGAGAGACAGAGAGAGAGAGAGAGAGAGAGGGTGAAGGAGAAGGAGAATCCCAAGCAGGCTCTGTGCTATCAGCTCAGAGCCCGATGTGGGGCTCGATGTCATGAATCGTGAGATCATAACCTGAGCCGAGATAAAGTCAGATTGCTCAACCTACTGAGCCACCCAGGCGCTCCCTTTTTATTTCTCCTTTCCCTATCTATGTTTTAAAACTGGATAACAATGAATGTTTATTACTTTTATAATAATAAAATGAGAAGTTTTAAAAATGTATATATTTTTTTAGTTAAAAAGCTAATTGTATGGGAATGTAAACTGGTGCAGCCACTCTGGAAAACAGTATGGAGGTTCCTCAAAAAATTAAAAATGAACTACCCTAAGACCCAGGAACTGCACTACTAGGTATTTATCCAAGGGATACAGGTATGCTGTTTCAAAGGGACCCATGCACCCCAATGTTTATTAGCAGCGCTGACAATAGCCAAAGCATGGAAAGAGCCCAAATGTCCATTGACAGATGAATGGATAAACGTGTGGTATATATATACAGTGGAGCATTATTCGGCAATCAAAAAGAATGAAATCTTGCCATTTACAACTATGTGAATGGAACTAGAGGGTATTATGCTAAGTGAAATTATTCAGTCAGAGAAAGACAAGTATCATATGACTTCACTCATATGAGGATTTTAAGATATAAAACAGACGAACGTAAGGGAAGGGAAGCAAAAATAACATAAAAACAGGGAGGGGACAAAACAGAAGAGACTCTTAACATAAAAACAGGGAGGGGACAAAACAGAAGAGACTCTTAAGTGTAGAGAACAAACAGAGGGTTGCTGGAGGGATTGTGAGAGGGGGGATGGGCTGAATGGGTTAGGGACATTAAGGAATCTACTCCTGAAATCACTGTTGCACCATATGCTAACTTGGGATGTAAATTAAAAAATAAATAATTAACAATAAAATTAAAAAAAAAACTTAAAAAAAAGCTAATTGTAAACATGTGAAAAAACACACCGACTTCTCACTTATGATAAGTTCAATCCATCACTTATAAGAACAAGTTAAGAGTGTGTTTGTGTGGGGCCGCCTCAGTGGCTCAGTTGGCTGAGCGTCTGACTTCGGCTCAGGTCATCATCTCACAGCTTGTGAGTTCGAGCCCCATGTCGGGCTCTATGCTGACAGCTCAGAGCCTGGAACCTGCTTCAGATTCTGTGTCTCTCTCTCTCTCTCTCTCTGCCCCTCCCCCACTCATGCCATGTCTCTGTCTCTCAAAAATAAATAAAAACATTTAAAAAAAATTAAAAAAAGAGTGTGTTTGTGTGCACATAGGTATGGTCATGTTGAACTTATGAAGAGACCCACTGATAAGCTCCTTCTCCAGGAGACACTGCAGTACAGTGAATAATAGCACAGAAGGGCATGTTTGGATTCCTGTCTTGGCTCCACTGTGTGTCAAGATATTTAACCTCTATGTCTTAGTTATTTCATCTATAAAATGGGTATGTTAATATAGCATCGACTTTGTAGAGCTGTGAGGATTACATAATCCAGGGCCCAGCATGTAGTGAGCATCAACAAATTTTAGCCATTGCTCTTATTCTGAGGATGGATGCTTTCACTTATCTGCTTTCCAAGGTACATCCTCCCACTGGCAAGAGAGAGTAGAAGTAAAGTCAACATCTGTGAGCATAAGTGAATAATCTCTGGGCTACATGCTAGGATAGTGGTGAAATGGTGGTTCCAACAATGAATATTCAGCAGAGCAATATATCTGGACCAATGACAATGGACTCAGTATGTTTAGAAAGAGAGCTTCTGTGGGCGTTAAAGGCAGAAGAGGACCATGAAACCTTTCAGTGATGTGCAATAGTGAGGGTGTGTAAAGATGATATAGGATGAGATGATCAGAATTGTTCAGTCTTCCTTTGGGAGGACCCCTAGGAAATCACTCACAAAGCAAAAGTACAAGTGAGCAAAGCTTAGCAGTGAGCAGTTAGAAATGCTGTTGCCTTGTGTATACTGTTATTTTAATATACACTCATATTTATGGGCTTAGACCTGTACTGACCTGCAGTACTTGGGAGGGAGCAAAAAATGAAATATTTTATTCCTCCCTGAAACTTGGGCAAATGGAGACTTTTAAAAAAACAGCTGTTTGCACATTTCTTCCAAGCCTGGTTCCTAAGTAGTAGTCCCTGAAATGATTTCTGGAAACCATCCTAATAGATAGGAGTTGTAGAAGGAACTAAACATGACTTAAGTTTTGAGTCTCTTCTTTTTCTTTTTAAAGTTTCTTTTTATTTCTTTTGAGAGAGAGAGAAAGAGAGCACACAGCAGAGGGGCACAGAAAGAATTCCAAGCAGTCTCCATGCTGTCAGCATAGAATCTGATGCTGGGCTTGAACTTACAAACCACGAGATCATGACCAGAGCTGAAATCAAGACTCAGATGCTTAACCGACTGGCTACCCAGGTGTCCCCAGTTTGAGTCTCTTGTAAGAGCATAGAGACAACATTTCCATCTAATTCTAAAATCTGATTTCAAGCATTCCAATCCATTCTCCAACATTATTATTTTTTTTTTTTTGACAAGCACAGAAAAAAGACAGTCTTCACACTTCAATCAAGGTACATTTGGAAATTTATAGATTTGAAAATTCAACTTTAGAATTGTTTCTAGATTGGAAGTTTAAAAATGAGACAAGGTCAGGGGAATGGACTCAATAAGAAACCTGAACTATGGTGTCTGAACTATCTAAGCCCTTTGGGAAATAAAGATTCGCTAATTTAAATTTGCCAGATCTGCTTACTCCTGACAAAATATATATATATATATATGTATATATGTATATATATATGTATATATGTACATATATATATATTTCCTATTTTGCATTGAGAAGGCGGATTTCTACCTGATTGTAGTTGAAAACAGGTATTTTTCTTTTCTTAAAAGAGAAATTGCCTCGAGCACAAACACCTGTGAACAATACTCATCATCAACTATGGGATTAAAGAAAGATTTTATGAAATTGAATATAATAGCCTACCTCTTATAGTAGCAGATGTTTCCTAATAGTATATTTAATTAGGGAAGTGACTGAATACTGTATATTAGTGATAATTATACCCTGAGGCAAAATTCGGGGCTGGGGGATGGGATATGTGTAAGTCTCGGGAGGCAAAAAAGAATAGTAGAACGTCATCTGGCCAGAGCAAATCCCTCATTTGAGCAACCACTGTGTGTCTTAGAATCTTTGAAATGGGAATTACTCATACCAAAGAGAACACTGAAAGGCCAAAGCAACCTATTTATTGCTTTGTAAAGTTCAGTCCTGTGAACACATTATTTAAAAGAGGCAAGCTAACTCCCAATCGATTTAGGAACAAGTTACTTCCCCCAAAATATAAAACTGCAAAATTACATTTACCATCTTATCAACAGTTTCCCATCATTTTCTCTTCCTCTTGGTGATGGCCTTTAAAAACTGGAACTAAGGGGCGCCTGGGTGGCGCAGTCGGTTAAGCGTCCGACTTCAGCCAGGTCACGATCTCGCGGTCCGTGAGTTCGAGCCCCGCGTCAGGCTCTGGGCTGATGGCTCAGAGCCTGGAGCCTGTTTCCGATTCTGTGTCTCCCTCTCTCTCTGCCCCTCCCCCGTTCATGCTCTGTCTCTCTCTGTCCCAAAAATAAATAAACGTTGAAAAAATTTTTTTTTAAAAATAATAAAAACTGGAACTAAGGGGCACCTAAGTCAGTCAAGTGTCCAACTCTTGGTTTTGGCTTAGGACATGTTCTCAATAGTTCATAAGATTGAGTCCCATGTCAGGCTCTGTGCTGACAGCACGGAGTCAGCTTGGGATTCTCTCTCTCTGCTCCCTCCATCAACCCCCTCCTCCCACGCATGCACACACTCTCTCACAAAATAAATATATAAACATTAAAAAAAATCATAAGAGTGCAGGATTCCTAAGTTTTTGAATACTTTCTTACATATTGTGAATGCAGAAAACCAGGGTAACGACTGCAATACTGACATTATAGTTGAGTAAAAAATAAATGAAATAATCCAAAGCAAATCTATCAATTTACTTGTTCAAACATTTTGGAGGAAGAGGTCAACGTGTTTTGAGGTTTCAGTGAACTAGACCCTTTACAGGCATCACTTTATTGATCACCATCAAAACCACCCTAAAGGTAGCTATGTTATGGCAGGCCCTGGGGTGACAATATACATGGTTCCTGCCCTCTAAGGGCACGGGGCATGAGCAACCAGGTTTGTACAGTGGTGAAATGAGGTGTGACAGAAGGAAGGTTCTGTGTTCCATGGGGAGCATGTTGGGGGCATCATATTCAGGATCCCAGAGCTAATGCTTCCCCTCAGGAATCCTTTCAGAAATGAAGCCTGTCTCTGAGCACAGATTTAGCTGGAAAACCTAACTAGTAACATAAAAGGCAGCACTAAATGAATATGTTCAGACCAAATAGATACTTCTTACAACTTCTCACATGTTACTAATATATGTTTTTAGACTTTAATTTTAACAGAAATGCCTGTAAAGCTGTCACAGTAAAGTAATCGGCAGCCAAGTTGTACTACTGAAGAGCGAAATAATTCACAGAAATCATTCGTCCTAAAAGTATGCCTCAATATCAAGGCATATCTAATCTCTTGGGCTTTTATTAAAGAAAACTCTGAAAGAGAAGACAAAAACTGCAATTCTACTTAAAAAAATTATCAGGGTTTAATGTAAGTTCCTATTGATTCTTCTTCACTAAACACAATTAAGAAGATAATTTTAAGAGGGTGTGGATCCAGGAAAAAAAAAATCTTAAGACGAAAACCTGTATACAAATATTTATAGCGCCTCTGTTCATAATTGCCAAAATCTGGAGGCAACCAAGATGGCCTTCAATAAGTAAATGGATGAACAAACCGTGGTACATCCATACGATGGAATATTATTCAGTGATAAAAAGAAAGAGCTATTGGGCACTTGGGTGGCTCAGTCGGTTAAGCATCCAACTTTGGCTCAGGTCACAATCTCATGGTTCATGAGTTCGAGCCCTGTATCGGGCTCTGTGCTGACAGCTCAGAGCCTGGAGCCTGCTTCACATTCTGTGTCTCCCTCTCTCTCTGCCCCTCCCCTGCTCATGCTGTCTCTGTCTCTCTCTCTCAAAAATAAATAAACATTTAAAAAAAAAAAAAGAGCCATCAAGCCACAAAAAACATAGAGGAAGGAAGCTTAAAAGCATATTGCTAAAGAAATGAAAGAGGCCAGTCTGAAAAGGGTACACACTGTATGATTCCAACTATTTGACATTCTGGAAAAGAAGACAGTAAAAAGGTTAGTGGTTGCCAGGGGCTGGGGGGCAGGGGAGAGGAGAGATGAACAGGTAGAGCACAGGGGATTTTTAGGGCATGAAACAATTCTTTGTGACACTGTAATGGCTGCATTTGTCAAAACCCCAAACATTGTATAACACTGAGAATGAATTCTAATGGAAACCACAGACTTTAGTTAATAACAATATTGTTCATAATTGTGACAAATGTACCACATCAATGCATGTTAATATGTGAAACTGGGAAGGGAATGGTGGAGGGGGTATGTTCCATAACTGCACTTTATGCTTAATTTTTCTGTTAACCTAAAACTGCTCTAAAAAGTAAAGTCTGTTAGAAAAATTATAAGGCAGTTTGAAGAGGAAAAAGGCTGGCTGACCTGAACAGAATGATGTGAATTACTACCATCTCACATACATTAGCTTATGATGGCCTATTTTTGACTGAAATAATATGAGTATAATAAAATACCAGGACATCAGTGTAGAATTATCTTGGTTTCAGAAATGGAGGGGACCTTAGAGATGAATAAACAGGCTTAGATAAACTTAGAAATTAACCAATTGTGACCACCAAACACTCCAAATGTTTCTGAAGGGGGAACATTGTGTTTGGTTTGTGCTGGGGCAAAGTACATGTATTTAAGTATTATGGAAAAAAATATAGTTGCTTAGGATGCAAGAAAAACTCTCTTAAAATTATTTAGGTTAACACATTGGAATGTACCCCAAATTACTATATATATCTGTACCTACATGGTTTAATTTAGCTAATTTTACAGACTCTTTGAGGGTTCCTAAAGCTCTTTGTCAACATAAATGGTCCACATTTTCAGCTATTTTATTTTGTTTTTAATTTTTTTAAGTTTATTTCTTTCTCTTCAGAGAGAAAGAGAGGGAAGGGCAGACACAGAGGGAGAGAGAGAATCCCAAGCAGGATCTGCACTGCCAGCACAGAGCCTGATGTGGGGCTTGAACTCACAAATGGTGAGATCATGACCTGAGCTGAAATCAAGAGTTGGATGCTTAACCAACTGAGCCACTCAGGCAGGGACATTTTCAGCTATTTTCAAACTCTGGGCAATAAATGTTCCAAGGGCTCATTAGAGAGGTAGTGCAGCCTAGGGTTTGGAGTTCGGTGGTGGAGCTAGATCACCTGGGTTCAAACCCTGGTTGCACTGCTTGCTGGCTAACCTTGGGTAAGTTACTTAACTTTCATTGGCTTTTGTTTCCTCACATGTAAAGTGGGGACGGTAGCAATACTCACTCATGATTAAATGAATTAATGCACATAATCACATATGCAGGGCCTGGTCTACAGCTGTCAAGTGTTAACTGCTATTAGTATTGAAAAACTGATTTTAGGAGACCATGCCTGCAGGTCACTTTGGGGATCATCTGTGATGATCCTGCAGGTTGATGGAAACATGAAGACTATGCTATAGTGAAACTTCTCCTACTTTGAGGGAATTACATGTTAACTTGTAGGATTTCTCTACTGAACTGTGAACTCAGGGAGCGCAGGAGCCAAATCTTAGTCATCTTTGTTAACAAAGTACATTAAGGAAGCATTTCTCAGAATAAAGAACCGTACTGATTTACTTCTTACTGGGAAAGAAATTTTAATTTCAGCTAAAATGCATACTGTTGAATTGAAAACGTCTTTTTTTTTTTTTTTTTTTTACACCCAAAGAGTTAAAAACCAGGTAAAGTTTTAATCTACAGTAATTTGGCCTAATGATATTACTACATATCAACTTCTAAGATCACCAGTCCTAAAGTATTTCCCCTGGGTAGACCTGATCATTCTGGGACTTTTGACTGCAATGCTACCATGTTGAAAACAGATAAAACAGCGTCTTGAAGTTCAAACTGAAAATTAACTGCCAGTTGAGATCCACACCATTTTCAGCTGGTGAGAGTTCTAATTCACAATACAATAGTCCCAGATAACAGCAAACCTGAGTTTCTCCTTTTGAAAGGCTCTAATAAATCCACTGAGTGCAACTTCAGCCACTGTACCAAAGACTGATATTTATTTAATCAAGATGGGAGATAAGGGTTTGTAATATTCTAAGAAGCAATGAAGTCCCTATTTTCATGTAAACTACCCCAAATAAACACCAAGGGCAGCAAACCAGAAAACCCCCAATGAACAGAAGAATGGCTTCTAAACAGAAGGCCTTTTCCGTTTCATTTTAAGCAACAGACAAGTATTTAACTAAATTATTCTCCGCTGACACTATTAAAATGGCTTCCCTGTTATCAGAATGGAATTTCAGATCCACTTAATTTCAAGAAATTGAAATTCAAATCACAAATCTGGTTTTAAATGGTGCTATGTGCTGTATGCACTATTTATGCGGATTACAGCATCGAAGTAGCTGGACTCAGATAATTGAGTTAATAGCATTAAATCAGAGATGCCAAATTAATTTCTTAGACACGTTCATAAATAGCTCTAAAGTTATTATGAGGCTTGATGATTGAAAAATGTTCCCATTTTATTGTTCACTGGTGACATAATTTAGAGCGGATATATATTGAGAATACCAGATTCCCAGAATTATAAAACCGTGAACCAAGACCCCTACAGGGCACCTCGTCCCATGTCCTCATTTTCTAAGTAAGAAAACGAGGCCCAGGGGAAGCAGGCAAGTGCAGTAGTTAAATGCTGGAGTCAGATCTGCGTTCTAGTTCCAGATTGGCAAGTTATTCACTATGTGACCTCGGAAAGTTACTTAACCTCTCTCAGCCTCAGTCTCTTCAAGAGTAAAGTGGGGGTAAGGACACTACTAATCTCTAGGTTTGTGACAGGATTCAGTGGGATAAACACACAAAGCACCCAGCATAGAAGACTGGCACATTTTACCTACTTGGTAAATATTAGCAGTTATTATTATTATGACTAAGAGTGACTTCCACAGCATGTAAGCAGCAAGAAAACCAGAACATAGAGTTCCTGACACATACCACAGCTTTTTTCATCTAAATATAGTACCTGGGATAAAGATTCTTTGGCACTGACAATAGAAGTATAACTCTACATCAAATAGAAGGATAACTATTTTCAGTCTTTCTGTTACTGAGCTGATCCAAATATTAAATCAGTGATCACATACTGAGGTCTCAGTTTCATGAAGATTCACACACCCTCAGCCTTCCAAGAGCAATCAGTATTACATATTTGCCTTCATAACTGTTTTAGTTTAATTCAATGCTTTTAAATATTTCCCACCCAACACTGCTCATATAAAATAAATGATGATGTAAACTGGCCACAAATAAGAGTTAGGGTTCACTTGCTGACAAACTTAAATTTGAATGTTACTTGCTATGTGGAGTAAGCCTATTCTCAATCTGTGCTGTCAGTCAGCGCCACACCCCTCTATATATCTGCTACGGAGGAAGCAAGAATAAAGGATACAGGAAAAAAACAAAAGCTAAAGTGGGTGTGCAGCAGGAGTAAGACTTGGTCTGGCTAATACAGCTTCCTAGGAACCCAGCAATCACCAATCACAGGCATTTGCAATTGCCCTTTTTGTCAACGTTTTTACTGCCCTTACATGATTTAACTCAGAGTTGAATGGTTTTTTTTCTTATACTAAAAAACAACAACCCAGAATAATTAAGAATTAATACTCATAAAGAACATTAGCTTTATATAATATGCTCTCAATACTTTAGCATTTGATAATGTTTTAGTTAACTGGTGGTCTTTACAGTAAATGTTCTCAGACTGACAGGTAGGTGCTTAAAGCATTTTCTTGCAACCAACTAAAGACCATTTTTCTCAATCTGGATAATGACCAGTGTATATACAATTAACTTTAAATTTTTAAAAATAATAAATGTAATATGGCATAAATACATAAATATATCCAACGCATATCAACTCAAACTACAGTGAGATAAACTCAAGTATAAACATGAACAGAGCCCAAACACCTTTTTATGGAACAGCAATGTGATTCAGCAGACCAACAGATGAAGAAAATAGTCATTTGAAAAGTGGCAATTTGTAACCATACCCGGTATTTAGTATTTCAGCGACTAGAAATAAAATCGTTTGGCAAACTTACCCTCATTTTTGCACAGGCATCTTGGGTTGATTCTGTCCCTCTGAGCTCTTTTATCAGCATAGAACCTAAATACTAAAATACAAAACATTTCAATGATTTATGAAAAAGAGTGTAAATATGAGTTGCGATTTAGAAACCAAACTGTGGAAGTCCTATTGGCTGGGTTTCCTGGCTGAAAGTTGCTGAATAACTTTAAAAAACTAACAGTAACTAATTCTAATAAATGCCTTTAGAAAGAGAATGCCGTAGAATTAACTACAGTTCTGAGGGCTGTAAATTGCTCTTTATAATAAAACTGCAGCATCTTCTAAAGATGCCATCTTTCAAATCATATTTAACTGCAAAATGGGGGCATCTAAAAATGTTTTCCTTTTTTTTTTTTTTTTTTGAGGCAGCAATGTCTGCAAAAATAAATCACACTACTCTCTACGTAATTACAGGGTTGTGTGAGACAGCTGAGAAGCTAAGCAACATGCACCCCATTTGGGCTGACTTGGCTGCGTAGGTAATTAACGTTAGGCTGTTCTCGGGCGGAGACGCAGTTTGGGGTCTTTTCATTCACAGCTGCGAGCCCCGTGGTTGATCCACCTGAGAACGGGATGGGCGCGGGATGGGAGCCAGCGGGGAGGGAGAACGGCATCTCGGTTGTTCCCGAACACAAAGAGTTCAGTCCCTGCTGCAAACCCACACGGAGGGCTGAATGGGGGAGGGGGAAGAGGAGAAAAGTCTCCTCCCAGGAATGACTAACCGCCGTGCGGTTAGGTGATCAGATCCAATACCGCCTCGGGACAAAACGCCACTCAGGCTCCATGTTCTAGCTGCGGGGCAGTTTGTAGCAAAATGCCTCTTTTGCCTTTCCACCAATAGACTCCTCTTCAACTCTTTGAAGCTTCAGTCGGGTTCCTTTGTCATTTTTTTCCCTCCCTAATCTCCCTCAAAAAAAAAAAAAAAAAAGAGCTCTTATGTGTTGTTGTTGTTGTTGTTTTAAAAAAGTGAATTAAAATAATTATTTTCCTGACAGGACTGAAGAAACGCTGGCACTCCGCAAAACCGCAGTTGGGAATCAGGCCTGCAAACCAGGAAATTGCCGACTGGAAGAGGGTGAGCCCTTAAGGGCTGGCGAGCAGAGGGCGTGGTTAAGGGCCTTGAAAGGAGAGTTTCCAAAGGCTCAGGGATTTGGTGTTTGAGCTTTGGAGGAGGAAGGAGGCATTTCAATCCTACAGTTTTGGAAAGATTACTGCTGAAATAAATCCAGTGCTTCACAATAAGTAGGCAGTAAAAAAGGGATAGATAACAAAATGAAAAAAAAAAAAGGCCAAATTGCTATGCAACAACCAGAATGCCCACATCTTAATCAAATTAAGAAAAATGAATTCGGTGAAATCCTTGTTTTTTAAGTTATCAGAGAAGTTTACCCTAATTGAAACATTTCTTTGTAAAAGAGGTGATTTTCCTTCTCCAGCTGTAGTCATGACAACCACCACCTGCCCCCGCCCAAACCTACAGTATTTTTTCAACACCTCCCTGTTTATATTGCATTTTTAGCTAAGCCTGATTCTCTCTTCTATTAGAAAAAAAATACCCAGTATTATAATTCTAGTGAAAAAATCTGGAGTAGAGCCAATGTTTTGAGATCATTAGTGAGTGAGTGGAGATGTCTGTATGTCTATACTTCTATTCATATCCATTTAAAGATCATGCTTTATCTCATTTAAGATATACAACTATATACAAAATAGATCTTAAGCTCACAAGATTCAAAGGGATTATAAAGCTCTATTTACTTGGACTTTCTCTGTATAGAAAAGGCTACTTTAAGAATAAGAGAAGGGACAGGGCGCCTGGGTGCCTCAGTCAGTTAAGTATCTGACTTTGGCTTGGGTCATTGACTTTGTGGTTCATGAGTTCGAGCCCTGCGTTGGGCTTTATGCTGATAGCTCAGAACGTGGAGCCCGCTTCAGATTCTGTGTCTCCCTCTCTCTCTGCTCCTCCCCAGCTCGTGCTGTCTTTCTCTATCTCAAAATAAATAAATAAGTAAATAAGTAAGTAAATAAATAAGACATTAAAAAAAAAAAAAAGAATAAGAATGGGAGAATACTTTAAGAGTTTCAGCAGGGGACATTTTGGTATATTTTCAACATAAAAGTAAACAAGCCAGAAACACACCCTCTATCCCCTCTGGAACCCAAATATTGAATTCATAGTAACTTACAAAAGCTTTGTAATCACACGATTGGAAGATGAGCTTTTCTGGGTGGTGTTGCCAGTACTGTACTGGAGTGGAGGCTGTGGCTTCATTTGGAGGTCGCAAGGTAATGGAAGGTTCTCCCCAGTCTCCTGTCTGAAAATCACATTTATTCTAGACGTAATATGAGCAGTTGGCCAAGTTCATTCCCTACAGCTAGCCTGAGTTCTTCTTATACACATGTGCTGGGATGTGCAAATGCATTTGGGTGTATTATGTGCACATACTTTTACTGTTTATTACGGTTTTATATGTGGTAGCATCATATTTCCCAAAGCTGAGTTAATTTTTGAGGTGTGAAAGAAGTTACTCCATTTTTAGATTGACGCCCTAAGCTAAGTAATTTTAAAATAAAACATAGAGATCTTCATAAATGAGGCACTAATTCATAGTTTTCTGTCACAACAGAAAAGAACATACAACTTTGAAAAGACTTTTCTGTTTTTAACCTTGATTATTTGAAATTTTTAGTTTGAACTGCTTTTACATTCAGAATACACAGTTCCATGAATTTCAGTTTCCAAATGTGACATGTACTGTGTTCTTGGGATAATTTTATATCTCTGGAGAAAAGGTAGTAAAAGTGTGACTCCTAAACAAAATTTTAGAAGAAAAATTACGAATGGATGACTAGTTTCCCTCGTCTGAATTCATTTGGATTGATAAAATGCCACTGTGACTGTCTTGGATGTATTCAGCTACCTTTCTCAGAAAACCTAAAGCACACATGAATAATAAACACTTAGATACCAAGTTTGGTCATATGTGCAAATGATTCACAAATACAAGCACGTGCACATATGATGGCGTATCATATAACGCATATGCCCACTAAGACCTGAGACAGAAGGACATCCCGTAGTTTCATTTACCGTTTTCCATGAGGTTAGCCTCATATAACGGTTTAGTGTGAGCATCTATGAAGTGAGAGGTCCATGCTGGCAGGTGTTTGCTGGGCTCTAGTCCAATTTAGGTATTATATATGGGAGATTTCTCACTCTCTTCCCTGAAGATTCTCATTTCATGAAATTCAGCTCTTTGTTCTCAGATGGACATTAACAAAACTAGACAACAGGCAGATTTCCAAAGCCACTCTCTTTTAACCTGGATTTGGCTGGTCTTGTAGAATTATAAGGAATTACTCTTCTCAGGAGTTGAAAGAATACAAATAGGTCTCATGAACTCCAAAAACAAGTAAAACTTTGGTTAGAGACCAAGTTTCATAGAAGTACTAGCAAATAGGTTGATGCTGTAGGGTTTCTTAAGGAAGATTTTCAAGGAGTCTAGGATAAGAATGCAAAATTGTGGACGGAGATGTATGTTTTGGGGAAGAAAAAGTCTACAGCTTTCATTAAATTCTTTGAAAGGATCAGAGACCCTAACAGGTTAAAAACCACAAGTCTCCAGGAATAGCTTAAATAGGATGTGTGTTTTGGGGAAGAGGACCAGCATTTCAGTTTTCTCTGTTCGGTCTGGACTTACATGAGGTGGCTGCCAATGCTGGGAAGTGGGAGGCATAGGCTTTGCCTTCGGAAGTTTCTAACAGGCTCTGGAAAAATGGAAGAAAATTCTAGAGCCCCTCCAGAATGCCTTTTCACTGGGGCAGAGAATGTGAAGCTTTTCTCTGTGAGATGGGTCACTCCTAATCTCAGGAAGAGCAATGTTAGTATCATGCTAGCTCATTAGTTTCTCACTTGAGTGTGTGACCTATCAGATTTTCTCGAGCTCTCCCTCACGCTCTAGTCTAAGCTATTCTTTGTACTTGAAGATGGCTCGGTTCTCCTGTCTCCTGTCTGTTGATACAGTTAAGACTTTACCTGGAATGATTACTTTAGCATTTTTGTGTGCCTTAGGACCCATCCTTGACTCATTCTTGAGTTTTCTCTTTATATTTATATGAACTTTTATTTTGTAAAAGCAATGACTGACTTCAATAGTAAGTTTTCCTCTGGCTGCCTATTATGATCTTCTCTTATCCTTCTCTTTCAAACATCTGGTCTTAATTATGTCTCTAGTCTTTAATTCAACGGGCTGTAATTTGCTCTTTAAAAAAACTAGTAAAAATTGAAAATGTAGGAAATGTGGATTTTGATATTATTTTGAAGGTGAGTGTAATAACCTTTAAGTGATAATACCTATAGTTAAAGCTCTGGAAACACGCAGCTATGAATTCTTAATTAAAAGCTCTCCCCAAATCTGGCAAGTCCTCTAATCTGCCCCATTAACCTGCTTCCCGCCCCCCGCCTCGGTAAAGCAACAACAACATAGCAAACAGGTGTTGTACATTTAAGTCACAGGTAACACTGTTAATGGAACAACAGAAGTTTGCACGCAACTCCGTGGAATGATACAAAAAGAGGAGCTCGTTGATGTTATAAGATCCTTCGATCCAGTGTTTGCTGAGGTGACAACTTAAACCAAGCATCAGATCTTCACATGAGACCTGTCATAGTTCAGCTGGGTACACCTTGGCTGAGCTCAACAGGCAGTTTTCAAAACAGTCTGAACAGACATGGCAGGAGATGGGGGTACCACAGGTTGCAGGGCAAGGGTTGGGAATAGGGCTGGGGGTGGGGAGAAGTGGGGAGAAGCTGGGGTTATGGGGACATTTCAGGTATTAGTACATTAAGCATGCAAATCATAGGCAAACTCATTCTCTAACTGTTGAATTAACTCAGGCACGTTTATAACTAAATTTCAATGTGAGTTCCGTACATTTAAAGCAGAACTACAGCCAAATGCTGATCCAAATATTTACATCATCCACATAAGTCGTAGCAGCCATTTTGGGAGTAACAAGCCCCAGCACATACCAACTCAGTCTGGAATTCATCCCGACCTCTTATTTGATAACCACTTGAAGAAGTTCGTGGCACATCCATTTAACTCTGTTTAGGCAGCGCCATCATCTGCTCTTCTATGACTCCACTTTGTCCAGAAATCACAAGCCACCTGCTTTGAATTCAGAATGATCTGACAGGGCCTCCCCTACGTGCTATGGGGGAGGGAGGAAATTTAGGGAAGATAAACACAGTCCTTACTTTATTTTCTTTGTGGCCTTGAAACATTGCTCCAGTCCAAATATTTTTAAATTCTCTATACAGACTGAATCTATCTTTCTGGAAATAGACACTGAGTTTTGTCACATTTAGGACCATTTCCAGAAATTCATTTTCAGATGAGAGAAAAGTGTCGTTAAGATTGAAGGTATAAAAAAATAAATTTATTTTCTTCCTGGAAATTCATCAACTTTTTTAACCTTGGATCAAAGAATATTTATGAGACTCAATTTATAGGTGTTGATTCTTCTCTTTGGAGTTAATTTTATGAGAATGGACAGACTTGCGACACATTACTACAGAGGGCAGGAATGGCCTTGGCCTTTGGGTTTGTTCCAGCTTCAACTGGTCAGCTGACAGTACAAGGGTCCAGAGAACAAGGGTGCCTTTGGGCTCACCCACCTCGGGGGCTGGACTGCAGCAGGAATGAGCTAGGGAGGAACGGAGTAGGGCAGTATATTGTATGGAATAGCAAAAGAAACCAAAAAGCAAATTAGGGTTTCTTCCTTAGCTATAAAATAATTCCACACTGTGAGGCCCATTGTCAGGTCTTGCCAAATAGTATACTCATATCAAGACAGAACCTGTATTTCTTCAGGTAAATTAATAAAATTAATTTAATAATTTCCCAGTTTTTAAAAAACTTTTGTTAATATAAAAAAAATCAAACAGATGTTTTGCCTCAAAAAAATGGTTTATAATCAAAACTTACATAATCAAACCTTATCCTCAATGAACAGATCTGAACACAGGTAACAATGACGCAGCAATATTTAAATAGAATAAAAAAATACAAGAGGAAAAGGTTGGGGTAAAATTCCATCTTAAACTGTTACTGACTGACAGTACTCCTTTAAAGGCTTCAGCAATTACAGAAGAGAAATGATTCAAGGCACTCTTACTAGATGTCTTCAGGCTACTTTTTTGAGCTGAAAATACTTACACCTTTCCTTTATGTTCATGTATTGAATGATCTTAATATTCCAAGTATTTGGTCATGGCTTAAAACCTCATTTACTTGATATGTATGTGCCTATGTACGTATGTATATATAGGATATTACCAACAAAACAAAGGAAAATTAACATCATTAAGTGTCCTTTTGAGCTCAACTAACCTTTGAAGATAAAGGAAAAACATAATTTGAGATTAGAGCTTTAAACGGAAAATTGATTCTGTTGAACGGGTATTTACCAACTGCGAACCAAAAGTGCATAGTCTGGCCGAGTTTGAAGGACAGGTAGGCCATACTTAAATGTCTTTCATACCACCAGCTGAAAGGTATAAAACCACTAACTGAATTTAGTATCTATATATACTAAGTAGTATATATACCATAGAAAAAAACTCACAGAAGTCTACCGATAGATTTTTATTGGATGGCAGAGTCTAAAATGCAGCTTTTAAACTTTGCCTTATTTCAAAAGACGGTAAAACCGTATGACTTTTAGTTCATATGCACCAGATTCATAAGGCAAATGCTAAAATATCATAGTGTGTAGCTTTCTCCCTGCAAACTGGAAACTGAAGAAACTCCATATTCTATATGCTCCGTGCATACAAAGGGAAACACTGTCAATATCCTCATTCTCTTCTTGATAAAAAAATTTCCTGGGGCGCCTGGGTGGCGCAGTCGGTTAAGCGTCCGACTTCAGCCAGGTCACGATCTCGCGGTCCGTGAGTTCGAGCCCGGCGTCAGGCTCTGGGCTGATGGCTCAGAGCCTGGAGCCTGTTTCCAATTCTGTGTCTCCCTCTCTCTCTGCCCCTCCCCCGTTCATGCTCTGTCTCTCTCTATCCCAAAAATAAATAAACGTTGAAAAAAAAAATAAAAAAAAAATTTCCTAAAGATGTCAGTAAATAATTACGACTTAGATTATTATCACTTAGATTCCTAACATGAACAGAAAGGTACAGTATTTTCCAAGCCTTGTATTATTCTTTAAAAAAATTTTTTTTAAATTAGGATTTAATTGATTTTTTTAAATAGAAGCTTTTAAATCTTTTATACTAGGAACTGTTTCCACCTACCTGCTTATAAATTTAGTTCTGAATATTAACAAACATTATTCTCTATTTCTTCAGAACTCTTAATGAAAAACTAAAATGATTTTAAATGACAACTGTTATTTTAAGGTTTCACTTTCAATAATTCTGACAAATATCAGAGATGGGCTACCCAAACATTCATAAGTTATACATGATTACATGTATTTTCTGTCATCTCTAAGGCTCTGAAGAATGTTACATAGAGCTTTATTCCTTTAAATATGTATACATATATTTGGATGTGAATGTAAAGAAAGGCCTCCTACAAACATTCACACACACATAAAAGGAGGATGCCACAACAGTTGTTTTAAAAATCTTCAGGAATAAAGAATGCTAGTTTGGTCAAATGCAGTTGGTTATACTAAATTTGTTCCTTTTGATGATAAAGAGCAGAGATGGCCACTTCTGAACATAAAAAAGCACTGGTTAGCATTTACGGGTTCGGGAGGGACCACTGGTTCACTGAAGCATCAGTACCAGGCAATGTAGAGACCCCAAGATCCCAAGAGCCAGAAGTCCCATGCACAGGAGGGGTGTGCCTGATGTGGCTCCCCTAAAAAGGCCCTCACATGCCACCCCGAGAGCTCTGCTTAGTGATTCTCAACCAAATGTCTCAACCTCTCAGACAGCTCAGAGAGCAGGCTATCCAATGGCAAAAATTTATTCAACAGGATGTGAAAACAGGATTGTATTTTAAAATACAAAGCAGAAAAGACCAAACATGAAAATGTCTACTTTCCAAACAAAAAGTGATTTTTTTAAAGTATGCAAAGGTAAAATGTGAATATTTGAATATTAGGTGGCTCAGTGTAAAATGGGTCATGATTTCAACACTTTCCAAAGATCAATTCAGAATCGTCAAATGGAAAAAGGCTGAGAACCACTTTGTAGCCGTAACAGTGCAGCTCTTGGCTATACTACTCCCACACTTGCATAAAATGTATACAGAATATCATGCAAATCATACTCCAATATTTCTCACAAGTAAAGCACACGAACCTTTGAGAACTGTTAGACACAATGGGTTGAACAGCCCATGGACATGGGGAAGTACAAGATGAAGAAGAGTAACACCGATATATACATGTGTGTGTATATATATATATATATAAATATATATCAATTTACCCTTTTCCTTCTTCCTGTAAAAGCAAATTAACACAGACACCTGGGATGAAAGTCAAAACTCACATGGGACAGATTTTAACTGCAGACTTTAAAACCAAGTATGTTTCTCATTTTAGGACAATGTTTGCACGTCAACTAGTCACAAGGCACAGTGAATGAAATATAATAGACAAGATCTCAGGAGTCATTAGACATCACGAATTTTCTGCATTGCCCAGGACACAGTACCTGTAGCTATTGACAACACTTTGCAACACATTACAGAGCGCAAGTTCAGGAAAGAAAATAACCATTTGTAACCTTACATTATGAACCTGATGGATGGCTGAGAAAGGAAATCCAGCGTTCTGATTCGTCCATATCTCACAGACAGACGACTGCTGATATAAACAGAAAACTATCTCATCTTGTCAATATTTAGAACATGGCAGCTACCATGGTAGAATCAAGGAAAGGAAGGAGGAACATAATAAAAAGCAAAGAATCACATTTCTTAAACACTGACTCACGCACATACACACACACACACGTGCACGCGCACACACAAACTCAAAAAATGTTTTAGGATGCCCAGGTTTAATAATTGGCTTCCAAGTCATTCTTTTGCTTAAAAGCATTTTGGGTTGGCTGAAGGGGGGGGGGTGGGTAAGAAAAAAAACACTTATGCATTAGTTTTATATCAAGGGAGATTACCAATAAATGCACATCTTGGAAAAAGCAAACTGTTTTACATTTGCCAAAGAGAACGGAAATATCTTCCCTCTTCACATCATTCATTTCAGAGGATAAATAGTTTCATGAAGTTCAAGATGGGAAAAAAGCCTTTAACGCAGAATAAATGTTTTTATTTTCTTATCTTCAATGACCAAAAGCAAACAATGCAATAAAATGACTTTCCTGACTTAGTCATTGCTCCACTTGATAAACCTAGAAGATCCTTCTCCCTCCGGAGTTCTCAAGGGCAAAACTGCGGTTGACATGGAAAGAAGCATCAGTCTGCCACTCAGCAGTGGAAGTGTGTGTGGTGGGGGAG
Source organism: Herpailurus yagouaroundi (assembly GCF_014898765.1). NCBI lineage: Eukaryota > Metazoa > Chordata > Mammalia > Carnivora > Felidae > Herpailurus > Herpailurus yagouaroundi. The sequence continues at coordinate 22,577,892 of NW_024412413.1, read as the reverse complement.
GCAGGAAGGAGATTAGAGCAGGGAGGGGTTGGGGCCAGGAAGCCGGGGTCTGTTACTGAAGCAGACGCTTTGGTGAACAGCACTGGGGAGCCTAATGAGTCAGCTCCGTGATCTCAACTTTCCACCACACCATTAACAAATAATTAACAATTATTAAAAGGCAATAATGTTTGCTTAGAACCAAATGCCAAACTAAGTCCCCTCCCGGGAATTACAGCAGAACCACCAAATAAAGCGAAGAGACTCCTGGCTTGATCTTTATAGAGTTCTTTTCCTGAATTCCATCATTCTAAAAGACACCATGAAATTGAATCACAGAAAATGGCAGCATGCCTAAACTTACTCAGTAAGCACTGTGAACATCCCCAGAATTCACAAGCAGGCCGTACAAAGATCATGCAGGAAGGAGATAAGAACATAACCACAATATGGTTTAGAAGCCCGGCAAAGAACAATCGCATCAGCAAATGAATTATGGAAAAGAAACTTATCCCTGGCTAAATGTCTTCCCTACCTCCACCCTCCCAAAAATGCTCACCAGAAATTTAACATCTCTCTGTCCAGTTACAGTGGCATGTCCCACCCACATACAAACATCTTTGCTTTCCATCCCTTCTGTCATCTGGATGACTTGCTGGGGACGGATTGTTAGGTAACTGGCATTTCCTTAAGGAAGTAAGATCCCTGGGGGCCTGACCAAAGGCAACTTCAACCACCTCCCACTTTAAGTGGTTTAACCAGGTTTGCTACTCTCAGCTCCCTCTCTAAACTCCATGCTATTTCCTCCACAGGGGATCTTCCTCTTCCTACCTTTCAAAAATTAAAACTCTAGCAAGCTAAGTGTTGCCCATTAACCTCCCAGCCTCATCTACAATAGCTGCCATCTGATTTAAATATACTAACTCCATGCTTTGGTGGGACTGCCATCTTAACTGGCATAAAACATACTTCTAGGATATCCTTGACCTTTTCAGTACTATCATCCACAGTTCTGAGCTAATTCTTTTACAACTTTCAGAGACTTTTAGTGCTAGAAGTAACCCAGGGACCGCTTGTCATCTGCCAGATGAAGGCGCTGAACTGACATTCAGAGAGGGTAAGTGGCTTGCTCAGGTCACACAGGGGAGGGTCACAAGTCAGCCTGTGGGGATGGCTGGGAAGGAGTGCCAGCTTGGTACTGACTTCACAGGAAGCCAAGGAAGGCAAAGGGAGTCTCCAGTTATATGGAGATATGTATTGTTTTACTGATCCTGGAACAAGTGTCTGTAAACGTAACCAGTTCAACGAAGAGTCTCAACTCCATTGGAGTTCAAATAACCTGAATGTTTTATTGTTTTCCAATCCTTATTCCCAAATGGGCCAGCCCAGTCTCCCCTCCCTGATGGGCATCAGGCCACTTGACATTTTGGGCAGATCTCCTAACTTCCTGGTCACTGTGAGTCACTAAGAATCCATTTTGTATGCAACTCCAGTATCATCTGATTCGAACTTTGCCTTCCCTTACCACAGGCCAGTCTTGAGGCTTAAAAACCCCATGGTGGCTAAAAGAGATTTGATTTGTACTTGGTCCTCTTCTCCTTTGTTCTTCCTGTAGGAGCAGGGAGGAGTGGGGTGGAATGGTCAATCCTGGAAACCCAGGACCCAAGCTCTACCTCCTTCATGCCCTTTGTTGGGGAGGAGAGCACAGGACAAGGACAAGGGCCTCTTTTCTTATCTGGCTATGGCTAGATTCTCCGTTGGCTGCACTGCTTCTCCAGGTGACACTAACTCGGCTTCCAGCATCCTTGTGTAGCTGGTGCGCCCACCCTGCCCCACCCCCACACAGGTTCTGCTGTATACCCCTGTGAGATCTTTGGAGGGCTCTGCTGAGGAAGGGGAGTGGGTCCCCACTGCACAGTTCCTGATGTGAGAAATACGTCCCCAGCTTGACTTCCTCTAACCTCTGCTCAGCCCTCCTAGTGTCCATGCTGGCCCCTTGGATGGGACACAGGGGACAGGGTATAACCCAACCTCCTCAGGACGGGCTTGCTCTGTGACCACTCCCCTCTCTGCCAGGAGATGTCCCTCCAGTTCCCTCTTCTTCAGCTCAGGCTGGTGTATCTGCTTGTCAGAATTCCAACTGTGGAAAGAGATGCCAGTTTCCCCTTCTGGTAGGTTCCCCCACTCTGGATAGACCTTCCTCTTAGAGCTCTTCTCACTAGGCTTAGAGGGCACGGGGACACCTCTCTCCTCTGCCACATGCTCTCCTCAATGGCTCAGACAGTTCTCAGCCCTTCCCAACACCAATCTTCTGCCTGTGCAGACAGGTAGCTGACCGGGCAGGGCAGGACTCATTACCTCTTCTTGGTCAGTCCTGAACAAAGTTATCTGGCTCCATTCTCAGCAGCTTTCTCTTGAGAATGTTTGGTACTTAGTACCTACATGAAATTGCCACTTAACATCTTGTTACACGAATATTATCTTCCAACAGTCCCAGAAAGTTACCACAGTTAAGGAGGGAAGAGACCATCTCATGCATCACTTATTTTATTTTTAGAAATCCATATAAAATTTTTTTCAATGAAGAAAAAAAACCTACCTCTAGTCACATACACTGAAGAGGCTTTGTATATGGTTTATATACATTTTAAAGATGTTACAATAACTATTTTCATGTATAAGCTATGTCTTAAACTTAGAAAAAATAGAACTTCTATAATTTCCAACAATTAATTGACTCAATGCAAATGGTAAAAAGTCAGACTTTTAAAAAAGAGTTGAAAGTAGATGCAGTTAATTGAGTTTTAGTTATGGAGGTTGTTGAAGAAAAAGCTGATAATTTCAGATACTGCAGTAATTCTGTTGGCAATAAATAATTCATCAGGCTCAAAGAGCAGTTACTTCAGGGGGATCAGCTGTAACTGGTGTCTTCATAATATAAAATGGCTCTTCTTCTAGACACAATGGTTATTAGACTGAGTGCCAGAATGATTTTTTTTAAATGCAAAAGAGTTTCCACCACAGAATTTCACTACATTGATGAAGATAATATTTCGGGGTACAACTTGTACTGAAGTGCTGAGTTTTGAACAATTCTGAGAAAGAAAATACTGGTGATAAGATTTCATCTAGGGCCCAAATTCCTAGAACAGTAGTAACTTAAATCTAAGCTTCGATTAAGCGTTAGAATGTCTTCATCTGTGAAGAACAATAATAGTATTTGACCCGCTTATTTCATCAGGTTGTTCTGTAATTCGTTAAGCTTCATGAGAGACGGAACTTTTTCACAGCTAAATTTCTAGGACCTGGAAAGTAGAAGGCCGTCAAATGTATTTACTGAATCAGTGGAATCATAGAATGTGTTCAAAAGTTTCTTGGCAAATAGTAAAGCACTACAGGAACATTCATTACTGCTGTTCGTTATCATTTGTAATTGGTCCGCTTTGTTGTTGACACTTGTGCCTTCCGTCAACGACGTCACTGCTGATGTATTTCTGGTAAAAGGCACCAGAAATTAACCTTGCAGACTTTTTATTAGAACACTTCTCATCTTTCCTGATAAAAGCTGACAAAGGGCTGCTCACTTCGTTGAAGACAGAAGGAACATTTGTAATTAGTACACCTCTATGTTAAAGGCCAGCTTATACAATTCTATAAAAGGACGTTAAACATCCCTCTCCAAGTTCATTTGCTTATTTCTCAGGCTAAGTTAGCTTATCTGAACCTGAATTACCATGATATCCAAATAAATGGGGATTAAGGAAAGATGTGTAGTAGTCTTATAACTGAGATATAATTAATAATTTAATGTTGATTTCCTTGATGAAGTGAAGGTATATAATTTTATCATTAGTGTAGACCTCTCTCCTCACTCTGGAAATGTTTTCTTAAAATACAACACACAGCTCACTCATTCTTGTCACCATCCTGTATCTCAGGTTACCAGGAATTCAGTTCAGAAAATACAACACACTTGCATTCAAATCTACTGACAAAATGGAAAGCGTATTCTCTCTCTTCAAGGTTTTCTTCCTAAAGGTGGACTTCTTTTCTGCTCAACTGGTAGCAATCCAGTAGTTTATAGTATATTCTCTCTTCCTCCTCATCTATTTCCCCCATCTTTACCGGAGCATTCTCAAACAGTGCTATAACATCTTCTACTAAGAGCCAACAGACTCCTTCCCTTGATCACCTACTCAATTTCTGCTCTTCTTTAAGAACCACAACACCCCAAGAGGTGCCTATGCCGTCTCCATGTTCCCTTTTTCTGTCCTCACTTGAGTCCACCTGTCTCCTGAGCTCCAGACTCAGACACCCAGTTGCCTTCTTGGCACCTCTACTTTGATGATTAATAGGCATCTTAACCTTAAATGTCCGAACCAAGCTCCTGCTTACCTCACCTTCTTTTTTAAGCCTTCTTGTCTTGGCAAATGGCAAATCCCTTCTTCCAGTGGGAATCATCCTTTTGCTCACATTTCCCATCCAGGAGCAAATCCTGTTGAATCCACTTCTACAGCCTTTTCATCCTATCACTGCCTGATCCAAGCCACTACCTTTTCTCCATGAAAAAATGGTCTCATTGCTTTCACCCTTGCCTCCTTAGTGCTTACTCTCAATACAACAGCCACCATGACCTGTTTGAAATGAAAGCTGCATTGTGCTGCTCTGCTCCATTTAACTCACAGGAAAATCCAGAGTCCTAACGATGGCCTGCAAGCATCTCTGTCCTCTGCCACCCATCTCCGCTTCATCTGTCCACCCTCCGCTCCTACTATTCTTCTTGCTGGTTCTGGACAGCAAAGCACACTCCTGCTTCAAGCCTTTGAATGTGTCTCCCCTTCTGCCTGAGATGTTCTTCCTCCAGCTACTGTGGGACTAGCTCCCTTATCTCCCGCAGGCTCTACTCCAATGTCACCTTCTCAGAGAAGACTTCCCTGAGCATCTGGCATATTATATCCAAATTAAGTCTATGTTTCCCACACTGTAAACAGATTATTCTTTCAAGCGGAAGTTGAACGTTTAAAAAAAGTTTACAGCATAGGAATCTGTCTCCCTGGCACCCTGACATCATTCCAGGATAGCTACTGCATCTTCTGAGCGCAAGGCATGGGTCACAAAGTAAGTAGGAAATGGTTCTGCTTTTTGTCACTGTTTATGGAATGCAGACTGTTACAGACACAATCCCTTTTCCACTGTCAGGACCCGTAGTAAACTGGGATTCAGAGGCTGATGGTGGGTATTGGAATGGAGCAAGCTGACAGTAGCTCCGTCTACCCACCAACACCAATTAGGCTCTGAAAACCTGCCAACACTGTGTAGTTAGTTTAATAATAATAAAAAAAAAAGTGTGTGAATAGAGCCCTCTGGTCAGATTCTACCAAAGATGAAATTTCCTGCCTTGTTCTAGCCCTGAAAAAAAAAATCATTTTTTTTCTCGGTTTCTCCCTTACTTTTGTCATAATTCTTTCACACTTCGGGTTGTTCAGAAATTGACCAGAAAGAATCCAACAAGAAATAAGAAAGGTTCAGGGTGAAAGCTAAAGGTATAATGAAGCCCATTCCTTCTCTTGGATGCCAGCACTTCTAAAATAAAACAAAAACAAACTTGAAGACTGAACAAAACAGCTTCAAAGGCAAAAGAAAAAAGGGCACCCTAACAAAGGAAGGCTCGGGCAACAGCCAGCGGACTTGGCGGCTCCTTGAGCAGAGACTAAAATGAGATCCATCAAAAGACAGGAGTCAAAGGGACTCAGTTCAGGCAAGGATTAATGCACCAAACACCTCTGTCTTTTCTTCCAGCAGTGACAGCCCTGTAGCCCCTTCCTCCAGGGGCACTAACGGAACGCTGCCTGGAAATCAGAGAACTGGAACCCTCTGTCTCTCCAGAGTTGTCCAGAGGCCGTGAGGCAGCCTCGGATCACTTCTGTCCCTCTGCTGTTGATACAGAAAAGGTGCTCCTCTGCCCCATGCACATGGCCCTCAACTGTATGTGATTCTTCTTTTTCAACTATACTTGAATGTCTCAAGTTCAAGTTTTTTTGTTTTGTTTTGCTATTTATTTGCCACCAACGCTTGTTCTAAAAGTTTTCAGATGGACTGTTTCATTTGCAGGGGACGCTGGACTCGAGAAAATCCTGCTTCCTGTCATTTCTCCACCTTTCTGAAGAGCAGTCCTATCAAACCTTCGTGACCGTGACCTTCCCCTGTGTCCACAGGGAAATTCTTGGACAGATCACCTGCTGGAAGTGAAAAGTCAGGCCGACAGTTGTTCTCGGTGTGAGACCCACTATTGCTGGTGTCAGCATTAATCCATCTAGCAAAAGTGGGAAGGACTAAATACCATTTTTGGTCCCATCAAAAGTCCATTGGTACGATAGAGATTCCGATTATAAATTCCTATTGCTTGCCCAAATTTACAGGTTTCTCTCTTTCCCTCCCCTCCTACCTTCCTTTCTCCCTCCCTTCCTTCCTTGTTAACTGATTCTGCTACTGACAGCACATAAAATCAGCCCTCAGCTACCAGAGTAGGAGAGAACTAGAGGCTTTATGATTTCTGTTATTCATTTGTAGAGATAATGTATAACCCGCATTCCCTAATATGACGGTTGTAGCCCTAAATGACAATACACAATTATTTATGATATCTCTTCAAAAAAAAAATAAAGCAGGGCAAGAAAAAAGGAACATTGCACAGTCCAGATCTTATTGTCCCAGTTTCTCTGGATATTGTAGGGAATTTAAGTCAAGTGGGATCATGCTGCTTATTGCAATATGGGCTATTTGTTCTGCCTCAGACTTTGGATGCCACCATTACTGATACATTTTTCAGAACAACTAAACACCTAAAAACCAGAAATATTAATAACTCATTCAGAAAAGCAGCGATCAGCTTTTTTATCATAACAGGAAATGCTGCAAAGGAACTGGATTTTGCAGAGTAATACTGTTCTTTGCCTGTAACATCTTTTTATACATTATGCTCCTTTCTTGTAAACTGACACTGTCATTTTCTTTATTTAAACCCGTTTATTAACTAGATGCTCAACACTGCTTCTTGCATCTGGTAACAAAGATGTATTGGATAAAGCCATTCATTCACCAACGTTGAGACCCCACTATCTCCTCATATTATCCTTATGCGAAATATGGACAAACGAGGTCTAGTTGAATGATTATCTTAAATGATGCCCATCCAAGAGGTCCCTGGCAGAAGACTGCATTTTTTTTTCTTCAGTTCTGCCTGTTCAACACTGAAATCAACACATTGGAGAAATTACTTGAAAGGCATACTTTTTCGAGGTAAGGTTTTTAAATTAGCACGTTACAAACTTGGGAAGGATCACTGACACACTGAGTGTTGACCAAGCTTTACAAAACATTGATACTCTAGGACTATTGGATAAACAACTTGATAAAACTGTTTTTGCTGGAAAGGAGTAATGTAAATGTAAAGTCCTGCATTAAGGTTACACACACACCATCACCACCACCACCACCACCGAGGGCTGAGAAGAGAGGCACGGCTCAGCTCGTGGCCATTGGTAAAGGCTGGGAAATTTTCATGAAGAAAAGCTCAGTAGGAGTTAACGATATGTTAATGTTGTCGAGCATGAACATCAAGGAAGCAGATGTGCCCAGAGCTGGGGAATCAGGATGCTGTGAGGCCCATATCCCACTATCAGAATGATATTGGCAAGGCGCTAGATATGATTAATAGAGTAAGGGGAAAACATCAAATTGTCTATAGTCTTAGCTATTCTCAGCAAGAGGGAGCAGATTTATCCTTCATGTTTTCTGAAGATAGTACTAACTATGTAGTAGTTTTAGGAAGGCTTATTTCAATTCAACATAAGGCAAAAGTTCTACCAGTTAGAAATTTTACGATGCTGATAGGGCTGTTTCACAAAGTGGGGGCCACCTTTCCAGTGACAAATTTAAGCAGAAACTTGTGGCTGTCTATTAAGGATGTATTAGGAGGGGTGCTGTAGTAAGTTATAAGACTAGATACATTTTCTGGCCCCTTCCCGTTCTAAGTTTCTCTGTTTTTCTTTAACAGAAGTACAGAAGAATCTTCTAGCCATTAACACAAGTTACTTCAAATTTTTGTGATGCTGCATTCAAACCTCATTAGAGACCCTATCATGTCAGGGCATCATGTGGTTCAGTTGGTTTAGTGTCTGACTCTTGATTTCAGCTCAGGTCATGATCTCAGGATCTCATGATCCCGTGTCAGGATCAGTGTTAATAGCATGGAGCCTCCTGGGATTCTCTCTCTCCCTCTCTCTCTCTGCCTCTCCCCTGCTTGCACATGGGTCTCTCTCTCTCAAAATAAATATACAAATATTAAAAAGAGAAAAAAGGGGTCATGTCATTTTATAACTGTTTACATGAAGCAACTGTTTGCTACTCCTGATTTGTAAAGAATGTATGTCAAGAGCGAAGGATTTTCTTTACAAAGTTTATCCATGCT
>NW_024412413.1:22494443-22564443 GCF_014898765.1 Herpailurus yagouaroundi | reverse complement strand
CAGGGGCCCACGGGTGATACATCTGAATTGAGAGTCATATCATCTATGTATTTACACATAAATTTCTTACCTGATACATACAAATATGCTTTCACATAACTTATCTTATCTGATACACACAAATCCCAGAGGCAGGATTTATCCACATTTTAAAGAAAACTGATGTTCAGAGAAACCACATGACTTGGTACAGGTCACACAGCCAGAAAGAAACCAAATCAGAACTCCAAATGAAGAAGCCACTAAGGAAACAGCATCTACTGTTTGGAGAAACCACAAACAAGGACCTCTTTGTATGCACAGTAAACCCCACCCACATACAAAGCTTTCACAAACATGTGTACAGGGCAGAGTTCTACCAAGCTGTGCAGAGAGGGTCTCCACCAAAAGGCTCAACAAATAACCATTATAGTTTTGCATTAAAGGGTTTTATGATGATTCATTAAAACCTGATTCAATAAGTTTCCACTAAACTACTAGTGATTTTATCGTCATTCTTCTTGCTTTACCCACATAAGTATAATCTATTACAGGATATAAGTTTGTATTTGTTGAACTGTTATGAAAATGTTTTATGTCATTTAAAAATATTTATACCATTCAGGGGCTTATATCAGTCAGATAAGTGTCTGACTCATGGTTTCGGCTCAGGTCATGCATGATCTTGTGGTTTCATGAGTTCGAGGTCTGCACTGGGCTTTGCGCTGGCAGCTTGGGATTCTCATCTCTCTTTGCCCCATCCCACTTACACTGTCTCTGTCTCTCTAAAAATAAATAAACTTAAAAAAATACTTATATCATTTTTTTTTAATTTTTTTTTTCAACGTTTATTTATTTTTGGGACAGAGAGAGACAGAGCATGAACGGGCGAGGGGCAGAGAGAGAGGGAGACACAGAATCGGAAACAGGCTCCAGTCTCCAAGCCATCAGCCCAGAGCCTGACGCGGGGCTCAAACTCACGGACCGCGAGATCGTGACCCGGCTGAAGCCGGACGCTTAACCGACTGTGCCACCCAGGCGCCCCTACTTATATCATTTAAAACAGATACCACAAGGTATCAAGAGCCATAGAAGAACCAGGATACAGTCAGGTAGACAGAGCTTGAGTGCTGACTCAAGCCATGAGGCACAGCTCTTACCCACCCAGGGTTCCTAGAGTACAGGAGGGACATTGTGAGGATCAGATAAGATAAAGCACATGGAATCCCAGGCACGGATTTGGCTGTGGCGGGGCTTCTATCTGACTCCCTTTCCATTTCTCTTAACAATATCAAAAGAATGAACATTTGTAGAACTAACATGTTAAATGCTTTCAAATAAAGAAGTAATTGGTCTAGTCATACTTATTAAGTGATACTGTTTGGATCAAGAAACACTGGCATTTCAACGGTATCAACAGTACTGATTTAGGAGCAATTCAGACCAAGCCTTTGCAGTGCCTTACATAACGCCCTAGGTGAGTTCTGATTCAGTTTCTTTCTGGCTATGTGACCCAGACCACACAAGTCATGTGGTTTCTCAGTTCCCTTGTCTTCAAAATGTGGATAATGCCTGTTTCTCAGGTTTGTGTGCATCAGATAAGGTAACTGCCCCCAAATACTGGTATTTTTATTTAGATGAGAGCCTTAACGACTTCTACAGTATGGGTTTTCCTCATTAATATCAAGCTAAAATTTGTTCAAAGATATGTATTTCTTTTACTATTTAGGAGTCCTTTTTATTTTTGTGAAACTATAAGCATCATTTCATTTTTCCATAAGTATTTTCTATAAATGAAGGCCTTCTATAAATGGTAGGAAGTTTCACATTGGGAATTTCTTGTTTCTTAGTAACTTTGGAGACTGTGGTCCCTTAACTTGATTAGCCCCATTACTCTCTTTTATTATTCATTTTCAGAGTATTCTGACTTCTAAATAAATATCACTTGAGAACATTTCTAAAGATGGCGAGTAGGCCCTAAATACTGGAAATATTTATCTCCCTTCTGATCGGCTTTCCATAGTTTCACTTTATTTTCACTCACTACAGAACTCGGACTGAAAAGCTGATCAGCCACATGCTATGTGCACATGAGCAATTGTGTAGGATACTTCGTTTGTACTCAAATGAGATAATAGATGTGAAAGTACTTTGAAAATTTAAAAGCTCTATGGGCATTAAGTTATTATTATACAAATGTGAGTGTGACATTCATTTATTAGAGGCAGGGAAATATGGGAGCATTTCAGAGCTTCTGAGCTAATGAGTCCAATTTAGAACTGTAGGCCAGAAAAGTGATGTTTTCAGCATGACAGAAACCCATTGTCTAGATGTGATTATATCATTATGTTCAGTGGTTTAAAAAATGTTATTAGTACTGAACTCAATTCCATCTCTCACATATTCATTTAAGACAATTTGATGCCAGAATATTACTTATATCAGAATAAAAGCAAACAATAGCCACAGTATTTAAAAGCCACTGGATTCCAAGACAGGTATTTTTCGTACTAGTTCAACCGGAACACCGATAATTAAACATCACTCTAGTGTTACTTTTGAAAATCATTTGCCAATGAACAAATTTCATAGTGGAACGGACATTAAATGTATCTCAATTTAACTGTAAGCATTGGTTTTCTAGGTTAAGCAAAGCACTTCCAAACATCTACTGAGTAGATCTTAAGAGGGCAACACTCCTATGAATTATTGCAACCACCAAGAACTTGAGGTTTCTGGCCTATGACTAGAATTCCAGATCACTCTGGTGGAGTCTCTGCTGAGAACAGGTTTTCTGACCTGGTGATTTTTCTCTTAATTGCATTTTCCTTTCTTTTAGTAAATTAGCAAGCCTGAAGACGGACTTGTGTTGTTTGGTTAGGTGAGCCTTACCCATGCAATGAAAGTCCCTTGGGAGAAAGGTCCTGGGAAAGAATCTCAGGGACCAGGCTCCTGGTTGGATGGAGGTGTAACTAGCTGCTTGCCTACCGAAATTTTAATTTCTAATCCAAGTCTTTAGGAAGACCCAACTTTATTGGCTAAGCACATAGCCTCGGGGAAGAAATGTGGCATGGGGAGAGCATGCCAGGTTGTTAAAAAAGCAAATGGATTTAAAAAATCATCCTAGCAAATGACCAGAAAAGAAAGGATAAGAAAAAAACACCAATTGAGTGGCTGAGTGATAGAAAAGCACTTAAAAAAAAAAAACAAAAAAACTGTTCAACAACAAAATCACAGAGTATTTCATATTTTGACAGGTTAAAGCTTTGAGACTATTTTTAAAAGGTACACATTCATTTCTCCACGATTTCTGGCATTTCTAGACTAGGAAACATTCTCAAGAGAAACAAACAAAAAACTGCAATTAACACAACCGAAAGAGTTGCAATCCCAGAATTCTTTTTTCTTATTGATTAGTTTCTTGTAGTGCCATCTCCTATTTTCTCTGCTTTCTCTGCAGCCAAAGTGCTGTATTGAGCGGCAGGATTTCAGAAAGGTCTAATATGCTCCTGGCTCCTGGCCTATGTCTACATCAGTCATTCGATTGCTGTGAGGAGTACACGTGAGGAAAACAAGCATATCCACACAGACCCTCTGTGGCTCACCACATCCCATCCACCCTTTTATCTATCCTCTCTCTGCTTTTGGGCCTTTCTCACCTGGCCAGATACAAGTTCATTCAACTTTCTCAAGGATAGGACAATTCTTGAAAGGGATGCCTTCCAATCGGAGTGATGGGAAAAACATCTGGGCTATTCAACAAGAAATACTAGCCTTTGAATCTCACGAGGGACCTAAGGGAGAAATCTTGCTAGATTATCTCGGAGTGTTCACACGCAGGCAGAGGAGTAATTAATTTCCTCTTTGAAAAAACTGTGCTGTGTGCAGAAATGTCATAAATTATAGGAGGATCTCAGATAGGTGATTTTGTTTTTGAAGTTGGCATAGTCAACAGTAGCTAATGCTCTTTAAGGAAGGATCCTCCTTTACCCAGGAAATAGAAAGTTTCAGAAAATACCCAGTTGGTACTAATACATAAAGACTACATGGGTCAAACTTAAAACAAATCATGTCTCTGAAATGCTGTCATTACAGAAATTTAACCACATATATGTGATCCACAAATACTAACAAGTAGCAGGAAATATGTGAACATCTTGGGGGAAAAAAGCTTTCAGACTCTAAAAGAACATCAGTGAAAACAAGAATAAGGATTAAAAGATAATATTTAACAAGAGAGAAAAGGAAAATTATTCATTTCTTTAACTTGTACACTTTCATCTCCCTTCAAGAAAAGATTCTCCGTAATCCTAACATTGCCATTCCCTGCACAAAGATTCCAGAGAACAATTCAATATTGAGAGAGCTAAAAGGAGTTGCAATATACCAGACTCTCTCTCTCTCCAGGGCATCTGCAAGCAGAAAAGTCATGGTTTCCAGAACATTCTCTTCACATTTTTCTTTCATGAGCGGCAGCACAGAATGTTTACCAAAGGCTTTTCAAAACAGAATCTCACCAAACAGTTGAGAAAAATATTTAACAAGCAAAGCAAAGCAATTACAGTCGAATTTTCACCTCAAGATTCTCATCTTAGGTGTGGGAGGCAGAGAGAAAACTCTTAACACACCAGTCTGAACCTGGAAGGAGGATGAAAACAGTTGATTCTGCCAGTTGTTGTCAACAAATCCAAATCTTTGAATCTCGAAGATTCAAAACGCTAGAGCCTTAGCTGCCCCCCTGGACGTGTGTTAAGAACAGTTCCACTGTTGGGTATGGCTGACTCATGTTTCTGAGCGGCAGTCTGAGGGCAGGTGAGGCATGGACACCTCTACCAAAACCACAGAGAGGGCTAAGCATGAAAGATCTCTCTTTTCAGTTCTTTGTGTCAAGCAGCATCATCACCTTCAACTACTCAAGGTGACACTGTGAGACGATGCAACCAGTCCCGACAGTGTGATACTGTTCAAATATGTTAACCCGGAAGGAAATTAACAACATCACGAGGAGTTACTACTTCCCCCCAACTTCTGCTCTGTCATCTAACCAATTTACATTTTATAACCCAGACTTTTGCTATTCATTTTCATTATGATTTCATTCTTACGTGGGATGATTCCCTTTGGCACAAAGACTTTCTGGGTGCAATGGGATCAGACAACTTCTCCCATAAGAATGGATAACAAGGACCTGGGTATACAAGCCATTCCCGGAAGGTGTGTTTTCAGTCTGGTTTGAGCGAGTAGGGAATGAAGGCCATAGCATAAGACGGTAAAATTCCAGCTGGGTGGACAACAGGCATCCATCGGCTCACTGCAAGCTAGTGTTCAATATCAGAATGCATTACTCGATATGGGTGAAAGGCAAAAATATCACAGAGGCTTTTAACACCTTACCTGGGCCATCTGCCTCTCCAGTTTTGATCGGGGAATATCATCAAAGTAGTTTTCATTTCTTCTCCTCCTTGCATCGCCCTGCATGATAATGTGAGGAACGTCTAGGGAGCCACCAGTGGTGTAAGTGCTTTGGCTAAGTGATGGAGACAACTGAGGAGGAGTGTGATTACCACTGGGATCCTGAATGGAAATACATCATGAAATAAATACCATGTTCTTGTGGCTAACCTTTGGTTTCACAATTGTGAAATACTGACAAGACACATTGCAGGGGTGGGGAGTCATTTCTGAATCACCTGCTAAGGAATGGGTGACATTCTACCATTTTATTAATGGTGTGTTCTAGGCAATACTTTCCCCCCTAAGTATTTCAGGTCAAAGTTTTCAAGGATAATGAGTCAGGCCCGGTTTTCCTACACCAGTGCTACGGAGGAGCTCAGGAGAGAGGCACTCGTATGCTGGGCACCCCTGATGCGATTGTGTGTGTTTACAAGGGAAGAGATGCATCTCCTTGTGGACAGAGTGTCCTCACTGTAGTGACACATGACAAGAAGGCCCCAGTAGGACCTAATGGGTCTTGATTCTCCATCAAAGGGTGGTCTGGCAATCAGGCAGGGAAGAGGACACAGTATGGAAACACAGCATGTCACACGCAGACTGCAGAGCAATGCATATAATGACAGGGGACGTGTTTCAACGGCAAAGATGACTCAAGCTGAGGGAAACTGGTCAGAAGTCAGATAAGGGGTGGCAGACGGCTGGGCTCTAGGGTTTGCAAGTCAGAGGAGGGTTGGATTGTGCTGAGTCTCCAGGCCACTTTTCCCCCAGATGTTCTGGGCCTCCTGTGACAGATTAAGATCCTGCACTTTTTCTTAGGAATCTCTGTCTTTGATCTGTTTGTTGTTCTCCTAAATCTCTTCCAGGGAGCCGGAGGGAGAGGTTCAGGAGGCGAAGGAAAGAGAGCAGAGTAAGTAGGAGGAAGTTACTCGTCTAAAGAGGCATTTTAGGATGTTTACACTGAAGGCACCTCCATCTTTACCTCCTTTTGTGTAGCGAAATGAAGGTAAGACAATAATCACTTTCTAGTCTTATTTTCCCCCTAATTTATTTGAGGCTTCCCTTACTGGGAAGAAAAACACGTCCTGTTTTTACTTTCACTGCTCCCAAAGCCCCCAGCTGGTTGGTCTCCAAATGTCCCAGTGTATCCCAATTTCCCTAGTGCTCAATTTTCCTGCTGGTTCCCTCCTCCAGCCACATCTCTTGTATTCCCTGAAATCGTTGTGTATCTTCTTCTTTAAAATGGAATCAGACTCACAGTCTTACCAGCTTCTCTCCCACCTGACCCTCTGCTGTCCTGGCAGTAGTTTTGCTGTTTTCTGAAGTTCACTGATAAGAGGCTTTCTATTGCATTTCATTGTTGGCAGTTACATCTAAGTGCCATGCTTGGGTGTACTGTTTGCTATTGCTGCCTTTGCTGACACGTGCAGAAAAGGGATCAGAAGCCAGTGCAGGATGAAATAAAGAGAACAGAGTTGGAACTCTCTAACCAGTCATGGAGATCCAGGCTTTTCGATGAGTTTTTGAGAAGTTCCAACAGGGTCTCATGGAAACCAGTGACTGTTGGCTGCTCCTTTCCACTGCCATTTTGCCAGCAATCAACTCTCATTTTCTTGTTCTCTCTGCTTTGCCCTTCTTGCCTTCCTTCTCCTTCCACGTTATCTTTGTCTCCATTCTATACTTTTCTCTCTAGTTTTTCTGCCCCAGAATTCTAAAATATAGCTGCAATCATTTATTAATGTTCTGGATTCTCTATTCATAATTTTTGAAGGAAGTAAAGCTGACAAATTTGTACTTCCTAAAACAACAGGAGACCCTAAGGTTAACTTTCAATTTATCTTTCCTTAACTGTGGTCCTTGAATGATTTTCATTCTGTGGGTTTGAGGAGTTTGACCTAAAACTCATCTCCTCTCACTTGGTGCAGATGGGAATGTGGGAAGGGGGCAGAGGGAGTGGTTCTTTAAAAGTGCTGGTTTGTAATGTGTACATCTAAATCTCAAAAGTATACATTTAACCAATTGAGAGAAACAAATCTCATCTTACAAAACACAATCAAAACTGAGATTGTTTTTATATAAATAAGGTAAACCACATGGAAAACAGCCTGTACTTCTCGATCCATTGCTTCGATCATGTCATTTTATTGCACACAATAACTTCTGAGGATAAGAGTGGAGGCGGAAACGAACAAGCTGGGCACTTACCCTGAGGGTGATGGACCGAGGGGGCTTCTGTGGTGGATCGTCGTGCAGCCTGTCTCCCAGAGATGCCAAAATACGTTTCCTGTGGCCAATCAAATTGATTTTTAAAACCTGAAAAGACATATATTTGGGTTAAATATTTCATCTGAGAAAAA
Source organism: Herpailurus yagouaroundi (assembly GCF_014898765.1). Classification (NCBI taxonomy): domain Eukaryota; kingdom Metazoa; phylum Chordata; class Mammalia; order Carnivora; family Felidae; genus Herpailurus; species Herpailurus yagouaroundi. Next base: position 22,556,656 of record NW_024412413.1, on the reverse strand, counting down.
GATGTCCTAAAAGATGAAAAATGAAGGGATCTGTGCAGTTACCTCTGCACCATGAGAGATGTGTGAAATCAGGGTGGGCCCTCAAGTCCAGAAAGATGGGAATGGCAGGGGCAGAGTCCAATGTGGCTGTGGAGTGGGGGTTGGAAAAGAGAGCAGAGACACGGCTCCTCCTGCTGGTGCTGCCCTGGAGTCTAGATGTCCTCTCATCAACCACCACCCTTTCCAGAGGATAAGTCACTTTAACCTGCACCAGCAGAAAACTCTCCCATACAGAGTCCTATTGCTCTTAGAATAAAATCAGAGTCCTGACCTGGCCCCAAGGCCCAACAGGGCTGGTTGCCCTCTGCCTCCCTCTATGTCCCTCCATTCAGGATGTCCACACTGGCCTTCTCTGTTCCTTGAACATTCCATACTCATTCTTGCCTTAGGGCCTCTATCCCTTTTGTCCATCTGCCTGGAATGGTCCCCTCAAGATTTTCAAATGATCCTTCTCATCCCTCTGGGGCTCAAGTGTTATCTCCTCACAAAAGCCTTCTCCCTCCTCTCACTAAAAGAACCATGCCCTCAACCCCCATCACACTCTACCGCATGATCCTCTTTTTATCATTCTATGAAATAACTTTATTTTAGGTTCAGTGTGTGTGTGTGTGTGTGTGTGTGTGTGTGTACCCATCTCCCCTAGGTAAACTTCCTGCAGGCAAGGCTCTGGTGTATCTTTAGCATTATGATTTCCCAAATGCCTAAAGCAATGCTTGAAATAATAGGGGTTCAATGAATATGAAAGAATGAATTTTAATGTAGATGAAGGTAGCAGAGGAGGGTTGGAGTCAAGCACTACCTACCTGGGGGAAGACTCAAAGTCTCCCCAGGATGGGATTTTGAGTCTGAGGGCCCTACAAGGCACACTGTGGAAGAGGTGACAAAGGAAACCAAGAGTTGCAGACAGTCTCAGTTCCCACCTCTTCCTGGAGCTTTGCAAATGCTACTTTTTCAACCATCCCAATATCCCTCTCTGGAAGGGGTTCTTCTTGCTTTACAGAAGAGGAGCCTGAAGTTCAGAGTGGTTAAGTAGTCTATCTAAGGGCCAGTACGTGGTGGCTCTGGGATTTGAATGAGGTTTGCCTGACTCCAAAATTTGTTTTACTTGAAGGTAAACTGCAAAGTTTGGGCACATCTCCAAATATTACTGATGTTTTAAAAGAGCATATTATAAATCCATTCATAAGAAATGCATTTACCTCTTCTCTGCCCACGTGTAGTTCCAGGACAGAACTAGAACTATTTGGGTCACTAGTTCCTCAAGTACAATACCCATAGTGTAAGTGGTCTAAACAAAATCTCTCTTTTCAAGTTTTAAAGAGGAGAGGTGGGCATTCTCTGGCATTCCTCCTGCACTATCTTGAAATTTTATTTGCCTATTTGTCAGTTAGCCTATTGGACTTTCTGCCCACACCGATTCAGATTTTAAACCAGCAGTATGCTCTATTCCTTTCACATCTACTCTCTGATCCATGTCTGTTGATGACGGGGTTAGCAAATGTTCATCAAGGTGAGTGATCACATGCACCACCTCCCTATGATTTTGTAAACCTTTATCTTGCCTGGCTGATGCATCCTGATCTTTGCAGTCAGCCCCATAAAGCAGCTCCTCTTCCCCACAGATCATTCTAGTCAATTTCTGTACCTTCTCCTACCCCTTTACAGCTGCTTAAGGTTTGTCCAGCAAATTACAACATTCCAGGTGTAAGTGAACCATGGCTTTACATCTGAGCAGTACACTATTTTCTGCTTTGAATGTACCCTTTTAAATGTCCCTTTCTAAGTACTCCTGATTCTGCCTGGCCTTTCAGCCATGGGAGGAAAAACCAGGGGCAAAAATACACACTGGCTGTAAAACCTCTTAACTTTGTTGCAGCTGATAGTTCAAAGCCTTTTAATCTTGGAAGGAGGGCTTGTATTACTTCTCCCTAAATTCCTTATCCTACAGTCGTCCATGCAGAAACCCATCTGCCGTCCTTCTCCATACTCACATAACCCTGTGTTATCTTCCTGCATGTATATTAGCCGGTGTGGCATTTCACTACCTGGAGGAGTTTAGCAAGTTTTGCAAATCTAGAATTTCACCATACACTCCTCAGATGATTTAGAAGTATGCTTAATAAGGATGGTCCCAATGTCCATGACTTGCAGGCAATATTGTTTACACGATCCAGAGAAATGCCCTTATATTTTTGCGTTGTTTCTTTTCTTTCTTTCTTTCTTTTTTTTTTTTTAAAGAGTATCAAGATCAAAGAATTCCTCCGTTTCAGGGAAATTTAACATTAACCTTTTCAAATGTATTTGCAAGTCTAAAAAACACTACATTCTTCTCATTCTCTTTTATTCTTATTCTCAATTACTTTGCCAAATGCTTCTATTGAATATAAATTCCTCCCATAAAATCTCCACTGCCTTCTTCCCAATAACTAATTGGACCTGCTGCTGCTGCTGCTGCTGCTGCCGCCTTGGGCCCCTGGGTCCTGCTAAGTAACGTTTTTATCGTAATAAATGAATTCAGAATTACTTCGACAAATAACTGACACTAAACAACAAATAACTGTGGTAAAACTGAGCTGGTGTCCCCTCTACTGCTGCTTTCGGTTTACTCTCCAACAACTCAATTTGGGGTGAGATACCTAAGTCTCTGATCTCCATTTTCTCACCTATAAAGTGAGGAAGTTAATGCCAATCCTAATGTTGGGAAGATGAAGAGCGAGATTATGAGAATAACCAGCACAGGGCCTGGTGTAGAAAAGATACAACCTTCACACTGTGCTTCTTCCAGTTAGTGGGCTCTAAGGATGTATGCAAATCCTGACCCCGAAAGACAGGGACTATGTGATTTTCAGAAAGTTAATCACATCAAACAAGTCTGCTGGTGCTTTGCATGCAGAGATTTGGCTAACCTTGGAAAAAGTGCCCACTGAAGTGACATGTACTGGTAGGAAGGGGTCTGGTTTCTAGCTGTTAAATTTATTCCTAGACCTAATCTAAAAGAATGCATGCTATTCTCCCATGCACATTATTTAATCCCCAAAGGAGGTAAGCTGAGGCACTCTACACTGGAGCTCTACTGCTGCCTCCTCTACAGAACCTTCCGGAAGAGTCCAGATAGATAGATAGATAGATAGATGGAACAAATTAACACAGAGTGATGAGTCATGTCAAAAACATGTGGGTAACTCTCATTTATTAGAAATGATCCCACATTACAGAAGATACTGATGATTACCATTTACTTAACATTTGCTATGGTCTAGTTGTGCTAGAAACTGTGCCAAGTACATTATATATGTGTAAATATCTCATTTAATCCTTATAATAACATTCTCATTCTCATTCTCATTTTAGAGGTGCAACCTGAGACACAAATACTGAGTAACTTGTTTAAGGTCACACTGCTAATGGCATCATGACAGGGATGTGCACCTGATTCTTAACCTGCTCTTTACCACTTACCAGGCTCTTCTTGCTATCAATCTCTACACCGTCTGGCTTCAGCTACACTATAAATCACGTGTCATGAGACTTCTTAAAATGGTGTTTTGTAAATTTTGAGTTATGTTCAAAACATTTATAATGGGTTTTGATCATCTGAAAACATTAAAATACTATAGCTTCAATTCTGGACAAGGCTAAAGCAGTGTTAAAGCTTCAGGTCAAAAGAGCTCAGGTGGGTACCTTACAGAATTCCTTGTGAAATGCATATATAGACAAAGGATAGGAAGTCCTCATCAATCCAAGATTCAATCCAAGTTGGCTAATATTAGAGTGGTGGGGGGGGGGGGTGATGTTTGGCTTCAAAACTCCCAAGTCAACAATAAGAAATCAAATTGGCCAGACAGTAACAGAATATTCCAAAGAAAGATAGTAACTGAAAAAGTCAAGTCCAAAGGCAAGTGGGTTTGCCTTGGATGAGAACAACTTAACTAACATATGGTCATCATTGGAAGCAGACAGGGAAGTAGTGGAATCCTATCACTTTAGGCACCATAACTGATGACCAGTCAGTCTGTAAACCTTTGGTTTTCAAAAAGCCAGAGCAATGATTACTGTAGTAGAGAAAAACTCTGTACGGGTTTCATTCCTGTGTGGGTGGAAGTGAACTGCATATAAAAGAAACCCCATGGGTATAAAAGGTAAAGTAATGGTAATATATTGGGGATTTAGTTATTCTAAGATATTGAGCCAATTCCGCTCAATTCAAACACTGATATTGAGTTTCTGCCACAGATTATTTGGCAGTACAAAGAGGGAACTTAGAGAAACGGGACATGAATAACTACACAGTCAAACCATTAACTAAGAAAAAAATTATTATACATATGAGCCTAAGAATGTGGTTCCAGCTGCTGAATTCTAACAGATATGAAATAAAAGTTACTGCATATTTTCTTAATGGTTTTTATTACAACTACTATGAAAAATGTGAGCCAAAGGCAAGGAGTGGTGTTGAACCGACATGAGCTTTCCTCATATTGGGACCCATTCATCAGACCAGTAGTTGCGTCTAGGAATTTTCTCTAGTATCATCAATTGAACAGGACATCTTCAGAAATCCTGTCACAGATCCCAGCAAGAGGAGAATAACTGTGGAGTGACAATGCTGCAATGTTATGTCACTGTCTTTTATGCTTCTGGGTCTGGCTGTGGGAATTCTGCTAGACAATGTCATGCCATTACCCTCACACTGAATAGGCTCGCATCAGAATATATGTCACAGCACCAGGTAAAGTCAGCATACTTAGACTTCTTTTTTTTTTTTTCTTTTAAAATTTAACGTGATATATGTTAAACGTTAAATTTAACATGATTTAAATTAAATATGTTTTTTCTTCATCTGCTTTTAAAATTAAACATTGTTTGGATTGTAGTAACAATACTGCTCTCCCACTGTAGAGACAGAAAATACAGAAAAACGAGTAAGGGGACAAGTTCTCTGTAGGCTATTAACATATAGATATGCTTCCTTTCATTTTGTCCCCATGATTACATTTTATAGAAGCTGTAACAAAAGTTCAATTTTCACCTTAATTTTTTTCACTCAATATTAAAGCTAAAATACTTCCCTAACATATCCAACTCTCAGTAGACATTTTAAGTAACTCCATATTACCATATTATTGTTTTAGAGAAGCATGGCATAATTTACTAACCATTCCCCTTATTGTTGGAAATTTAGATTGTGCTTCTTTTCTGGATATCAAATATTCCATGGACTAAAAAAAAAAAATCCTATCATCCTACAATTTCCATTTTCATTGCCATGTTTGCATAGACACCATAGAAAAAAAAGACACTGGAAAAAGCTGCGACAATGTGCATGAGTCACAAAGAAAAGTCATGTAGCGACAGTCTGTCTCCATGTTCCGCATGAAATCTCAATCCATTTATTGCTGGCTGGACCAAGTCCTCCAGGGAAAATCACAAATCCACATAATGTTCCTCAGTGTCACATTTTGCATTTGTTATATTTTGGAGTTCAGATTTAGCTGACAGACGTGAAATAACACATGTAGCTGAATACTCCAGAGACTACACATGCAGCAACACTGAGCACACGAGCGATTCCAGTCACCACCACCGTGGGACTGCATCCTTTTTATTTCCAGTTTTTTTATTTAGAGGGGGATTTTTATTTAAATGGTACTTAAATGAAACAGCTTTATCCTGCATTTGGAACCTTCCTTCCATTTTAACAAGGTAGATAATTCCCCTTTCCCTTTTCTAGATGTTTGCTAACTACGGAGAGCAGCTTTTATGCAACTCTAGAGCATGCATCCTGCTTCACAGTGGCCTCTTCTAACAAAACTGCAAGTGTTCTGAGGAGTTCTGGTGTTCTTAAAGACCCAGAATGGAAGTTGAGCTAAAAATTTATCTGCTTTGTTCTCATCTGCAGAACTAAATTCTGCAATTAAATGAGAAAGGTTTTCCCCCCTCTCTGGTAATTTCTAAACACTTTCCACCTGGAAGCATCAAGGCAAAAGTGCCTGTGTGTCATCCAATTTCAACTCCCACAATGCCAGAAGTCCTCGTTTGAACTTGCATTTGATTTTTGACTGTGACATGTTCTCTCTGATTTTTGGGGCTGTAATAATCCATGCCTGGCATAATATGGTGGATAGAAGGACCTCTGAAGCAGAATATCATGACATTTTGTTCTTCCTCTGATTCTTCTTCCAGCTAGCTGATCTTTTTAAATATTATTATTATTATTATTGAGAGAGAGGGGGAGAGGGAGAGAGCACGTGTACATGTGTGCACAAGCATGGGAGGGGCAGAGAGAGAGGGAGAGAGAGAATCCCAAGCAGACTCCATGCCCAGTGCAGAGCCTGACGCAGGGCTCGATCTCATGACCGTGAGATCATGACTTGAGCTGAAATCAAGAGTTGGACACTCAACCGACTGATCCACACTGATGACCCAGCTAGGTGATCTTTAATATCTTTAAGCAGTGATATTAAAGGGATAATAATAATCTTACACAACAAACTACTGGATGTCTTTCACATGTAACCCCCATGTTATGCAATTTGTGAGCCACAAAGAAGAAAAAATATTGAGTCCTCTAGGGTTCTCAATATAGTAGTTGGAAAAAAAAACATTTAAAAAACAGGTGTGTATATCTTCTTGTCTATTATGTATGTATGTATGTATGTATCCATGTATCCATCCATCCATCTACCTATATATCATCCATCCATCTATCTAAATATATGTGTCTACACAGCCTGCCAAGACTAAAAACGGTTTCTGTGGATTGAATGAGAATGACTAGGAAGCTGCTCTGGGAACCATGAAGCATTGAACTAAGGCATGATTTCTCTTTTAAGTATAACAGAAACTTTAAACTTGTTTTATCCTATCCTTGAATAAACCTACCAGCAAAAATTTTACTATTATCTTTGTTATTTAAATGTGTTACTATAGATATCTCTGGGTAGATTCTAAATATTTTTTTAACGTTTATTTATTTTTGAGACAGAGAGACAGAGCATGAACGGGGGAGGGGTCAGAGAGAGAGGGAGACACAGAATCTGAAACAGGCTCCAGGTTCTGAGCTGTCAGCACAGAGCCCAATGCGGGGCTCGAGCTCACAGACCACAAGATCATTACCTGAGCTGAAGTCGGACGCTTAACCGACTGAGCCACCCAGGCGCCCTTCTCTGGGTAGATTCTAGATCAAGAACCCTGTCTTTCACTTTTCCAGACTTCTCTCCTATTAATCTAAAATTTCTTTAACTCCAGCCAAATCTCCTCCAGGTCTCCAACTGTACCATGGACATTTCTTTGACTTAAATATACAACACTTCTGCATATTCTATAAATATGGATATAAATATCACACTCTCCTTTTCATTAGAATCTTGGAAGGATGAAGTTAAGATCCACCTAAAGTTTTCCTTGCTCACCTTGGATTACTGCAACCTCTCTCTCTGAATTTCTGTATTATCTGTGGGCTGCCGTGGGCTGGTAACACTGGATGTATCTTGGCTTGTACTGCTAGCTCTCTTTTTACATGTCTGTGTCTTTGTTCCACCTGACTGCAGGCTTTGGAAGTCAGGTAGGTACAGTGTTACTGAGTCCTAGAGCTCCTCATAGCATCTAGCTCACAAGGACATTTTAGAGGGGTATCTCTAAAATCTCAGATCTGATCACTTCTGCTGTGGGCAACAAATGACATAGGAGAACTATCTCTGAAAGCAAAGAGAACACTCATGTCCTATTGCTTTTTCCTTTCTACTCTCTAGTTTTCTGTTCTTTCTGAGTCTTAGCCCCTGATTCCTTTACACAGTCTTGCCATGAGTGATGGAAAACTGGCTTACCTCCTACCATCTGTAACTCTTTCCCTTTACCTCTAACACTTTAAAAAATCCCTCTGACAAGATTTGCCACATTTTCTTTTCCTTCTGCTATTACTTTTCATAGCAACTACTACCAAATAATCAGCAAACACCAGTTTGTATAATACATGTGACCAAAATACAACTGTGCTAACCTATGGGGTGGAAAAGAGGTTCCAAATTCTATGGCCCCAGAGAGAGCAAAGGACAGTGCGAGAGTGAGGGGGGTCCCAGGGAATGTAGGTTTTCTCAATACAGTCTGTCTCAAAAAACAGGAAACACTAATTAGGAGGAAATGAGATAATCTTTGCATGGAAAGAGAGATTTTAATGGTATAATTGCTTCTGAGCATTTAAGGGTTCTGGAAGTAGAAAGCCTTCTTTTGTAATCAATGAGAATCTTAGGTTTATTTGTAAAGCTCTCTGAATTACCTCTTGATGAAGGTACTAATTTTCTGATTATATTTTCACATAAACATTGCTCCAGAAGATTAAAACCAAGCAAGCAAGCAACCAACCAACCAACCAATCAGTTCCTAACTAATTTCCCTGTAAGTTACTTTTAAAGTACAGCTTGCTGCAAATTAGGTTTTCATAGGAGAAATTTGGTTTGCATTGCTCAATAACCCAATCGTTGGGATTACTGAAGAAAAAATTTGTTGCAGAAGAATATGGGAAATATGCGCTATATCCCACATCTGAAGTTATTCTTGGAGATGTGATGATGAGCTAAAAGCATTTGAAAACCGCAAATCTCTTTGCAGTATTATTAATACATAAAAATACTCTACATCTTAAGAAGTAGAGAGGCCACAGTTAGGCTTATCTTTTGCTAACCATGGGAGATATTTATGGCTACTGAGGGTATTTTTCAACTTACCTTATTCATTCAGTTTTTGAGATCATAAAACTTATGATCTATTATATTGTATGACCCATGGTCTCAGTATTATAAATGATACTATGTTTAAGAAAGTTCATTATTAACATGTCCACATATTGTAAATTAAACGGAATATGCAAAGTACTTGACTAAACACATATTTGTAAACAGAAGCTTTAAGACAAATTGCATTCCAAGAGACAATCTTAGGTAAGGGCCTGGTTATTCAATTTTTGGGTTATAAATGGTCTTCTTTTCTGCTCTTTTGCTACCTCCTTTGTGCTGTTTGCTACTTTAATGACATAACACCCTACATCAGTGGGTAGGTAGAATAGTGAAAGATGCAATGAATTCAAGGCAATCAATTCTGTTTCTTGTCAGCAGCTCTGATAAAAGAATTTGGTGTGGGAGGAGGTAAAAATCTACTGAAAACTAGCTAAAATTAAGGTTTAAAAAGTGCACCCATGGATTTTACTTAGCCCAGCTAGCTACTACTGCACTTTAGAGTCAGGTGTTCGCCGTATTTCAGCCCATGTGTGGAGGGAAAAAGAATGTCAGGGGCTTAAAAAAGTATTTCTAAGGAAAGCAGATGTTGTTAGTCCCAAAGACAGGCTCAGGATAAGAAAGCAGGATGACAGTGAGGGACAGATTTTTAATAATCCACTTACTTCCTTTGTTACCTCACCCCATCTGCTTCCTTATCTCCTAGAGAATCACATAACAGAATACAACTCGGAATCACTATATACCCACTAGAATGGCTGAAATAAAAAAGACTGACAATACCAAGTGATGGTAAGGATGTGGATAAACTAGAAATCTCATATTGCTAGCAGAGATATCAAGGGGACACATCTACTTTTTGGAGAACTGCCAATATCTCACATTATGACCCAGTTTCTTACCATATGACCCAGCAAGTCCACTCCTAGGTAGCAGTCCAAGAGAAAGAAAATGACATGTACACACAAAGATTTGTAAATGAAAATTTAACCAGCATTATTCATAATAGCTAAACCCAGCAATCCAAATATTCCATCAAGTAGCCAACAGGTAACTAATATCTAGTATATTCATGCAATGGAATACTACTCAATAATGAAAAGGAAAAGACTACAGATAATGCTACAGTATGGATGAACCTCAAAAAACATTATGCTAAGTGAAAGAAGGCATACATGTTGTATGACTCCACTTATATAATGTTTCTAAAAAAAGCAGATCAGTGGTTGCCTATGATAGGAACAGGAGTGAAGATGACAGCAATGGCCGTGAAAGAACCTTCTAGAGTGATGAAAATATTCTAAAACTGGATTGCATTGATGGTTGGACAATTGTATAAATTTACTAAAACTCATTGCAAGGTATACTTCCAATGGGTGACTTTTATGATCTGTAATTATATTTCAATAAAGGTGTTAAAAAAAGAAAAACACTGGGAGAAAGCAGTCAGTATTCAGTATTCAATAAGTGTAAAATAAATAAAGCCATTCCTGAAGGCTGTAATTCAGAATGCACCAGACAGAAACCACTGTTCTTCTGGAACAGACTAGTTACCAGTTAGACTAAAGGGTAGGCAACACAGAAACTGCATGCTGTCCAGTATATTTCAAAGGAAATGTGACCACAAGGCTGGTCCTATAGGCTGCTTGGTGAGTAGGATATTCTTTGTTATATGTGTTTAGTACACTAGTACTTATGACTTACCATACATATGTTTTAAGAGTCTTAATTCTCCTAGTCATGACACTTTGGTAAAAGTGCTCATGCTTTCTAAATGGTTACCACAAGAGTTTGTGCAGGTATGAAAAGAAGGCAGTGATCACTAGGAACCCAAATAGATTCTGTAGGGGTAACAGGTGGTGATAATGAGATTCCCTCAAGCACTTGGGACCAGGCTTGCATTCTAAGCACTCAATTAATCGCACCAACAGTGTGAATGGAGACAGAATGGCTTTCTGGCCCAGAAAGAGCCAATGAAATAGACTGGCAACTGGACTATCATTTAATCATTGGTACTGAAACCCAGCTAAACAAAGAAGGTGTGTGCCAGATTAGGGCGGGCATGGAAACAAGCATAGACGGCAGATTCAAACAATGAAACAATGGACAAAAGACAACTAGAAAGCCCAGCCTTGACAGCACTATTGGGAGAGAGGGCTTGACTCCAGAGAAGGCAGGCTCCTTGATTACCTAAGAGGTATTCTCTGCCACTGGATGGAGGCTATTTCATCAGACCTCGTGTTTGATCACTTGAGCTATCCTTCAAAACTCCCTTTCCTCTAACTCCACATGCACCAGGAAGCACAATCAGAATCCGTTTTCTCGGGCACCTGGTTAAGCGTCTGACTCTTGGTCTCAGCTCAGGTCATGATCTCACGGTTCGTGAGTTCAAGCCCCACATCGGGCTCTGTGCTGATGGTGCAGAGCCTGCTTGGGTCTCTGTCTCTTCTTCTTTCTGCTCCTACCCCATCCTGTGCTTGCTCTCTCTCAAAATAAATAAATAAGTAATTAATTATATACAGAATTCATTTTCTTGATGCCCAGATACCAGGAAAGGAAGGGCTGAAGATAGGTGGTGGGGAGACTTTGATCATAGTTAGAGAATTCTTCCCACCATCGGTTAACAGATTGGAAATTTTGTTCTCTCATCAATTATCACCACCACTGAGGCACAGGAATCTGCTCAAGAGGGCACAGTGATTAAGAGCCAAGATTGGATGTCAGGGTGATGTGGGTGTGCGCCTTGATTCTGGCACTTTCTATCTACGACTTTGGGTCAACTATTCAACCCCTTCAGCTTTAACTAACTTGTCAAAATAATACGGTTAAAAATAGTATTTACCTCTTAATATAGGAATTAAACGAGATATATGAAAAGCATGTAGTGCAGTGTCTGGCATAAAAAGCATCTCAATAGGGGCGCCTGGGTGGCTCAGTCAGTTGAGCATCTGACTTCAGCTCAGGTCATGATCTCACACTCCGTGAGTTTGAGCCACGCGTCGGGCTCTGGGCTGACAGCTCAGAGCGTGGAGCCTGCTTCAGATTCTGCGTCTCCCCCTCTCTCTGCCCCTCCCCTGCTCATGCTCTGTCTCTCTCTGTCTCAAAAATAAAAAAACATTAAAAAAATAAAAAAAAAAGCATCTCAATAAGTACTAACTTTGTTTAGCGTTTGATTAATTCCAGTTTCTGAGCCGGCTCCTGGCATGTGGTCAGTTCCTCAGTGCAACGCCACAGCTAGAAGCATGCAGCAGCTGGCCAGGTGTCCTTCCTCTGGGACCCACCCCTGAGCCATCAGCCACTCTTCTTTCCAAACCTCATTGGTTTCATTGAAAATAAGTTTTTGCTGCACTATTTTAATTTCCCCCTTTTGACAGGGTTATTAGTATGAGGTTGACAGACCAGAAGAATGCCACAGACACAGTGTCTTTGATTTCAATAAAGCACTTGATGAAGTCTTTCATTATCTATAAGATGGTGGGCTCTATGAGAGAAAAATTAAGTGGATTCACAGCTGGTTGTACATATACACCCAAGAGACATGATGAATGACTCTGTCACAGTCTGTAGGGGGACCTCTGATTGAATGCCACAGGGCTCTGCCCCTGGATTCTGCTCCATTCAATATTTTTATTAATGGCATCAATGTAGACATACGAGGAACGTTTATCAGATTTCTCAATGCCATAAAGCCATGAAGGATATTTAATACAGTAATAGACTGATGCAAAATTCAAAATTCCCTCAACAGGCTCAAAGGCCATGCTGACATAAAAAAGGTGCAACTTAACAGGGACAAATGTAATGTTCTACATTAAGGTTCCAAAAGAAATCAACTGTGCAAGTTCAAGATGGGGGAAGATAACACTTTTTCACAGTTCAAAGAAATATCTGAGTTTTCAGCTGAACACAAGAGGAGGTTTGGTAGAAAACACAAGATTGAGGGTCAGAGAACACACATATAATACAGACCAGCCCATTTGCCTTACCATTTCAGTCTTACAAGGTTGGTAATTATCTTCATTTTAGAAATGAATAAACTGAGGCTGAGGAATTTTAAGAACTTGCCAAAGTAGGTGACAAAGCCAGGATCTGAATCCAGTTCTAACTTCAAAAATTCATGCTCCTTATATTCACTCTATCGGGCTGCCATTTCTCCCCCAGAATTGTCATGAGGCCCAAGTGAGATAATTTTAATAGAAGTGCCTAGCATGGTGCTTGTCCCACATCTGCTCAAAAGTTGTTGATCTTTTCTCAGAGACTCATTTAGCCATAAGGTTGTGAGCTTCTCTAAGTGACTGGTATTTTATTTATTACAGTATGGGCCCTATGGTTTGTCTTAGTCTTTTCAAGTCTATCCATTAATATACCCACCGCAGGAACAATTCTATTTTTCTTCTATTCCTTTCACTCTCTCACTCTTGTTCCAAAACCCTTAATGCCAGAAGCGGAAGCTCTGGCCAGTAAAAGGTAGTGGGAAATTTGAGGGCAGTTGGAAACCTGTGTCAGCCAGTAATGATTCCCACATAATGAAAACATTTTTTTTTTAATTAAGGTAATTTCCAAGGGCTGCATTAGTGATTCAATACTGCAATATTTACAAGATAAAGCCGCAATTACCTTTAGATAATGAGGTGGTGTGTTAAGTAACCTTGGTAAAATGATATGCATATAGAATATACAAAATTTTCACTTAATTCAATTTTTTAAATTAGTGTACCTTATTGCCAAATGATACTTTTTTCCTCACCGTTGTTGGAATCCCTATTGGAATTCATCTATCTATCTATATACACACATACACACACACAATGTTTTATATACATTATATAATATTTGTAATTCCAAATATTACATAATATATAACATATATTCTTCCTAAATATATATGTGTATATATATATCCAATATATATAGTATATAAAATATTTAGGAAGAATTCTAAATATTACATAAAATATATATTATATGTAATATATATATACAATCTATGTCTAATACATATATATAAACACAGTCTTTTCCTCCCTTGCCTAAGTGCAGTTTATTGATTGTCCTTAATTGTTTTGTGGATATTTGGAATATTGCATGGTGTCTGAGTTAGGCTCTGTGAAGACAATTTGTCACTGGGCCACAGTGCTGCCACAGAAGGTGGCTGAGGAATGCACACTGGCCCCAGCAACATCCCAGAAGGTTTTGTTCTTTTTAATACATGCCTAGGAGTCATTGTTTGTCACTGTCTCTCACACTGAAAGCGAGGGCTGACAATATCAGCTATCTAAAAGTTCCAGTTAACGGAGTGTTTACTGTAACAAAAAATCACCCTTTGGGGGGTGGCAAACTCCTTTTAATTTTCTCCCTGCCTAGGCCAGCCATGATCAGCAAGGCTGGAGAATAGAGAGTCATTAAAAAGACGGAGTCATTAGCTGCTGATGGTGCTGGTCCTGTCCTCCCATACGGCACAAAGAGGAACGGTCATGGTGAGTGCCCAGGCTGACCATGCCGTGGATAAGCTGAGAACCTTTGCTGTACGCTGTCTGTAAAGATATGTAAAGAAGTGATGTTTCTGGGGATGGAGGATTCTTTGGGGATTAGAGCATTTAATCTGTGATAAAGTGGGACACTACCTTCAGGTTTTTAAGGCGTATGAGCTACACCTTCTTTTTGAATGCCTGTCACCTCTTCTTTATCTGGTGAACCCCTACACATCTTTCAATATTTCAAGATCAAGTCAAATACTACTTTTGTGAAAGATGAAACTTCTACCAATACCCTTGTCATCTATTCCCTGTCACCTATCTTACTGAGCTACAGCTAGGTGTTTACATGTTTCCTTTAGGCAAAAATCTCCTTGAAGGCAGCAATAAGCCTTATTCTCTTTGTATTCCTAGCAGGTAGTATATTAGAAGGTGGTTCAAAACTAAACCAGACCAGACTAAAACAAAGACATCTCAAAACGAATAACAGCAACAGACCTTTAAATGATAGCATCAAATTAGTGATGCGCCAAGAAAAAAAAATCTACTTGGTATACTGTATAAAAAATGAACTACAGTATATTTATTTTGTATAAGGTTTGTAAGCTTGTTGATCAATTTTATGAGCTCAAGACAAAAAAGCAAAAAAGAAGAACAATGCTTTCTAAAAACTAGATGATGAACTATGAAATGCAAAAGTAATATCCCCACTTGCCAGTATAATTCATTATAATTTATAAGCCTCCAATGAAAATCAAGCAATAAACAGTGATTTAGTATTTGGTATAAAATAGTTTAATGTACAATTGTCACTGAACTCATTACCTACATATAATGTCCTTCACACAGTGAGGAATTACTCATTTTTTACTTCAACATAATTACAACATTAAGCTGGACACAAAAACTATATATGATGAAAAATTGGTAAGTTATTCTTATGCTGCCCTAGAATGATGAGAGTATGGGCGTATCATTAATTAATTAATATGTTATTCACACAGTGGACACTTGAAATCCATGAAATGCATAATTAATGATGAAAATGCCTCAATGTTATTATCATATGTATTGATGTCACCTTTTTTTTCCGACCATGCTTAAATTAAATCTTCCTGAAATCCCTGGTTCAATCTTTAGAGGATTCAAGTAATTTAGGATTTTTGGTGAAGACTTTAAATGCCAAAGTTCACTTCTAGTCTATAAAAAATGATTGTTTTCTAATCTCAACTTTTACAGGAATTTCCCAACTTTATTTCAGGCAAGATGTTTCAACTATTAAAACCTCGTATTTTAATTCTTTTTCTTTTTAAAAATTTTTTAATGTTTACTTTTGAGGGAGACAGAGTGAGAGAGAGAGCAAGCAGGGGAGGGGGTGAGAGAGAGGGAGACACAGACTCTGAAGCAGGCTCCAGGCTCTGAACTGTCAGCACAGAGCCTGATGCGGGGCTCAAACTCACAAACCACAAGATCATAACCCGAGCTGAAGTTGGATGCTTAACTGACTGAGCCACCCAGGAGCCCGTCATATTTTAATTCTTTGAGATGAAAGGGGCTTCCTTGCCCCAGTATTTGTTTTTATTTAGGTTTAATCTCTTCTCTTACCAAGATTCATAAAAAATGAGATTTATATCTCATGAACATGGACAGAACATGTTGAAGGCTCCCTGAGGGAAAACGATGAGCAGACGTAAAAATCATTGCAGGATTCTTCGCTCCTTAACTGCAGTGTCTCTTAGGAAAATGTCACGTATGAGAAATGCTAATTGAGGAGGCTGGGAGAAAAGAGATGCTACCTTTCCACACACAACATTTAAAAAACAAGTATTATTAACATAGTGGTTTATGAAGCACTTGAATCTTACATAAGTGTAGCTTATTTTTTGTTTCCTAAAAAAAGACTGCATTTGGGCAAACCAAAAACTGAATAATTTAAATTGTGAATTTGAGAGAAAAAATAATCACATCTAGCTAGAAATTTAATAAAATGCAACTTTTCAAACATTTTTTTTTCTATTTTGTAATCATTTACATGGCTATTTGCAAAAGCTCTAGTCATGTAGAAACTGAAGGAGATGGGTTTAATTTTAAAATAGTAACAATGCCCTCATTTATGAGGATTTTTGCAGGGAGAAAAGGTTCTATAAACTATTCATCTCAATATAAAAGGGCTTAAATTCAAGAGTGTTTAAAGTTAGAAGTTGAATATATTACTTGTAATGGCTTCATGGCTAATATCTTGTCTATATGCAAGGTCAAACAGATGTATGTCTCTGGTTAATTTGGATTGACCGCCAAGCAATTTATTAGGAAGCCGGGGAATCTGAACGCATCACGAAGACAACAGAACAAATGAGCTTTGTCTGATTAGTTCAGTTTACTTGATGATTAAATCTTCATGCCTTCAGAAAATTTACTGGACTTCCAAATGAGACAGACAGACACTCCATGACATACTTACTATTTAGAACCCTATCTTAATTAAATGAAAAAAAAAATCAATTTCCAAAAGGTCAGCATTAAACATCTTTTGTTGCTTATGTCTTTGCTGAATTTCATCTCAGGAAATAGAAGAGCTTCTCATTGCCATACTTCCTGATGACTGTCATATTTCCCAGAACTGGTGACTTTTGGGGAGATGGATAATTGGGCATTAAACATCAAATATTATAAGTGCCTGGTCTTCCTTTAGCAAATACTCCTTTTCCAAGAGGTCAGTTTGATCTTTGATTAAATTTAGGCAGGAGGCTTCCTTTGGAGGCTTGTAAGTCATCTTCCACATAACGGCAGTGATGGACACCAGAGAGGCAACATTTTAGGGGAAAAACAAAGCTTCTCTCCAGCTCTCTCTGCCTGGCTTGCCGATGCCCCCATTTTCATAGCACCCAGGCTAGCCAAGACCTAACCTTCCACGGAATAAGGGAACAATATTAACCAAGCATGGAGTTCTACTACTTTTGCTACTTAAAGTGCAAAACACGAAAGAAAGAAAGCTTATGAAGGAGTCACGGCACGTTTTATAAAAGTTGGTGCCTGTGCCCTTGATAGAATTGTTACACTCCTGCACTTCCAGGTCTATACTGGCAGTTCTGTTCTGAGAGTCACGTTGTGGTGTGAGACCCCAACAATGCAGCCTGTAGTGTTCAGGTATTCATCAGAAATCCGCATCCAGGGTTGACTGTGTCAGTGATGCAAGGTTGTGTAGGGCACACACAGTGTTATGAAAGCAGAGGGTCAGAAGTGACCTGATCCAGGGGGAGCTGCAGATGATTTCATGGTGTCGGAGGAAGACTTTCAGGGATGAGTTGGATTTCCAGGCAGAAAACTAAGGGAAGGGAATTCCAGGCAGAGGAAATACCATGCAAAAGCTCAGAGGCATGCAAGAACATAAGAACATGACATGTCTGTGTATGGTTTTAACATCTGATTGATTTTGGCAAGAAGAACTGGATGTGTGAGTGGCAGGGGAGGAAGTGGTAGGGGTGGGCTGTGGCCAGATTTAAGGGTATTCTAAAGGCATTTGGTCTTCCAACCGAATTAGACAATACATGTAAAGTGCTTAAAACAGCGCCTGGCCCATTGTAGAGGCTCAGTAAATACGGGCCATTTTTTTTTTTCAATTTTTTTTTCAACGTTTATTTATTTTTGGGACAGAGAGAGACAGAGCATGAACGGGGGAGGGGCAGAGAGAGAGGGAGACACAGAATCGGAAATAGGCTCCAGGCTCTGATCCATCAGCCCAGAGCCCGACGCGGGGCTCGAACTCACGGACCGCGAGATCGTGACCTGGCTGAAGTCGGATGCCTAACCGACTGCGCCACCCAGGCGCCCCAATACGGGCCATTTTTACCACGTTGAAATCTTTGGGAAACCAGTCACGGTTGTAAAGAAGGCAAAGGATGATATCAGAATTGAGGAGATCAGAGATCAGTATTGCTTAGGACAATAATTTTGATGTCAATACTGAGAATGGACTGGAGTAAGGAGCCACTGTCTGTAGGCGAGTAAACTGAAATAATTTGAGTGAGGATGAGTGCCAGGAATTCAGGCTTGTTCCCTCCTGTTTTCCCAGAGTCCAGTGCAGTGGCTGCAGGTAGTAGGTACTCAACAGTCATTGAATGAATAAATGAATGGCAATGAGAGGAAGGAGCGGATCTGAGAATTGTCTAGGCAGCAGAAAGGGCAGGGATGGTGAGTATCATTTGTAGGTGGTAAAGGAGAGGGAGGTTTTTTAAGGATGACTCCAGAAAACTGGGCTTGGGAGAATGGTGTTGCAGAAAGGCGGAGGAACGGGTTTGGCGGGGAAGGCAAGTCTCTGTGAGTACTACTCTACGCAGCTGCTGGGCTCAGCCTCTCCTGAGTGTTGAGGAAAAAGAAAGTGGCCAAGGGAGGGCAAAGCACCTTCACACAGGCACTGAGCTCGGTGCTTTCCTTGTTACCTCATTTACTGCCCAAAAACCCTTTTCAAGTTTGGTGTTGTTATCACTGTTTACAGGGGTAGGGGGGCAGGGTGTGAGTGGCGGAAGCTGAGGCTTAAGATGGCATATTAATTGGGGGGCAGCGCCCTGATTAAACATGCACAAGCGTGCACACACACACCCATCCCTTTTCATCACAAAGCCTGTATCTTTCATCACTCCATCATATTGCCTACCCTGTTAAAAAGAACATTTGGAGTAAGACATATTCCATATTAAAAAACAAAAAAGGTATATTCTGTATTCCATAGAAAACTCATGGCTGGGGAGGGGGGATACTTTGCAAAGAAACCAAAGCAGAAGTTCTGTTAACTTGCTGCTTCATTAATGCTTCAAACCTGTCTTCTTCATTCACAGAGTTTTTATGAGGAACCAAAAAAGATGTGAAAGTCTTTTGAAAAATATAAACCATTCTATAAAAACAAAGTGATAGAAAAAAAAAAAAAGAGGAAAAGAGGTTAGAGTGGGAGAGAGCCAAAACATAAGAGACTCTTAAAAACTGAGAACAAACTGAGGGTTGATGGGGGGTGGAAGGGAGGGGAGGGTGGGTGATGGGTATTGAGGAGGGCACCTTTTGGGATGAGCACTGGGTGTTGTATGGAAACCAATTTGACAATAAATTTCACATATTGAAAAAAAAAGAAAAAAAAACAAGAGGAAAATATGTCAGATTCTCGTTAAGGAATTCTAGAAAAGTGCAAAAGGTGATAGGAGCTGGATACTGTATTAGGACCATTTGACCGGCAAAGGCATCTTTTCAACCATGCTTGAGAGAGCTTATTGAGTTGTTTTTCTGTCTTTCTGGGTCAATTTACCTAAAACATGAAGATCTGGATGTGAAGTATGGGAAAGAATGATTTTTGCCTTCCAAAGTCACAGTTTACAACTTTACTGCTTCCAATGCTTTTTCAGAGAGGTGTGGTTCTTGAATAAGCCTACATTCATACCACTTGTGTCTACAAAATTCCCTGGGGGACTGGGTGGGGTGGTCACTGGATGGAGAGTGACCCCACCAGTGGTCACTGGGTGGGATGTGCTTTCTCCTTGTGCTGGGCGAAGCTTTTCGATACCACCAAGGACCCAGGGAGAGTATGGTAATGTGTCTTGGTCCTATCGTTGAGCAGAGGCCACGTTCTCACGTCTTGCAGTAGCCACAGCACCCAGCATGGAGGGCTCCCTGTGTGTCGCTGAAACTTACACTGTTTACACGCTTCCCAGTGCTGGGTCCTTCTATACACTCAGGACTCAGCCAGATATGCTTCATCAGAGGGGCCTTTCATGGCCACCCTCTTTAAGTAGGTCCTTCCTCCACTCCCCTTACCATACTCTGTTCATTTCTCACATGGTTCTTTTTAGAATTTATATTTGCTTGTCCACTTATCTGTTGTCTCCCTCTCAAACTAGATTGCAGGCCCCACGAGGGCAGGGGTACATGTCGACTTGATTCAGCCCAGCACCTAGCATGTTGGCATGCTAGCATGTTGGCTTGGCATGTTGCAGGCTGGTAGAACCTATTTGTTGTTCTAACGAACAGATAATGCCAACCTGGGGATGGTGAAGACAAGTGACGGGAAGACAGAAGACCTAACACTTGGAGGATCTCATTCCACGCGCAGGCTGAGTTACGATCCGGGTCCAGGAATGAAGCGACGGGTTTGCTCATATGTGGATGGAAGCCACCTCTTTGGTCTCGTCAGCAAGACACGTCAACCAAACTGGTCCACACGCAAGCCCCACAGGAGAAGCACACAAACATCACTATTCCTCAGCCCTGGAGTAGTTTCCGTGCTCTCCTAATTAAATATGTATGGCATGTAAAAATAATTGTGCAGACAGAAGGACTCACAGTTGCTCAAAGTAGACCAGGAAAGTGTTTGAACCATTCAGTGGGTGGTGTGACTGCCAGGGGAATCAGGAATGTGTCAGGGGGTGGGAAGAGAAACTACTCCAGGAAACGGTACTGTAGGAAACAATTTACATATTTTAGGGCAGGAGAGGTGCTTTAACTGCATTTGTTCCCTGTAGTTCTACCACCGAAATACATTGTTAAGACTTAAAATGAGTAGATGATATGTAGTGATAGGGCTGGAAAGCCGTATAAAACTAGTTTACAGGCCAGGCTTTATGCATAATTTATCACATCAGATCCTTACAACCTGTATGGAAAGTGATAGTATCCCCTATTTCACAAATGAGGAAACAGGTTCGGGGAGGTTATGCAAGCAACGAGGTCTGTTAGATTTCAACACTTGCACGTTCTTTACCATGGAGCCAAAGCCAGGTGACTGTTTAGAATAGAATTCTAAGTTCCATACTGCAGTGGCTTTTCTTACGTATTTCTGACACGCCTTTTAGAAATCAGGAATACGCTTCGGATGGCACAAGAGCGTTGTAAAAATGGTGGCTTAAAAGTGATGGGGTGCATTTTCCATTTGGAAACAGAATGAGGGGAACAATTGTTTTACTTCCTCAGTGTTAACTAAAGTGATAGTCATTGAGGATTTCACCCATTTCCCACTGAGTTATTTCAATCCTACTAAACAGTTCTTACCCTTTAGAAACAATCTCTTTACAGACTCCCTCCTTGCAAATTACTTATTTTTCAGTAAATACCTTCTCTGACAATTCTAAAGATAGGTACATGAATTCTACATCCTTGCTATGGTTGTCAAGAGAGGTGAAATATGCAGTAGCCATATTTATAGTACCCAAACCTGTTCTTCTGGTGTTGCATTTTGCTGATCTGCTCATTCTGAAGGGCTTCAGTGCCTTAAATATCCCCACACGTCATTTATTGCTGCTTAATGTGATTATTCATCAATTTTTGAAAGTAGAAGCATATTTTGGAACATATTTAATTTTTTGATGTTGAAAATTATTGCTTTCTGGTTCTTCACCCAAACTATATGAAATACCTAGCACAGAGCTGGTGCTCAGTAAGTAGAGTATTGCTAGATGAAGAAAATTAAGGAAAGCTAAAATAATCAGCTTTTTTTCTCCATAATTCTACCTGTATATAATTTCTAGGATTCTAGTGGCTTAAAATCTTGGACTGCTTATATAAATATATAATCAGTATGAAAAGTTTGGGAAGGGGGGAATATGGAATTCAAAACTGGCTCTCAGCCCGTGAGTTTTTCAGAGACAAGGTCTTCAAATATTTTTGATCTGCAAAATGCCTTTGCTGTCTTTCCCGTCTTCTCTTTACAACTGGCATTGTTGTATGAGCGTGGTGTCCCTTCCAAATAACTCTGTTGTTTGGGATCCTTATGGGGAGTGTCGACTTTGTTCCTGAAAGACAAACTGGTTGATGTATTGTGTTTCTTCAAAAAGCGCAGTTAGTCAGACCTATACTTTGAAGTCCAGGATGGGGTGATGCTCTGGAACTCTAGAATTCTGTCCTTTGGGAAGGGTCTGCTCTTCTCTGGGCCTTGATTTTCTTATCTGAATCATGGAGTGTCCTCTAAGAGGAAGGTTACAAACATATAACTCCCCAGTGAATAATGTTCTTCTGTGAGGTGCATATATCAGCAGTTAGGAACATATGTGAGGCCTTATACATCATGGCTTAATAAATAATTTATATTTTTATGATGTATATACAGTGTAGCTATGAATAATCTACACAGTCACACATACAAGCCATACAAACATTAATATTAATCGATTTCCCCTATTTTTGAAGCAGTTTGCATAACAGAATGAATTGGCTTTGATGCAAGGCAGACCTGAGTTTAATTCCTAGCTCCAATATTCAGAGCTGGATCTCGGGGAAGATATTCACCTTTCCCAGCTTCCATTTCTGCATCTGTGAAAGGGACATGATAGTAATACCTCCTTCATAGATCTACTGAAAGCACATAGTGTATTGACTATATGTATATAAACTGATGTTAACAAAACAAGATGATTTATATGTGTGTGTGTAACATGCACATGCGTGCATGTGTTTGGTGCAGGATTAATAAATATTGTCCTTTCCTTATGCTTTACTACTGAATATGACTGTGAGGTCAGTGGCCAGTGCAATTATTTGCTTCTTTCTTCTAGAGGTTACATGGGGTCGGGTGGTGTAAGATGAGGATAAGGGGAAGGGTAGCCACAGGCAGATACTGAATAATCTCTGTGAGCCTAGGAGGACAGATGATTGCAACTAGCTAGGGACAAAGAAGAAAAGCCAAAAGACTTATTAAAGCATATTTGCTTCTATGTCTAGAAGAACCATTGGGAAGGCACATTATCAAGAGAAAAAGTCTGTCTGAGAACACAAATGACATGATATGACATGAGTATTTACTTTTATCAAGTCCTACCTGGTGAGAGGAAAGAAAGCATCATTATTCCACAAACATTTGTTAAATGTCAATTATATGAGAAAGCCATGCAATGGAGATAGAATGAGTCATGGTGACATAACCCTTGCATGCAATGAGTTCTCAATCTAATGGGGAAGCATGTGTGTACCTAACACACCACCCTGTCAGGCTGTGATTGGTACTATATTCAAAGACAACAGGTCTTGGGAGCACAGAATGGAAAGTAGTTTTCTGAGAGCACCAAGGACATTTGGAGGCAAGGATATGTTAAGCTAAGTTTTGGAGGTGAAATAGGAATGTCCACAGGGAAAAGGGAGGCATGTTAAGTACTGACACACCTGCATGAGTCAGAAATGGGATATACTGTGAGCCAGGCCTAGACAATTGCCGTTATTGTGATACTGCAGAAGCACAGTGATCTCAACCACGGGGAGATGGGGTGACACTGCAGGAAGCCATGAGGCTACAAGGAGAGAAGAACAGATTGATTTTGGAGAGGGAGAATGGGGATGGGCCTGGGGCACAGACAGAATGGTTAGCTTTGGAGTGAAGGAGAGACACATGTTTCTCTGCACAGGTAAGTCTAGGTGCTACTTGGTTATGTCTAGAGATAGAGAAACTGTAAGTTCTTTCTTTTTAAGCTACGTTATCGAAAGCATGATTGACATACAAAAATCTGTGCTTATTTAATGTACATAACTTAATGACTTTGGAAATAAGTACACACTTGTGAAATCATCACCACAACTATGCCATAAACCTATCCATCACCTCCAAAAGTTTCCTCCTACCCTCTGGCAGTACGTTCTAAGAGAAAATGCCTAGTTACCTTCATGGTCTTGGTGTGGTGAAAGTCAGTGCCACTGATTGATTGGATGAATGAAGCTGACTAGGGTAGAGGGTTAGTAAGCATAAAATAAAAGCTGAAGAGCTATTTATGGGGATCAGTACACAGGAAATGAATGAAGGTGTGGCTTCTGATCTCAAGGTATTTGCAAGTCAGTTGAGGACACGTGTAAGGACATCATATGTGAGAATATCATACAAATTTTAAAAACAGAAAGTTAAATGAATGGTTCATGAAATGAGAGTGTTCAAACGGAAACGTAGGTAAACAAGTTTATAGCTACATTTTGTAATGTAACACTATGGTCTTTTCCACTCTTAATGTTAAAAAATATCATAGACCACCTACCTGACAATAGTTACACTTTAAGTTGTATTCAGATTCCTGACAGTGTTTGGTGCATAGACAGTTTTGGGCAGTGTTAGTAATTCAAGGCACTCCCCTACCTTCTCCCTGCACTCCTCCCTCCATCCCCAAGGCCTGAGAAAGAAAGCTCCAGGATCAACAAAAAGGCATAGTTCAGAGTAAAAGAGAGTGGCTGGATTGTACATGGTGTGTTTAGAGGAAAAGTTGGCCAGTTGAATGGAAGAGAGGGTTCTTTTAGCAGTGCTTTGAGAAGTGAGGCTAGAACAGTTTGGGGTTGGACTCTGTCTTAATCCTTGCTAGGGAATCCGACCTTCCCTCTACTGCGGCAGTAAACGGCCACAAAACAGGGATGGGATTTTTCTTTCACACTAAAAACTGCGATATCCTATCTGGGCTCTCTGGCAGATCTAACTGGGCTCTCTGGCAGATCTAACGAAACAAAGCGTTAGCATTTCTGCTAGTTTTCCTGCAGGAAGTGAGTCTTGCGCAGCATCTGTTTCCCATGGAATAAGAGGGGAACATGTATTACCCAATTATATTAAAAAGACTCTGGCTTCTTGTAGGATTATCATCTCTTTCTGGGATCTCCAGCAAGTGAGTAAATGCATATTTCCGTGGACTTTCTGTTTACTAAAAAATGTTGGGTCTAGTTTGTTGTGATACATTTTGCTGAAGACATTCTCATTCCTGTGAACTAATTTGGTTCCTGAAGAAAAGAAGGGCTGGGTTCTGGAAGAGCTTTTGGCTCTAATGCCAGAACTTCTAACCTGACAAGTAAGAATGGAGCTCAAGCCACCAAAAATGACTTCAATAAAACATTCACATATGTGAGGGTATCAGAGCCCAAGGCTTCAAAGAGAAATATTTTGAAAATTTTCACTGATTTCTGGCAAGAACAGCAAATCCTGATTTTAGTTCTTTATAAAAATAAGAAAAGACTAACAATTTAAAACCTGGCATTAATCAACTATTTAATAATGCCAACAAATGAATTGAGTTCTACTGTAATTCACTGTGGGGAGATTAGAGAAACCTAAGAGCTACAAAGAAGCCATTACAAACAGTTTATAGCGATTGAACACATGAGCTGTGATTAATCATGAATCAGAAGTAAAGCTATGAATGACAACAGACAGAAAAGACTTGTTAGATTAAGAATTTTATCAGAAAAGTATAATTTGGATGTTGATTCAATGTTTCCAGTGGCAACAATAGGGAAAATAAATCTTTTATGCAATGCACTGTAGTTGACCAAATTCAAATTGATAATGTATGAGACAACATTTAGATCAATACAGCCCAGGAGATGTAAAAGTATAGGCTGTGTAGTCTTCTAAACAATTGACATTTACATATTCCATTTTTCTTAAGATCCGCGTAAGCAAAATGGAAAAAGCACCCTAATATCCTGGATTTTCTGTAAGGAGACTTTTCAGTCTTGCTTATATTTAGGTCAATATACTGACATCTTGACTTGTGATAAAAACATTTTCAGATCCATATTTTTGGCTCATATTTTCTTTATTACAAAGAAAATAATTGATTGCACAGAGAAGCAAAAGCTAAATTGAATTGATTTTATAAGCTGCAATAAGCACAGCTCTCAGAAACAAATGCAAATGGAATGAACAGCTCGAACCATATGTTTCTTGTAGGCTACTCACGTTTTCCTTCATTCCAAGATGATTTTGAAAACCTGTTCTGTTAATGTATGCATGCAATTTCTGCAATCTTGAAGATTTAAAAACCTATGAGTTTTTACAGTCTTGAGTGTCCTAATACACCTGGATGCTGAACACACACACTGAAATATATTCTATGAACAAAGGAAGTTGAAAGGGACCATGGATTTCTCATTGTATCCTGATGCTGTCCTATGTCCGCTCTTCACATAAATGCCAAACTCAGGGCCTTTGAAATTTAAGAAAAGATGCCATACTTTTATTTCAGTAAGTTTGACCCTTTGTTGTCTATCTCTGCTGCTCGGAGATACAGGCACACCTTGTGCTAACTGAATGAATACTAATGTCTTAATTACACCTTGATAAAGAAGCATGCTACAGCCTGCACTTAAAATGTGCACAGAATTAGAAGGGGAAAGAAAGAGCAGGATGCTGTAGGCCTATCAAAGGAAGAAGAAAACCACAATGTCAATGGTGCATTGGCAAAGACTTCCTCAAGCTGCTTATCCACTAAAGGGCCTAACAATGAAAATTGCTTTCATTTCCCTTTCATTGACATGAGTTTACTTATTTGTTTATTTATTTTTATTTTTTTCCAGAGGTGAAGGGGCAATGGAACAGAGTGGTTTTAAGTCCATAAAAGGATTACTGACAGGGGCACCTGGGTGGCTCAGTTGGTTGAACATCTGGCTCTTGACTTCAGCTCAAGTTACAATCTCATGGTTCATGGGTTTGAGCCCTGTGTTGGACTCCACACTGATGGTGCAGAGTCTTCTTGGGATTCTCTCTCCATCCTTCTCTGCCCCTACCCTGCTGGCACTCTAAATCTCTGTCTCACACAAATAAATA
Source organism: Herpailurus yagouaroundi (assembly GCF_014898765.1). Lineage (NCBI taxonomy): Eukaryota > Metazoa > Chordata > Mammalia > Carnivora > Felidae > Herpailurus > Herpailurus yagouaroundi. The sequence continues at coordinate 22,529,876 of NW_024412413.1, read as the reverse complement.
AATATTAGAAAAAAAGGATCACTGACAGATCTGACTCACTTCACCGTTTCTCCCATTCCCAACCCCTCTCATTTCCAGGGTTAGTTTAGGTGGCAAGGATCCCATATCTTCACATTAGAGTCTCATTACATTTCTATAGCTATGGTAAAATTCTCAGTAAAGTTAACACAGCTTCTCTTTTGGAGTTATGCTATTTCATAATTTCCAGTTCTCAGTGGAGATGTTATTAATATAGTTGTATCGGGCTTCATATCCTGATTTTGGCATTTCTCTTATCAATTTTCTGGGAGGACCTTCTTGGAGCCTAATTTTGGGAGGACCTTCTTGGAACATCCTTGTTGCTTGTTGTTCTAATGGTTCCCATATGGCTCTGTACTATGTGCGGGATCTGACAGTGTCTTCTGGAGGAGGAAGAGAAGACCTTACCATCTCCAGCAAATGACCAAAGATCTACTGTGATGGTAGAGTTAATGTGACCAATTAACAATGTTTGAAAAAAAATGTCTGCCCAGCTGTTGATCTCATCAAGAGAAAAAATAAAACCCACAAGAATCATCTTAAAAAAGAACATAATTAGTTTTGATTCGAAGACAGCATGTAAAAGTTCTGCACTAATTTCTAGTCTGAAGATATTCATAAAATATTAGAGCTGGCACAAACTCTGTTGATTACTGGAAGAAAAAGGTTTTAAGTTTGTGGAAACGGAGACTCGGAGGGTGATGTGTTCAAGGTCACCCAGAGTTAACAGAAAAGCCAGTAGTGAATCTTGGGTTTTCTGAGTTCTGATATGCCACTTTTTTTTTTTTCCTGCAAATCACAGCATCTGAGATTCACACTTTGAAAAAGAGTGACATAAAATAACATGTCATTTTGAGGTTAGCTTTCTACTGTGACAGATGATTAAAAAAAAATCCTGACCTTCCTGTTTCCACATGTTTAAAATGCTATCAATATTTTAAATTTAATTTTCTTTTAAAAATACAGTAATGATTTTTGAGAGACAAATTTGCTGTATCAATTTCTAAAGGTTAAGAATGTGTGCCAGTTCTCTTTTATTCTAAATTGCTTGAATCATCCCTTGGTGTAATAAGATTTTGGGGTGGTTATGCTGATATCGAAGTTTCCTTTTCTTAATGTAAGACTGATGACTTGGTCTCGGCATGGTGCAAGAGCACAGACCGTGGGGTCAGTCGGACCGAGTTCATACTCTGCCCCACCGCTTCCCAGCAGTGTGGGAGGGTTACTGGAACCCTCTGTATTATCGTTTTCTCATCTGTGAAGTGGGAATACTCAGAAGTCCTAGCTCAAAGGACTGTTTGGAGGAGAATCAAATGAGCTGATACAGGCAAAGCATCTCAACAGTGAGCAGCACAGAGTAAGTGCTCAAGACAGCTAGCAGCTATCCTTATGATCCTTATTCAAAAAGAAAAACTGAGAGATCATTTTATGTAATTGTTGTTTATTTTAGTAGGAGGAACTCAGCTTTACAACCACAAGACTATGAAATTTCATCATTAAAACTGAGCAGACACTTTTACACAAAATCCTTTGCTCAAATAATGCCATTTGGCAATGACTGACTTTTTGATATTGGGGGAAATGGATTAATAGGAACAAATTTGGCAGTCTGAAAAAACCCGTTTATTGAAAAAAATATATAACCAAAGAGTATAGGCTCTCAGTCTCAAGCATGAATCAATAAGGTACATTCCCTTCTCTCCCGCTCCCCACCAAAAAACTGTTCAGAACAATCTTGCTTTACATCTTATTTATATACAGTAATACACATTCAAGACTCATTTAGAGTTCTGAAATGTGACGTGCAAACTGAGATTTTTGATAGGAATATGTTCCCAAAGACCTTTCTTTGGCCACAGTACAAAATAATAACCTTGACCACAGACAGTTGCATTTAATGACCCAACATAGTTCTTACATGAAAACCAACAGATCATTCAACATGACCTCCAATGCAGTCTGAAAGCCATTCACGACATTGCAGGTTTTCACCAAACTCTTGACTTATCTGTGTCGTCATAAAGATATGCTTTTTCAAAGACCTTCAAGGATACAAGCAACTCCAGTCTCGCCCTGTGTTTAATAGTTTTTATGCTCGGGAGAGTGTAGTTCACCCCCCTCATCCTATTAGAAAATATTTATTAACCATAATAACCATAACAAAGAGGTTCTGTCCTCTCTCACCTGAGAAGAACATAACAGCTGGGTTTTCCTGCAGCTCTGCGGGACCCCAGCCTCTGTGACCTCTGCTGCTAATGGGCTCTCCACAGGCAAGATGAATAGGAGACACAAGCCATGCAAATTAGAGTGCCGATGTTCCTTATTGGCTGTAAAACCCAAATGGCTCAGAATATGAGCCAAGAGAGGAAAAAAGTGTGTTGGTTGTATAGGTTCAACATTGTGAGGAGGAGGGGAAGGGGCATTCTTCTATATAAATAAAATCTGTCTTCTTCTTGTCATGTCAACTTGGTTGATAGATAAACAAAATGTGTTGTTTTTTCATATCAACTATGGACCACTGACAACAAACCAGAACAGAAACAAACTGGCCCATTAGCAAGTGAGGAATAAAATGCTAAATGGGTAACTGGAGAAATTCTTGAGGTACATATGTTAGTGAATTCTGTTTCCATGGTCATCTTGACAGAAAGCTAATTGTAATGTAGATGATGTAAAAGGGTTGGGTAAATATCTTTTAATATTCTCATTGCCTACCCGTGCATGAATTGCACCAGATTTATCTTAAACATAAAAGTAAGTCTATATTCTTGGAGGTAGCCTGGAAGCATGCTGAGCTTACACCATCAGCATTAGTCACTTTGGTAGCCATAAAAGCCAGTATCTTCCCCCACACTCTATGGTGCTCAAAGGAAGCAACTATCCTGGCCTTACTGCTTCCCCAGTGAGATGCTCCCCCAGTGTATCTATGATGGTTTTTCCACAAGGTGCCCGGTCCTCAAGCAGGCTTTAGGGACCCTCTCCTCGTGCACTGCTCCAGAGTCATCTCTTGCCATGCTTCACCTATGGTCGGTGCTTGGCCATGTGACCTGAGATTCACTGAACATACTGTGTTCTCTCTGGCCCCTGCGCCTTTGTGGATGCTACCTCCTCTGCCTGGAACATTCTCTCAATCCTCCTTCGCCACTAGGTGCAACCTTCCTCCTGGGAAGAAGTATGGCCTGGCCAGCTCACCCTTGTCTCCCTTTCTCCCTATAGCGTCACTTCCTACAGAAAGTTTCTCATGACCCTCCTCTCTCTGGTTGAGGTCCCCTCCACTACGTTTCCACCAAAGCTGCAGCAATTTCATACCGTGGCTCCATGGTCTCTTTATTTCTTGGTCTCTCCACTAGGTTTAAAGCAAGGGTGGAGTGCATGCTTTTTTCTATATATATTTATATAGCACTTGGCTTAGACACATAGGAGGCGCTACACAAACGTTTGTTGAATTTATGAATAATCCCCATGTGGAAAGTTGAGGTTATACAGGTGGATTAGATAGGGAAAAAATAAACGTAGAAACTGCATATGACTTCCTGTGAAAAGGGATTTCTTACAGAAGCAGGATCTGTAACCACAAGGCAGCCATCCAGAGAAGCCGGGTAATGTTTTGTGCTGTTCCTGTCACTACGGGTTAGGATGAGCTTTTGGGTCAAATGGATTACCCTGATCCCTCTTAGAGCCATTACAATAGACCTCATCTCAAGAACAGACTTTTCTGGCACCAGATCTCTTTTGTACTCTTCAGTCCACACAGTGTGAGACCATCTCCCTGCAAAACAATCTCTGTGGTTTCACAGACAAGCAGAATGTAATCCATTTCCAACATGTGACAACAAAAGAAAATCTGAAATGGCATAAAAATGTAACGGTAATATCATACAGACAGGAAGGAGCTGAATCAAAATGAAATACGACCAAATGCAATCAGCGACTACCAGTAGGAAAAAGGCAGCTGTCATCTTCATTCCTTCCATAAACTTTGTAAAGCAAATTATGTCTCCTGGACTGTAAGTCAGCTCTCTTTCTGGATATTACCTCTCAATGCTGCTGCCATTTACAGGAGGTGAAGCCTTCTCTGCATCCGCTGAGTTAGAAGCGGACTCTGAATCCCACTTGGGTGTTTTATTCCCGAGGGCCCACCTTCTCTTAGCTGCTAGAACATCTTCCCCTGATGCCTCAGTTTGACAGTCTTCTCCTTTTGTCTCCATTCACACCACTGATTAAAATGCATTCTGCATTGACGTTTCAGCAGCTCTGGGTGCTCTGATTCTAGAGGGAAAAAGGCCTAGGCTCAGATAAATAAAACTGTAATTCATGGCAGAGCACACCCTGGGCCCGAGGGGGCTGGAGGAGAGGCGCCAAGTGTGGGCTGCGCATGGAACGGGAACACTGGTGTTAGGTGTGGGCTGCTTGGAACGTCCCAGGAGTGGCTTGCCTCATGTTCCAGACTAGGAATCCAGCTGTCTGGAGGTGGAAGAATCCATGGATGGTGCATATTGCTGAGACATAGTTTCAAAATCTTTTGCAGGATGCACATGTCAGGAAAGAAGTCCTCAAAAAACAACAACCAAAAAACCCTCTAATGGCTTTTTTGAAAAATGTTTATTTATTTATGAGAGAAAGAGAGAGACAGAGCGTGATTGGGGGAGGAGCAGAGACAGGGTGTGATTGGGGGAGGGGCAGAGACAGAGAGGGAGACACAGAATCCAAAGCAGGCTCCAGGCTCTGAGCTGTCAGCACAGAGCTGGATGTGGGGCTCGAACCCACAAACTGTGAGATCATGACCTGAGCTGAAGTCGGATGCTTAACTGACTGAACCACCCAGGTGCCCCATCTAATGGCTTTAAATGAACATAGAGCATTCAGATATTAATCTTTGGCTGTGTAGACAAAGTGCTTCCCAAATTATCTCAAATGCTGATGGCATGACTAATTGTCTCTTGGGAAAAAAATACCAAATACACAGGAAACAGACTTCCCTGAATGTGCTGCTTATCTTTCGGAAGGAAGAGAAGAACCCAAGCAGAGCAGAAGTCTGCAAAATGGGTTGACATAGTAGCCACACTTGGCATGTGACCTGGTCCTGAATGATAAATGCTTGACAAATGGGGGCAATTATTACGATGACTTCTTGCTAGTTATCCAATCTCTTACCAACTGAGCACTGTGATAGGAAAGTCCTCTGTACTGGAACAAAAACATTCTTGTGACGCAAGAGAACTAACCTTTACTCCACACCCTGTATGTCTCAGGCACTTTGTCAGCTTGATGTGCTGCTTTCCTTTCATCTTCCACACAGTCCTTTCAGAGACATATTGTGTACCTCTTTTGTAGAAGGAAAACACAAAGACTCTGGAGATGTTAAGTGTGTCCAAGGGCACAAAGATGATTGGTTAGGAGCCCCACTCAGAGTGTCCCAGAGAGGCTTGTTCTCTCTCTTTAAAAAAAAAAAAAAATTGAAGTATAGTTGACATACAATGTGACCTTCATTTCAGGTGTACAACACAGTGGCTCCAGTGGCTTGTTCTCTTGCAGAGCAATTCTTGCACCTTCCGCTTCTCTCGTGGCATGTCCCCAAGGACACTCAGAGTGTATGCCCACGAGGATGCGAATTTTCATGCTTTCTTCATCGTTAGTTATATCCTCGGTGCCTTCCACGGTGCTCAATAAATATTTACTGAGAAGTGACTAGACTCAGGCCTGGGGGAGGAGATTTCTGCCTTTGGCCCCACTTTTCATCCATGCAAGAGAGAGTCACGGATCCAAACATTCCTGGGAAGAGAACTTTTTGACTGAGGAGTCAGGACAAGACTTGTGTCAACCCAGATGACAAAGGAGCTGTGAATCCCTGGATGTAGCTACGTCCCAAAGATACACGTCCAGGGCCCAATCTTTCGGTGTTTAATTCCCAGTTCTGATAAAAATTAAAATAACCCAAATCCCAGATATCTAGATGTTTCCAGAATTGTGACAACCATCTTTAATAGGATGAAAAACCATCAATCCAATTAAAGTTCCACAATATTCTGATTCTGAGCTACAAATAGCACAAAATAACACACACATGCACATGCACACACACAAATAGGTTATTTGCCAACTTTTGTCTTGTGTGGGAAATTTGAGTTTGAAAACAAAAAAGAAACCTTGTCCATTACTTCTTTTCTAATAGTTTGGCTAGTTAGCCACTCATTGCCATTTAACTCCTCTGAGTATCACTTCTTTCTGTAAAATGGGCATAATGAGACCTTCTGCTTCATGTGAAGAGCTCATGATGGAATATGCTAAAATATCCAGAAAACTAGAAAGTAGTCTTGTCAACAGCAGGGCTCTGCCTATCATTTTCACTTTGTGTGTAGGTAAGTAAGAAGGACACTCTGGGCCCCAGCCCTCGCTTGGTCACCTGTGCTCTGCAGGGAGTTTATAAGAGCTGTCACCTTGGTTTCTCTTATCTGTAACAGAAAGGTACTAATGCCCCCAGCTTCTAGAGGTGGTAGGGAGATACAATGAGAACACATCTAAAGCGCTTAGAAGAAACCCAGCATGTGAGAAATAGTAAAAAAAAATGTTAACTGTTTTATTGCTTGCTTTCAGGGTCAGCATACAAATGTTGATTCTAGCCAGTTCCATGCTTCTTCAGCAGTAGAAAGGACTGTTGGCAACTGTCCTCAGGGGCAGGCAGGGGTGAGGGGTGGGCAGAGCCAGGTCTACAATCCAATAAAGGTGGCTATCCCAGAAGTCATTTGCCAGACACAAAGGAACCAAACAGAAAAGCTTTTGGGGGATATGTGTTCTTTATTTTCTTTTTCTCCTTCCCTTCCATCCTTCTACCCTTCCTTCTTTTTTTCTTTCCTATTTAAGTAAGCCACAGAGCTCAGGAGCGCTTGGGAGGAGATGTTAGGGCAGCTGTGAGTCCAGCTGTGAGATGATGAGCAAACAGGCTCAGGCCCTGCTGTTCGACCCCATCCGCTCAATCTTCCCCAATTAACTGGAAATGGAAGTGGTGGTCCCCTAACCGAGTTCCACTTCCCACTACTAACAAGACTTGTTCAACAAACGCAAACACTTGGCTGTCCATGTCCACCAGTCTGGATAGCCATCACACCCTTGAGCATCTGCGTCAGCATCCAGGAGGCAGGAGCAGGACTCTGACCTCTTTTGTGCTGCGCTCAACTCCGTGCTGGAGCCAGTGGTGGTTACAAAATACTTGTGCATGACGATAACAACAATGGTCCCTTATGGGAGATTTTATAAGAGGACACTTCCTCTGTGCTCACCTGTGTCCTTCCTTTGATGACTCAGACCTGGGGTAGGGGCACTGAAGGTGTCACCATTTCATTTCTTCCTTCCTCAATGGATCTAAATTTCCTCCTACCTCTTTGAACTGGGCCTAGGTCTTTTTCCCTTTCAAAATTTGCCTCAAAGACATCTTTTTCACTTTACCTTAAGAATGACTTTAGTGGTCTAATTTTTAAACCATTTCTTCATGTAATATAGGTGATCTGTGAGGTTTCTTATATGACACCTTTTGAATTTCAAATTTTTTTCTAAATCAATTCCTTCTTGGCAAGGCATTCTTACTTTCTGCCCATATAAATACTATCATCCACAATTTTCTCTCTTCTACCATAACGCAAGATTTATATTAACATTTAAAACTAAGTTCTGATATTTAAAATCTAAGCATTGTCTTGCATATTAATTCAACAACATAATTCCTACACTGGAAAAATGCACAAGAGTATAAAATATGAAATAAGTTTGATATATATAATCACATGCTTTTGACCAAGGAGAAAACAAAAGCTCAGGAAAATTAAATGCCTTGCACAAATCATGAAGGAGTGAGTGGCCCAGTGAAAATTAGAATTGACATCTTCTGATCATTACACAGCTTTCCTGTCAGACCACCACAGGAAACACTAGAAAAATTGTGAGTGTCTAAAATGCAAAGACATTTCAAATTCTTTCATATCTAACAAAATGTATATATATATTTTTTTTTTCCATAAAGGAGATCCAAGAAGCAGTTACATTTTTGAGAAGCTGTTTTTTTTTCTCAAACTATATTCTTATCTACACTGAAATTCTATATAATGATCCATCTAAATAAAGATAAATGAATTTATCTCTATAGTGGGAACAAATTACTAGATTAAGCAATTTAAAGCATAGTCATTTCATCAGTGATTATAAGCGTGATATGGCTTCCAGAGCAGTACTGAAAGGGTTCATACACTGTCATGTGTCTTGGGCCTTTAGGGACAAAGTTTAGTGTTTAATGAGGTATGGCTTCTGTAATATTTTAATTCTAAATAGAGCTACATGGGAAATCTAGGGTATTTATAGTAACACTTAGAATAAATTTAAAACATTTAAATAGCTTTGCTCAGCAGATAACAGCTCATCATATATTCTTTTAGTTAAGTCCAGTGATTCTGAAAACCAGTTATACCATTGGTTCAAACACTACTACAGACTTAATACAAACTGTCATGGGCTGAATTGTGTCTCTTCCCCAAACCCTCACCAAATTCCTATGCTGAAGCCCGAATCCTCAGTACCTCTGAATGTGACTGTATTTGGAGATAGGGCCTTTAAATAGGTAATTAAGTAAAAATGGGGTTGTCAGGATGGTCCTCATCCAGTATGTCTGATGTCCTTATACGAAGAAAAGATTAGGACATAAACATCATAGACAGAGAAATGGCCATGTAAGGACACAGTAAGAAGGTAGCCATTTGTAAGTCAAGGAGAAAACCTCATAAGAAACCAAACTTTCTGTCACCTTGATCTTGATCTTAAGCCTCCAAAATTGTCAGAAAATAAATTTCTGTTGCTTAAGCCACCCAGTCTGTGGTATTTTGTTACAGCAGCTCTTATAAACTCATACAGAAATGTAGTACTTATTTTCTTCCCTCGGCCTCTGTGCCTGTGTTTCCCACAGACTTTTAGTTTCTTCTTGATCTGCCAATAATATAAAGATGGGCAGATATGGAAAAAGGAATCAGAGTAAGTTGAGAGTACCCATCTAGAAAGACTACATCTTCCCATGAAACACCATTTCCCTTCTCTCTCGTTTGCCTGTGAAACTCATCCCGATTCCCCCAGAACTACAATTAGATTCTTTTTCTTGAGAGCCTTCATCTCTTCAGGGTGGCACCCCTATTGGACCTTGTAAATATACCACCATCATAGTATGCATCACACTGTGTTAGAATTGTTTCCATTGCTGACTCCTTCCTGATCTTGTGAATGTTTGCAAAGGAGGCATCATTTTGTAGCCCAGTATCTGACCACTTGACCACCAGGAGGTACTTACTCATTAAATGTTGGTTTAATAGGGGCACCTGGGTGGCTCAGTCGGTTGAGCGTCTGACTTTGGCTCAGGACATGATCTCGCGATTTGTGATTTCGTGCCCTGCATCTGTGCTGATAGCTCAGAGCCTGGAGCCTGCTTCAGATTCTGTGTCTCCCTCTCTCTCTTCCCCTCCCCTACTCGTACTCTGTCTCAGTTTCAAAAATAAATAAACATTAAAAAAATGTTGGTTTAATAAATGAACAAATGAATGAATAAATGAAACAAAAAGATCTCCACTCTCCAGGAATAAGCATGAGATAATTAAGTCCCCAACACAGTTTGAAGTATAGTTGTATTTGTTGAGGGAAGAAAAGTATTAAGTGATACAAAGCTAAAAAATAACAAAATAAAATCTACAGAAAGAAAGTACCTATTGATGAGTTTATAAACAGTGAAGAAAGTAATTAAGGATGAGAAAATGGAAAAAAAGAAGCAGAGACCTTAGAACAAGATAATACAATCTAGTAGGGCTATACCTGGGTGTAGCCTGGTTAGACCCAAGGGAAGGAATCACAGGGGCTGCTGTTCTGAACCAGGCCCTACAGCATCCAACCTGAAAACAACGCCCGCATCATGAAATAGAAAAAGCAAAAATTCAAATAATACTCTATGGGTGGTTGAAAGACAGTCATAGTCCTGGAGGTAAAAATAACTTTGCTTGTCAACAAACAGAAACATGAGAGAAAAAAACCAAGCAGATTGAACTAGGTGTGAGTTCTCTTCTAAAGGGCAGCAAAAGCAGATGAGCTAATGTGAATAGAACATGTAAAGGGGAAAGCAGGGTATAGATCACAGAACCCAGGAATGGAGCTGAGACCTGGTGGCTAGTAAGAGGGAAATTATGAAGTCAGCCAGGATGACTTCGAAATGGTGTGGGAAGGTGGCTTCAGACAGCTGGCAGCAGGGAGGTCATCCTCTGCCTGTTTCTCCTCATGTTTACTGCCATCCTCTGTAAGTAACGGATCTGGTTAATATAAGATATGTAGAATCAACAGGAATCCAAATATTTATGCACCACAAAATGAGGCAAAAGGAAAAGAGAGCCCTGATTTTCAAACGGTGAAAGTGACCCTGAAAATTGTAATTTGGCAAGTTTGCAATATCGTGAGAGTAATAAAAAATCTGTTAACATCCAGAGGAAATAAACCCAAAAGTAATAAGAAGCTGAGCTTTATGAAGGAAAAAAAAAGGCATGCCAAATTTGATTGCTTTTCTGATGGAATTACAAGATTACTAGTTTAAGGGAATGAAGCAGATGTGATATATTTGAATTTTATTAGAGCATTTGGAAGAACGTCTCACACAATTTCCTTCACAAAACTAAGTGACTTTGGCTTGAACATGGACTGAGGAGATAATAAATGAAGGGTAACAATACACCACAATCAATCTCATTAGGAGGAAGGTGTTTAAGAGGTGACACAAAGGCTCCTGCTTTTATGGTAGACAGAATATTCTTTTTAATGTTGTGTGAAAAAGGAAGAATGAGAGTGGCAGACAGGAAACGTGGAGATTTATTGGACAAAGGAATGAGAAACTTGGTTAAAATGATCTGTATACAGAGAAAAATAAAAGCTAACAAATATTTTTATATATTTAAAGTGTTTTAACATTTACTTATTTTTGAGAGACAGAGCATGAGTGGGGGGAGGGGCAGAGAGAGAAGGAGACAGAGGATCTGAAGCAGGCTCCAGGCTCCGAGCTGTCAGCACAGGGCCTGACATGGGGCCTGTAAGATCACAAACTGTAAGATCATGACCTGAGCCGAGGTTGGATGCTTAACCAACTGAGCCACCCAGGTGCCCTGATAAGACTCTATATATTTAGAAAAGGAAATACATTTGGAAAATATTTGTAAAAATACACACATAAAAGGAGAAAGAATCTAGAAATTAATAACACTGAAAAGTACCTAGAAGCCCTTTGCTGTATATTTGAACTGTAATACTGATACAAAACAGAGATTTTAATGACTTATACCATGTCATAATGAACAGACCTTATATGCCTTGCCCCAAAATAATTTTTCAGGTGCAAAAGGGCTGATTTTTTCTCATCTTTGGATTTTGCCCTAACGAACTGTAACCCTCAAATTTAGTAATAAAACTATTAAAACAGGTGAACTATTCTGGGGTAGGGACAGTTTCTCTCCGTTTTTCTCTCTCCGATGCCATCTTCAATGAGGTCCAACTTGACTGTAACTATTTCTGTATAAATGAACTCTCTCCAGTGTGGTCATGACCGATTCTAAAAGGATCTGGAATGCCACTGTGAAGGTGTTGCTGCTTTCAGAAATCTCTTTTCAAAGTTAAAAAAAAAAATCCTTTAAACAAATGCTCCTGAGCAGTTTCGAAAAATAATGATCATGTCCTAGACTTGTCCACTCTTCATGTATTTGCTCTAAGCTAAGTGAGAAGCTCTGAAGCCATTATGCCTCGGTTCAAACTCCAGCTTAAACGCCTGTGGCCAGGCGACCTTGGGCAAGTTACTTACCATTTCAGTGCCTTAGTTCACTTGTCTAACAAGGGGATAACATCAGTAGCTATCTCACAGAATTAAATAGTTAAATGGATTAATACTACATGAAGCATATAGTGAGCCTTTCATAAATGTGAGCTATTCCAAAATAGAGCCACTGTGAGCAGACAACACATTTCAAAGACACAAGCTTCCAAGAAAAACTTTGCATTTGGCCATAGATAGTCATCAATGGCTGCTTGTTGAAAACCAAAAAATGAATTCCATTTTGCTGGGAACAGCATCATCTAATGACGTATCTTCAAAGCCGACAATGCAGGCTAGAAGCAGGGAACAGGGTGAAGATTCCAACCCCACTCGGCCACACTAGCTTTGTGTTTTGTGTATGACAGATTTGTATCTATAAAACGAGAATGTTGCCACTTGTCTAAACTTCCTCATAGGTTCTGAAGGAAAAAAAGAGGTGAAAATAATTTGCAGGACTGCACAGGGCTTATAAAAGGAGTTTCATTTTTTTGACCAGGTATAAAAATGAGCCAAGGAGCAGAAGGCACATTGAGGGTAATACAACAGCAACGTGGCATTCAAATGCAGCCAAAAGTGTAACTCCATTTCACAACAGTGGCACCCACTGAAAAACTCTGCCATCTGTGGACTATGGCCCATCTTTTTTCATCCTTGACTTCGCCCTCTTATACATCTCCACATCCACTGAATCTCCAACCTCCAGCAATTTTGCCTCTTTGCCTCTCTTTAGACCCATCTTTGTCTCTCTGATCCATAGATGTTAACTTTGTTACAGTGCGTGCTTCCTTCCTTCCTTCCTTCCTTCCTTCCTTCCTTCCTTCCTTCCTTCCATCCCTTCCTTTCTAATTTTAGAGAGAGAGGAAGAAGGGCAGAGGGAGAGAGACAGGGAAAGAGAGAGAGAGAGAGAGAGAGAGAGAGAGAGAGAGAGAGAGAGAGAGAGAGAATCTTAAGCAGGCTCCACGCTCAGCACAGCCCAACATGGGGCCTGCTCCCACAATCGTGGGATTGTGACCTGAGCCAAAATTGAGGGTCAGATACTCAACTGACTGAGCCCCCCAGGTGCCCCCCAGCACTCCTTATTTGTTGCTGGTATCACTGTCCGAGCTCAGTAAGAGAGGGAAACAGAGGTAGTTTTCCTGTCTCCATCTTGTCCCTCTCGAACACACTCACTCTGCTCTCATGACAATCTTTCTGTGGAGCTGGCTGTGTTAACTCTCCCTGTTCAAAACCCTCTGGTGGCACGGTGTGCAAGCCCTGGAGGCCCAGGTCCCCTGCGATCTCTTCGGCTCCTTCCCTTATCAGCTCACTCCTTCTTCTCCATGCTTGGGCCTGAAGCACTTGCGGTTCTCAATAGCTTGTTTGTCTATTTGCCTTGCACTTTGACATCCCTGTCTGCCCTTCTTTGCTTCCTCCTTTGGGAGACACAGATGCCATCTCCTGCAGGAGGGCTTCCTGGTCTCTGTTCCCTCCTTTCTGTTCCTTTAGTTTCTCTACTGTGATATTTATTGTACTCTTTTGGAATTGTTTATGTGTCTGCAGATGGTGGCAGGCATGTCTCACTCTTTTGTGATGCCAGCCTGGGACACAGAGCAGACCCACAGGTGTCTCAGTGAGTAGACCCACACCACCAGACCATGAACATACTCAGGGACTGCATCCATTGTTAAGGCAAGTCTAGGCTTATGATCAACAGCTCGTTGGTTTTGTGAGCAGTGTTCAGGAGGAAGAAGTGGCCCATAAAAGGACTACAGTTATGACACAACCTAAACATTGCTATAACAAGCCAGGAGTGGGTGACCTGTTGGCCTGTGACCCTTAAACTCAGCCTCTCAGCTCACTGGCCTAGAAAATGTGATAGTTTAGATCAAGCCCTTCAGGAACAACAATGGAAACTGAAGGACGGGGTGGGCTGACGTCCAATAGACTCATCAGTCTCCTCCTCCTCTTCACCCCCCATCCATGCTCTATTATTAGTGGTTCCCACCAGGCACCACATGGTGCATACCTGACTTTGCATTTGCCATTTTCTCTACAGAATATGCCCTTTCCTCTCCATTCTCTTGTTGGCTTTCCCTGGTGAGCTCCTCATCATCCTTAACGTCTCATCTCAACTGTTGCTTCCTCTGAGAAGTCTTCCATGAACTCTCTAGGTAAAGTTAAGTATGTTTCCTTAGTGCCTCCAATGAACCTGTCATCTACTATGTAACTGAACAGACTGTCTGTTCACATGCTTGTTCCTTCCTCACATCGCAGCCTTACACATCTTTGTATTCTGGGATTCTAGCATAAAGCACATCCCAGAACTCAATAAACTACATGTTGAACTTAATTCGTTGAATTCACATGGAAGAGAACACTGATCTAAAGCCTGAAATGCTAAGGTGGTTAATCTTTTTGTTTCACTTGACAATAGGGAACATCATTAGAATGAAATAAAATGATCATGAATGTGCAGAAAGACCTTCACAACCAGAAACTATGGGGATACCAATTTTTGTAGTTAATTAAATTGAAAACAAGGGCAATCACAGAAAATAATATTTAATGGCTTTAGGGTACAGGTAGAAATCATATGATATTTTTAGATTGCTTTCTTTAAAAATGCATCAAAGCACTGTAAAAAGCCTAAAACAGCCTTTTGGAAGTGGTATTTTATACACTTCCAAATTAAAGTAGAAATTAAATACAGTAGGTATTTAAATTCTATTTTCACTGTGAGTTTATTGTACAATAAAGAAAAGCACTTGGCCTTCAGGTCACTATACATATACAGCAAATCATGCATAGTGACCTGAAGGCCAAGTGCATATATAGCATAAATTATGCAATTAGATGACATGTAATCAACCGGAATAGCAACAGAGCCAATCTAATGGGGCCAATTTGGGTCTGAGTGACTCACAAAAATATTATACAGTTAAGGGATAGGCAGCCTACAAGGTTACTGAGTTGTGGTCTACCTACAGTGTAATGAATCTCTCCTGTGACTACAGACATAACGGAAACAGAGGTCTCAGATGGGGCAGATTAACTAGAAATTCTGCCCAAGAAGGAGCTGAGGTGTCATCTTGATTTTTATTATTCCAAACTCCTAAAAAGATAGGAAATCTCTACAAACATACTGCTGTCAACATTATCAGGTTGACTTTACATTACTAGAAATTATAGGAAAACAACATTAATCAGAGCTTATTTTTAGTCAACTTGAAGAAATACTTTCTGACCTATCACCCAGGTAGTTCAACAGATGGAATATTTAGTAAGTAAAACTAGTGAAAGAGGAAGTCCAAATTTGCTTTCTTCCTTCTTCTTCAATGATTTATATATGGCAAGCTTGAGTGAATTAATAAGGTCACAAACAAGAAATGCGATTTCTTTCTTAATGATCAAAGTTTTTTGTTATTGTGTTTTGTTTTAGGAGGGTGGTTTTAGTCTTGTTTGCTTGTTTAAAATATGGAAACATTTCAAAGGATTCAAGCTAGGAATAAGAAGGAATCCTTTAAGAATTGTCAAATTACCCTTACTCTTATCAAGAAGAATCCAACAAATGTCATACTTGCCAATGTGACATTTTTATTCTTAAATTTAAGAAATAAAACAATGTAGCTATTAGACACCTGGGTGGCTCAGTCTGTTAAGCATCTGACTTTACCTCAGGTCATGATCTCACGGTTCATGATTTTGAGCCCCATGCTGGGTGAGCACGAGCCCTGCTTTGGGCTCCATGCTGACAGTGTGGAGCCTACGTGGGATTCTCTTTTGCTCCCTCTCTCTCTGCCCTTGGCTCACTCTACCCTCTCTCTCAAAAGTAAAAAATAAAAACCAAAAAACAATCTAGCTATTTATTCACAAACCCATCCCTCGATCCCCAACATGACTTATTCTGTACATATTTACTGACCATAAATTTAATAGGCCTCAGAGGGAATATAAAGGGTGCCAAGACTCAGTACCTGTCTCTAAGCAGCTTTCAGTCCACCAGAAGAACCAAATCCATCACCCAATCTTTATCTTCCAATTCAAAATGGCTTGAGTATATACAATATATTGTAATATTTTAATTAAAATTGCATACATAAGAACCTGGAAAGATACATACTGAAATGTCATCTGGTAGAGGGATAGCAAATATATTTTTTGCTTCTTTGTATTTTCCAATTTTTTTTCAATAACGAGAATGTATTACTTGCATAAAAAGGAGAACAAATTTATTTTATAAAAGACAAGAAGAAAATCCCAATTTGGATAGCTCTGTATCTTCTCCTTCTTTTGGACACTTAAAAAGCCCCACTGCCTAAACTGTGGAAGAGCTAACCGAGGGTTTTGTTGATGACCAAATCTGTTAGAGTTGCTTATCTACTTATTTGGTTATCCCCCAGCAGTGAGGAAGCTCCTTAAGGGCAGGGACCCTATGTTGTTTGTTGTTAGAACTAATGCCTAATATGGATTGAGGCACTTCATAGATACAGGATAAATATGTGGGGAAAAAGACTCAATGACAAGAGAGGAGGAAGAGAGGGAAAAAGGCTGAAGGCAAACGTTTCTTTTTTTTTAACGTTTATTTATTTTTGAGAGAAAGAGACAGAGCGCGAGCAGGGGAGGGGCAGAGAGAAAGGGAGATGCAGAATCCGAAGCAGTCTCCAGGCTCTGAGCTGTCAGTACAAGCCCGATGCGGGGCTTGAACTCATGAACTGTAAGATCAGAACCTGAGCTGAAGTTGGATGCTTAACCGACTGAGCTACCCAGGTGCGCCTGAAGGCCAATGTTTCTGATGCTTTTATTAAAACCAGCAGTTAATGGGGCACCTGGGTGGCTCAGTAGGTTGAGCATCCAATTCACAATTTCAGCTCAGGTCATGATCTCATAGTTTGTGAAACTGAGCTTTACATCAGGCTCTGTGGAGCCCTGCTTGGTATTCTTTCTCTCCCTCGCTCTCTGCCCCTCCCCCACTCACCCATTCAGGTTCTCTCTCTCTCTCAAAAAAAAAATCCAAACAGTTAATGTAACCATTTTGGTGAAACAAAATCAATTAAACAGACTGGAGGCATGAAGAGACATAACTGATATGATGGCCAATATTTTTTATTGTTCAATCAACTCTACTGTTGTCCAGAGCACTGCCTTGAGAGATGAGGGCTCATATAAGGATGCTTTAGCCAATAAATCTGGAAGCAAGTTGTTTTATACCCTCATTTATACAAGGGGATTTTCAAAATCTAAGTAAGTAGTTTTAGAAGAACAGAAAACATTGTCAGGCCTTTTTATGTTTCTTTAAAAGGAGAGACTAACGAAGATCTAATAACTCAGGCATGATATTGTAGATCTTGTCTGTGGGAGTGGTGGCCCATGGCATGGTGCAGAGGACAACCTGCCACTCCAGCTTTGCTTCAGGCTTTAAGTTCTTGTCCTGGCTACCATTCGTGGATCTATTGGTTTGAAAACACTATTCATGGTCCTAACTTTGGTGACATATTAATATCTGAAGGCTAAGGATGAAAGAAAAATGTCTGTAGTGAGTAGAGGAAACGTCAAAAAAAAATAGCAGCTAGGGTTTATTCAGCACCTACTGTACATCAGAGGTCCATCAGTCTATCTAAATGTAGTCCTCAGACAAACTGTGCAGCGTGGACATCCTCACCGTTTTACAGATGAGGGAAACAAGGGTCGGAAAGGTTCAGATTGGTAATTTTTCCCAAAGTGTGCCAAGCTAATGGACAGTGGGGCTTAGGTGCAGCCAGAGGTCTGACAATCCCATTCCTCCCCATTCCTTTGAAGAAATGTACCAGGGGGCGCCTGGGTGGCTCGGTCAGTTAAGCATCCAACTTCAGCTCAGGTCCTGACCTCATGGTCTAGGAGTTCGAGCCCTGAATCGAGTTGTGTGCTGACAGCTCAGAGCCTAGAGCCTGCTTTGGATTCTGTGTCTCCCTCTCTCTGCCTCTCCCTGCCCTCAAAAAAAAATATTAAAAAAAAAGAAATGTACTAGGTATTCTATTATACAAATTTAACCTTTTTGCTCTTCCTCATTTTACCTTATGTATTTCTCCTACTTATTTTCTGCCCCCACACTACCCCAAATTCAATTCTTATTCTTCCTGTGTTTTTGTGGCATCTGATAAACCATAGCTGAAAATTTTTTTTAATGTTTATTTATTTTTGAGAGAGAACGTGAGCAGGGGAGAGGCAGAGAAAGGGGGACAGAGGATCTGAAGCGGGCTCCACGCTGATTGCAGCGAGCCCAATGTGGGGTTTGAACTCACAAACCATGAGATCACAACCTAAGCCAAAGCTGGACGCTCAACCAACTGAGCCACCCAGGCACACCTGAAAATTCTTTAAACTGTGTCTGCAGGTCTTCTGAGAAAAAGTGCCATAAAATAATCTTTAAATACTTACAAATAATTTTTATTCCCTATAATATTGATAATATGGATAAATATATTTAGGCTTTCAGGCACCCTGAATATTAGACAAATTTTCTTGGAATATTCATATTCATTCTCTCTCTCTCTTTCACACACACACACACACACACACACACACACACACACACTTAGAATCATTTGTTTTCAATCAGAAATGAAATTTGCTTTTGAAATGATTATTCAATACTACTCACACCTCAGCCAAGATTTCCACAATGCCTGTATAAACAAAAAAGGAGTTCAATACTGAGATTCTTTGGCTATTTTCTTTTTCTGCACAGTATGATAAATAATGATTAAAAGCATAAAATATATGTTAATAATACAAAGTAAAACCATGTCCAGTGCTTTGCAGACTTCATATCCTGGGGTGCTGACCTTCCAACAAATCTGCAAGTTGTATTTTTTGTGGCCATAGAGACTTTTTAGAACAGGAGAGACTAAACGTGAGACAATAACAGCTCATATAGAGGATTACCTGGTTTCTCTACAGGGGATGGGCTCAGGTATCAAGAGGGAAAAGAAAGATTTCTGTGAATCATTTACAATGATTTAGCAACAAACACAAAAGACACACATGATGATGAAAGTTCACTTAAATAACAAGCATTTACAACAAGACACAAAGGAAGGCAGCAGTCACATGGAGCCGTGTTTCACTAACAATGTGCCAACTGGAAATAAGAAATACAGGTAAATCAACCTTAACTGGAACACCCAGTATACCTTGCTTCACAGGATAGATAGGTTCCTAAAAAGTTCTGTATAAATACAGTTTTTTTCCTCCCATAATTACAGAGAGAAAGAGAGAGAAACTATTAATATCTTCCAGTAAATTCCTTTATAAGGAGAGAAATACTGTTATATGGCAAACAGACATCTGCTTTGATTCCCTGACAGAAACGATTAAAAAAAAATGTATAATACGTGATGATTTGTATAACAGCATGTTTTCTATTTTTTAAAGATTTTTAAAAAATGTTTACTTATTTTTGAGAGAGAGAAAGGTAGAGAGCAAGCAGGGGAAGGGCAGAGAGAGAGGGAGACAGAATCCTAAGCAGGCTCCATGCTGTCAGCACAGAGCCCGACATGGGGCTCAATCTCATGAACTGTGAGATCATGACCTGAGCCAAAAGCAAATTGGAGGCTTAACCGACTGAGCCACCCAGGCACCCTCTTTTTTTTTTTAGATTTAAAAAAATGTTTATTTTTGAGAGAGTGTAACAGCATATTTTTTAAAAACAAGGCAAACCTGTATGTCACTATGGATATGAAAAGTGGAGAAGAAACCAGAAGGCTGATTTCCATTTTACTTTTCGTATTTAAATGCCATAGTGATAACTGAACACTGTAGTGCAAAGAGTCAAACAAATTATTGGTAAATTACCTTGTAAATTACTTAGGCCTTCAGTCTGTAGTCAATAAAATATATACCTTGTCTCTCGTTTACTCAAGACCACAGAAATTCAGAATAATCAATCATTCCAGGTGGCTTTTTATAGCTTTCCAGGCAGTGAGCACTGTATTTTGTTGAATGCAGGCATTTAATTAGTAGATAGCAGTAAAATGCAATTTTCCACATTAAACTATTTTCTATATAAACTAGCTTTCTGGATGCTGACTTGTAAAGACAGGTTATTGTCAGTTCATAGAACAGGTAATAACTCATTTTTGTCTCTGTTTTCTGATTCTATAGAAGAATGCATTCTTTCTGCTGTCATCAAAAAATAATTTCTGAACAAATATTCTCCAAGATTTTTCTTTTTTATTAAGCTTATTTATTTTGAGAGAGAGGGAGAGAGAGAGTGGGGGAAGGACAGAGAGAGAGAGAGAGAAAGAGAGAGAATCGTAAGCAAGATCTGTGCTGTCAGCACAGAGCTGGACGTGGGACTCGATCTCACAAATTGTGAGATCATGACCCAAGCTGAAATGAAGAGACACTTAAGTGACTGAGCCACCCAGGTGCCCCTTTCCAAGATATGTCTTATGTTACTGTCCAATAAATTAAATGCTTTGTAAAAAATCATTTTATTTTATTTTTTTCATCATGGTAAGTGTACTCTTTGACCCACATCCCCTATTTCCCCCATCCCCTCACCCACCCCCTGCCTGGTAACTGTCAGTTTGTTCTCTATAGTTAAGAGTCTATTTCTTGGTTTGTCTTTCTCTCTTTTTTTCCTTTGCTCATGTTTTGTTTCTTAAATTCCACCTATGAGTGAGATCATATGATATTTGTCTTTCTCTACCTGGCTTATTTTGCTACTGTCTAGCTCCATCCATGTTGTTGCAAATGGCAAGATTTCATTATTTTATGGCTGACTATATAAACTAAATATTGTCAGACTAACTTGAATACCAACAATACCTATTGTGTTATTTCTTATGCTATAAAGGAAACTGTACCATGATTTCTAATTATCCTACGGTTGATGAGCTTATTACAGTCATCCTACCACAAAAGTGCAAAGTTCAATAGATAACATTTTTCCCCATTACAGTATAAAACAGCATTTTGACTTTTATTTGAAAAAGACTGTGACAAATGGCTATTAATTCAATGCATACAATCTATCTAATACGATTTAAATTTACCAACACAAATGACAGGAAGAAATTCCCATGGTTCCTGACATACATGAAGAAGTGTTTAAGTAAATGAATCTAGTTGATGAAAGGCAACTATTATGGACAAAATCCACAGTGGAAAAGGGATTATTTTTTTCCTTGCTCACTATGGAAATTCACTGGTTACAGTTCTTAAATTGCAGATCTTTTCTTTAATGGCAACTTTTGTAAAAGATCTCTAACAAGACACCATTGCTGATTATGTAACCTTGATGCCACACTGCTATGATTTCTCAGTTCTGTGCCAAAAGACAAAAAAATAAAACAACAAATTTTGTTAATGTTTTAAAATAAGAACACCTTCTAAATCAACTGCTACCTGTCAGTGTAGAGCCAGATCTCCTGAAAGATATAGTATGAGAAATGACAAGCAGTATAAAGAGTAATAACAATTTTCACAAAAATCCAAACTTTATAACATCTGAATGGACAACATCGAAGAACAAAGCACTCCTTCCCAGAGAATGTGCAGTATAATTAGTCAGAAAGGTGCAGCGCTGCTTTTGGTTGTGATCAGTCGGTTGGAAGGATCATCAAATAAACAATCTAGCTATTGCGGCTTTGCAAGGAAACTGATCATTCTTAGTGGTGAATATTAATGAGCACTTTTTAAAAAGGTTAGAGCAAAACTAGCTTTGCAAATCACTGCACACTTTGTTGCAATGCACAGTTGGTAAATCAACAGTTTATCTAATCATTATCAATACAGCATACTTTGATATATTGGATATAAATAACTGTCACTAAAAAATCATGTGCTGTGTGTTCAGATAAAGCTATAGAGATCTGCCTTGTTACCTAGCAACTGAGCAAGTAACTGCCATACTGCAAAAAAAAAAAAATCCTCATTTTTTAGGGAGAAAGGATGTTCATAAGACTCCACATAAAGATATTAATAAAGCCAAAGTATACATTAAGGTACCATTGCCAACTATTTTAGATACATCCATGGCCTATGTTTTGAAATACCATGCAGTAATGAAAATGGTCAATATTTAGATCTAGTATTTGAACTGATCATGAACAACAATGCTCTGTACAGTTGTTTTTTTTTTTTTTAAGAATCACCATATATCACTAATTTTTTATTTGTAGTTTCACAGACACAGGAATTCCAACAAGAGCTTATGTACAGATTTCTATTTATTGAAAGGGTGATGTTTGATTATTTAAAATAAAATAATACTGTTCTGAGTAATTAGTTCACTGTCAGGGATCCCAATTACTCTTACATTTCATAAAGCAGCATAACGCATTAAATTTATATCATTTGGGGGAGTCTGGCTTGCCAGCTAATCTAAGTTCTGGTTTAATTTTACTAAAAATCTGGATTCCAGGACTGTCTGTACATAAAATCTCTCTGTAAGAGCACTAGATAATTGGGACAATTTTATCATTTGACATCTTGGGTCTACATAATGCAGCACGTGACCAGTCTTCATGCCCCAGAGTGGAAGCAATTCCCTCTGGGGTACAATGCAGGTGACTGGCCGTGGCCTGCATGATGGTGGTCATGTGAGAGAGAGGAAACCGTGTGCCGATGACTCTGCAACAAGCAGAGAACGTTCTGTGGGCAGATATGGCTGTGACTGCCAATGTCTCCATAGTACCTCAAACCTACCGCTTACACTGCATTCCTGTGTTGACATAACATACAATGCTTTCATTTATATTTGTGTGGACAGAGACACAGTTCAGAAAAGCTCTTCAAATGATTACATGGAATTAACATAAAGATGCATAATTTAAAAAATGAAATTATAAATTAGGTACTTGGTAGTGAAATCCACTAAACTGTTTTCATTGGATTCTACTCATTCTCACATTACTACCAAAATCATCTTCTTTGATTTGAGAAGTACTCTGCATTAAATGTGCTAAATAAATCATATTTATTCAAAATCAATATGAAAGCAGAAAACTATCTGTTTGAGTTTGAGGTGTGGGTTTTTAGGGAAGGCAGCAGTTCATAAACCCCAATGTTTCAGAGAATTGGTTGAAGATATCTGGTCATATGTCCCCACATCTTGCTTGAGAAGCATGGAAATGTTTTATAAGGCTCCAGGATGTTTTTCTTTTCACAAGTACTTCACATATATTAATTTCATTCAATGCTCACAGCTCTGTAATACAGGGAACATCCATATCAGTATCACCATTTGATTGATGGGAATCCAAGCTAAGACAGTGACCCACTGGAAGGCCACAGAAGCTGGTAAATAACAGAGCTGGGATCCATGTCTTGATTCCCAGATCAACATCTATCATAAAATATTATGCTTTTAGTTTGAATAAAATGATTTCACTCTGTAGAGAATAAGCCTAAATTTTGTTCACTCTATGTACCCTGTCCATATATAGACAACTGAATTTAAAAAGTAATGAATGATGTCATAAAGGTTATTGTCCTTGTTCTCGAAGAGCTTAATGTCTCATAGGGAATATAACATATGTATGCAAATACCCAAAAACAAGGCACAAAAAACTGGGTGTGCAGAGAGAGGCTGGATTATTTCTAATTGAAAGGCTGCAAGGAAAAAGTGGCAGACATGACCTGGCACAAAGGGTAGGATCTGAAATAGCATGAGGAAAAGCATGAGGGAAGATGTTTGTGATGGAGTCTTCTTAGTCAACCAAAACCTCCATAATTTACTCTTGATGCTAGTTAACCTTTGTTATATAATGGTTCATCTTCCCCTGACTATAAAAGAGTCTATTTCCATTTTCTTTGGTTAATAATATCACTAAAACATTTTTATGTTTCTTGATATAAATTGTATAACTGAAGACACATTATGCTGAATTTTAGAGCTAGAGGGAAGACTGGCTTTACAAATGAGGAGCCTAAAGTCCAGAGAGATTAAGTAGCTGGAGGCAGGGTGACTACAACTTCTTAAAAAAGTAAATATATGCAAAGTGCTTAGTACAGGGCATGTCACAGTGAAAGGATTCTGTGTGTTTGATATTGTTATTTTTTTATCATTGTAATTTTTGCGGGAGGAGTTGGATCTGGAATCTGTTTCCTAATCTGGAATAGTGTTCTTTCCACTAAGCACATTACTTCAAAATATAGCACTTCTTTACAATGCACATCTTCTAAGAGCAAAAGCTGTATTTTAATTACAAAACTTATTAAATAAAAATGTATATAGATTCACTTTGAAAACAGAAAAATTGAGTCTTTACAAAGAATAATCTATAGCTTTTTGTTTAAAATCAAATCTTTATCACTTTGAATTATATTTCATTGAAGTGTTAATAGCTAAAAGCAAGTCTCAATGATCTTTGAAAGGCAACACTTCAGTTACTAGTTACTGTGTAGATCTAGAAGTATAAAATTTCCCATCTCTAAAACGTTCTCTTGTCTACATTTCTCACTAGTTCATGCCAACCATTAACCTGATACGTTCATACTGAAAGATTTCAGACATTTGTTACACTAAGAACAGTTTATGCTGAGCCTAAAGAGTTCATACATGAACACACCTTGATTAGTACATATTCATTGTAGGATTCCCTATGTTTACATTCTCTCTTCCTAAGTGATCTCATCCAGGCACATGGCTTTAGGTACCACCTGTATGCTGAGCATCTTTCCTCTGAGTTTCAGACTAGTTGATCCAACCACCTGCTTGACATTTTCATCTGGATGTCAAGTTTCTCAAACTCAAAATGCATAAAACAGAATTCTTGATTCCTTCTCCCACCTTAGTCCAATCTGTTCATCATCTCCCAGTTGCTAAGACCCGAAATTTAGGAGTCATTCATAGCTCCTTCCTTTCCTTCATCTTTCAAATTAATTCATCACCAAGATGTCTATGTTCTATCTCCAAAATATATACCAGAGTCTGATTTAAGATGACAAATTTAAATTGCCTCACAGAACTCCCTCTTAAATAAATGCCTAGCAAAATGTGAAGAAAATGAACATTAGTAAACAAAACAAAAAAACCAGACAGTTACCAATCAAGAAAAGGCATATACATATGAACAAACTTCAAAAAACAGTATCCATGGAAAGAAACAGAAGATTCTGGAGCAGGACTTAAAAAAAAAAAAAGGCACAGTGTTGCTTGGTTTTTAATCCTGTTCTCACTCCCTAGAGAGGTGAGTCAACAAAATTCTGAAAGTTTTCACTAGTAATCCTAAATTTAGAGAAAAGTACAGTCAGTGAATATCCTTATCAGTTTCTTCTCTCTAATGGAAATGTGTGAAATGGGAGAAAGGGAGCAAAGAGCTGACTCTATGGAACTGAAGATGGCAGGGCTGCCCACAGTAATGAGGAAACCCATGACATCATAGGTTATCTCCAGAGTAGCTACTAGCTCATACAGAACCCTTTAGTTAATTACAAATAAATAAATAAATAAATAAAAAGCTCTCCTTGGTATTTCCCACCCATCCCCTCCCAAGTTGGTGAAAAGAAGGCTGATGAGGACATTGAGCAAAATGTGAGCTAGCACAGCCCAGGAAATCTATAACCCAAACTGCACAGAGCATGAGCTACCTCTCTCTATAATTTCTACCCACTCAAATCTCTTCAGACTTCAGGAAAGTGGACAGACCCAGACCGTAAAACATAGTTGAAAGAGGAAAGCAAACTGGTCCCCAAAAAAGTGGGAAGTGATTTAAGAGGTTACTTTACACCATGTCTAGGCAGAGCTCCCCAAGCATCAGCAAGAAAAACATTATGGCCAATCTGCAAGAAAGGAGGATAGGAGAGCAGAAGAGTGGATGAAAAGAAGGAGGGAGAGAGGAAAGAAGGGAGGAAGGGAAGAAAATAAAATGTATGGGTCACAGCATAAGAAACTAAATCTAGAAGAACTTTATTCAGAGAAAAAGAAGGAAATCCTCACACAAACTTTCTATTCTAGAAGAATGGTTTCAGTAAAAATTGAAGCTTACAGACAGATTGATGAAACAATGAAATGGGATGAAAAGAGAGACTGCAGACTGATGGAAACAAATAGGGACCAAAGAGCATCATTTCAAAATCAATCAATAAATTAGAAACATCAGGAAACAGAGCAGACAGTTCTGAAAATGGAATTACTGACACAGGAGAAAGGATTTTCATACTCACCGTGAATGCAGATGAAAATAACAAAAAATTAAATTATGAGGAAATTAATAAATGTGGAAGAGAGACAAAGATGATCCAAAATAAGGATAAGTGATGTCCCTAAAGTAGATAACAATACAAATGCAATAGAAAGTAGATTCAAAGATAGGACACAATATCAGCAGATTTAAAGAGCATATTGTAATGCAGAAAATTTTGACACAGAGCATTCAACACCTGGATATATCCTAGCAATGCTACTGATCTACGAAGAGGAAGAAAGAATTTTTAGGGATCCAGGCAGAAAAAAGGCAAATCATTTACAAAGGGTGGTCTCAGACCGCACAGAAATAGTGAATGCTAGTAAACAATGGCTGCAAAATTATAAAGGAAACAAAGCATAATACAAGAACATTATACTCATATAATATATACTGAATATCAATATTCACATATTGTTCAGTTATAAAAGTAGTAAGAGGACATACTCAAATATTAAAACAAAAACAAGAACAAACCAAAGCCCTTAGAAATGCAGTAGCCACTCATCTTTCTTAAAATAAGAACAAAAAGCAATTAAGGCAATTAAGAGATGAATCAAAGAATTCAGTCAGGAGCTTATACTACAGGATGGGGAAACACTGGGTCTGTTTTAATAAAAGAATTTATACTAAACAAACTTAGTACTAATGATTATAGAAAAGAAAGTATTATAAACATGGTCAATATAAAGTAATTAAAATTATTAGCTGAGAATAGAAGATGGGCAATAATGCAACTGCATTATCTTATTGCAAAGAATCAATTTAACGTATTTAAAATTGGAATATGTAGTTTTACAAAACATAATGATTCCAACTGTGAGGTGGGTTTACTGTACGGCTACTGAAGCTTAAGTTTCCAGGCCCTTCATCCACTTGAGTGATTTGCTTTCTCCCGGGCCCCAGCGGTGGGAGGGGGGTTGTTTCCACAGCAAAGCTTTCATAAGATCTTGCTTTTGTACAATTGGTAAAATATACTCTATTTTCTTTTTAAACATTTTATTAGTTAACGTTAATTAAGCTTAGTAATTCTTTAAACCATGAATTGGGCAACAAACCAAAGTGGTATTAGCCCTACCACTGACTTTGTTGTTTTTGTTTTTTAGTTTTTAAAATTTGAGTAGAGTTGACACACAATGTCACATTAGTTTCAGGATACAACATAGTGATTCAACGTCTGTATACCTTATGCTGTGCTCACCCCAAGGGTAGCTACCATCTGTCACCATACAAAGCTATTACAGTACCATTGACTGTAGTCCCCATACTGTACCTTTTATTCCCATGACCTGTTCATTCCATAACTGGAAGCCTGTATCTCCCGCTCCCCTTCACCCATTTTGCCCACCCCCCACCCCCTTCCTTCTGGCAACCATCAGTTTACTCATTGTATTTATAGGTCTGATTCTCCTTTTTGTTTGATTATTCATTTGTTTTGTTTTTTAGATTCCAGAAGAATGAAATCGTATCTGTCTTTCTCAGTCTGACTTGCTTTATTTACTTAACATAATACCCCCAGGTCCATCCATGTTGTTGCAAATGGCAAGATCTCATCTTCTTTATGGCTGTGTAATGTTCCATTGAAATATACTCCATTTTCTTGAAGAGGAGTCCTAAATTCTCAATTCTTAAGTCCCACAAAAGCTCACTTCACTCTTGCTCAAACCTCCTAGCATTTTTCATAACCATTTCTCTTAACCATCAGGGGAGATCTTTTAGGAAATAATTCTTGTGGTAAAGAGATATGTGAAGTTCAACAGTTATTTAGCTTTTTTTTACCTCCATTTTTTCTGCTGTTAAATATAAGAAATTAAATTAAAAGTCTCCTTCTTTGGGGCGCCTGGGTGGCGCAGTCGGTTAAGCGTCCGACTTCAGCCAGGTCACGATCTCGCGGTCCGTGAGTTTGAGCCCCGCGTCGGGCTCTGGGCTGATGGCTCAGAGCCTGGAGCCTGTTTCCGATTCTGTGTCTCCCTCTCTCTCTGCCCCTCCCCCGTTCATGCTCTGTCTCTCTCTGTCCCAAAAAAAATAAATAAACGTTGAAAATAAAATAAAATAAAATAAAAGGCTCCTTCTTTTAAAATAGCATTTCTAGTAAAATTCCACTGTTGCCATTGTTATAAAAGTGTTTCTTTCCTTCATGCATCTATTTATCAATCGCTTTGCATATATGCATAGCGATATATGCCACCAGAGCGACTGTAATTGTGCTTGCAGGTAAAGACAGCCTAGAACACTGCTGAGGGATTCATAAACCTATCAACAGATGGTGTCAACCCATTTTATTTCCTAATTTCAGTGTCTGAAGTTGTCCACCAGTTTTCTATGTACAGTTTACAGCATGCTGAAACACTTTTGTTCAGTTCACTGTATCTGTAAGCAGCCACGTATTCTCTGATGGTTACCTGCAGTGGCACCCTGTATGAAAATAAAGACTTCTTGCCATAAAAAAAATATGTCTTCCATGATTATCAGTCTCATGTTACAGATGGTTATTTCTGAGTGGTGGGATTTAGGGTAATTTGAAAATTTTAGTATTTGCATTGTGCACATCACCTGAGTAATTATGATCACAGATCAAAATATCAAAAATAATACAGTGATTATTTTCCTTAAAAATGCCAAGATAATAACAGATGTTACTTTGGATGGTGAGAACTATGGAGAATGGCTATTTCCTTCTTTGTATTTTCCTGTACTTGCAGAATTTCAAAACACTTTTCACTCTTTGAAATTGCGACGCTTTCCACATCTCTTCTTTGTTTACTGCCACAACCCAGTCCAAATCACGAATATTTCTCACCTGGACTACTTTAACAGTCTTCTTGTGGTTTCTCTGTGTCTATTCTTGCCCGAGTAGTATCCAGTCTTCACAGAGCTGCAAGTGTATTCTTTTCAAAGGTAAAGCAATCACGTTTCTGCTTTAAATTCTCCATTTGTTCCACACTGTTTTTAGACTAAAACCCAGACTCTTCGCCATGACTGATAAGGTTGACCTACAACCCCACAGGACTGCTCTTGGTTGCCTAAACACACTGCATTTCTTCCCTCAAGGGCTTTTCCACATGCAGTTCCCTTTGCCTGCCTGGGAAGCTCTTTCCCCAGAATCTCTGCATGGCTGGTTCCTGCTCAGCATTCAGGTCTCTGGCTGAGGGGCACTGTCTCAGGGACACCTTCTCTGAACACATTTTTAAAGTAGCACCCTTCCTCTCCAGGAAACTCTCAAGCACTTTACCTGTTACATGGCCTTCACAACACTTACTACTACCTGAGATTATTTTCTCCATTTATTTATCTACTTGTTTGTATCACTCTTTCTCAACTAAATACCTGCTCTAGAGAACAAGAACCTTGTCTATTTTGTTCACTATTATATCTCCTGCCCCAAGAAAGCAGACATTCAATAAATATTTCTAGAAGACAGCAGACAACCAATAAATATTTCTCAAGTGAAAGAATACATACAGAGATTGTTTCTTGGCTTAAAAGGAAGGATTTTTATATGCAAAGCTGTCTTTTAAGCCAGTTGCTTAGAATTCAGAATGCATATTTCTTCAAATAAGCTACAGTATAAATAATAATTAAATATTAAAGTTAGCTCACAAAAGTCTACTAGACCCACAATGGAATAAAATTCTGCATACGTGCAACAAAAATTCAAGCAAATCAACATGATGAATTATCATTGGCATAATGAACAATTAAAAAGAAATATTTTGATTAATTTAAATGTGAACAAATTACAAATATTATTTATCTTTCATATGGGTGGAGATATTTGTGGGTATTCTCAAAGGGACCTCAGGACATTCTGAGGGCTCTAGAGCTTTCTGGTCCTGGTTTTTTATTGGATATAAGCTCACTTATAAAATGTATAGTTTTTGGCTCCTTTCTTAACAGACATATCAGACCCTGAATGCTCATCAGTGATGACTTGGGTCATTGTTTTTTTAAAAAAAAATTTTTTAATGTTTGTTTATTTTTGAGAGAGAAAGAGAGCGTGAGTGAGTTGGGGGCAGAGAGAGAGGGAGACACAGAATCTGAAGCAGTCTCCAGGCTCTGAACTGTCAGCACAGAGCCTGATATGGGGCTTGAACTCATGAACAGTGAGATCATGACCCGAGCAAAGTCGGATGCTTAACCGACTGAGCCAGGCACCCCTTGGATCACTGTTTTTATAAAAAATGTAAAAGAGGAAAAAACAGAGCAGTATTCTGGAAGTACTGGGAAAGGGGACTAAGGAAAAGGATTAAAGAATGTGTGTGATCTGAAAAAATACCAGAACTAAGAGCCGTGAATGAGAGGAAAGAAAAAGTCAGGGATGAATGGTCAGGAGAAGATGGGGGAGAAGAGGTTCTCCCATTAGTGATGAAGAAATTTCACCATCTAAGACAGGTTCCCTGACTGGAGAACTTCAGGGTGGGTAAAAGAAGGGAGAGCCAGTGTGTAAACAATGTTGAAACTTGGGAGGGACTATATATTTTTAATTTGAAGCTTTGTCCCAAATTTGGTTTGGCATGAGTGTTTATGACTAATCTACCAGTAGGGTGAAATAAATAGCATCATTCATATCAGGAGTATCAACCAACCCTTGGGAGATGTTGGGGAGGCAATGCCAGACCTTCCATTCCTGAGGGATAGCTATACTACAGGAAAACAATTTGAACCAATTATTTTTATACTAAGTTGACAGTTAGGACAGAAAAAAAAATGCATTAAGAGCCAAGAGATACTGCATATGGTCTGCAAGTCTTTTCTGGAGAAGTGAATCATGGAGATACAGAGAAGCAGCTTATTTTTGCAGTTACATTTTATATTTCTAGAAAAATAACTACAACATGGTCGTGATTTCTAAACACAGGGAAATGAGACTTTTATGAAGCTCACACAACACAAAACTCACCACCTGTTGCAGCTACAACTGTACGCGAGTCACTCCGAAGCCTTAATTAAAACCAAGAACAACCACAGAACTTATGGCAACCAAAAAATTACCTTAATTGAAATGTGCTAAAATGAGAGGATGCTCAAATAGTCTTAACATACAACTTTCTCCTGCCAAGAGTCCTGGTTTTAAAATGGCCACAAAACCCTCACCTGACTAATGTTACTAAGTACCGTTTAAACATACAGCCAAGCAGCACTGAGATTATTCTGGGGGCACCTGCTGATTCTAAGTCTTCTATGCACTGCAAGGGCAGTTGTCTGTAGTGACAGAGGTGTCTCCAGGAAAATCTCAATGCAGTCATTGATTTTCCAGACCACATCCTTGTGGTTAGTCCTGGGAGGTTAGCAGTTTCAGTTTAGTTACATTAATTCCAAGCCCCAAAGGATGTATCCATAAAAGTCATTTATGGAACAACTTTGTTTTGAGATTTACCTAAAAACATATTATCAAGTATTCGGTAACCAAGGGGGAGCAGAAAATGCATTTTTGCTTTTTCCAGTTCAAGTTTTGGTCTGACCTTCTCTGCATTTCCTCCTATTCTCATATAAGAAAACTACCAGTTTACTACCAGTAAACTTTGCTCTGTAAATACCAGAACTAGGAATTTTTAGGAAAAATTTTTAGGGAATTAATCTTGGAGTTTCATCTAAACAAGCTAATATATCCTCACAATTAAAAAAAAATGACTCAGCTTAATCATATTTTGACTTCTAAAAAAAATCTTACAACTGCATGAAGAGAAAAATCAGATGAACAAGAATGGTTTTCATCTCACACTGGAATTATAAGAAAGGTTAATTTTTACATGAAAATTACATCTACATAAAAATAGATTTCTGGAACAATGCATTATTGACAGTTATGTGGGAAGATAAATGCACTCATGTAAATGTTCTTTCTCAAGCAAATTATTAAATATATTGACAGTACTGCACTTTGAAAGCAATCATTTTATTTATTTTTTTTTTAATTTTTTTTTCCCAACGTTTATTTATTTTTGGGAAAGAGAGAGACAGAGCATGAACGGGGGAGGGGCAGAGAGAGAGGGAGACACAGAATCGGAAACAGGCTCCAGGCTCTGAGCCATCAGCCCAGAGCCCGACGCGGGGCTCGAACTCACGGACCGCGAGATCGTGACCTGGCTGAAGTCGGACGCTTAACCGACTGCGCCACCCAGGCGCCCCGAAAGCAATCATTTTAAAGAAATCAAATATTAATACAAGTGTAAAGACATCACAGCTAATGTAATCTCTAATTCAAAGAAATATGTATGCAACAAATTTTTCCCAAGGCTTATCGATATACACTGCTATTAAAGTCAATGGCAAACATTTATGCTTTGTTATTGTTTATTGTCCATGGAAGGAAAACATAGCTGGCCAATTGGTAAATCTGGATTCTGTTCACACATCTGTTAATTACTGGTGGCTTATGAAAGACCTTGTACTTTGACTACTGGTATTGGCACTTGTAAATACTAAGTAAGTCTGAGTTACTGCTGTAGGTCCAAAATATGTAAAAATCAAACATATCTATGGAAATGCAAATGTTTTACCCATGACCATTAATGACTTTAATCAAGCAGATCTCCAAATTAATTTTGCTAATTGTTCATTCCTCCCGGGACATTAAGTGGCCTGATGGATATTCCTGTGACATGTGTTGACACTAGCATCTGCTCAGAAATAGGGACATCAATAAACTCTACCCTGTGTCTCTATAGACTCTGCCAGCGCTATAAACACTGACAATGCCAAAGCATTGATTTCAATATAACATTTGCAGAACATGTCTGCCTTACATTTAGAGAAAGGATAAACCTGCTTTAAAACCCATGGCACTCAAAAGTGCTTACTCAATGAATGCTGCAATGAGAATGACTTGATAATAAACTGTAAAATATCTCCCAACATTTACAGGAGGATAATAACATTACAAATGATTACTGGGAATGCCTGTCCTGTATAATGTACTGTCTACTAATTTATACTCCATTTGGAGCATGCAGAGTAACTTAAAACAAATACTACTATCTTAAAGAAAGCAATTCCTTAACATTTCATACCTGCTATACCATTTGCAGTAAATTAATAGACAAGAAATATATCAGAAATCAATGTATGAAATGTATGAAAAATTGGTTAAACCTGCAAACTTTTAGATTGTTAATAACAGTGATTATCATTTTAAATTGCTGACAAATAAATGCATTTATACAGTTTTGTTAAAAATTCATTATCCTAAAGTGTCTTACTTAATATTGCACCATGCTATATTTCAAAATTATTCTAATGGAGATTTGATCTCCAAGTAGAGGCAAAACACTTTGTTCTCTCTCTGGTTCCCCTTAGCAGAACTGTAACAATGTAGGGTCTCTCATTTCTGATATACCGATGAATGGTCACTTTACTATCACTGATTAAGGAAAAAAATATTGCTTCTACTAAATGTGCCAAAGTGCATCAAGCAAAGTAATTCCAATGAGGTAAAATTAAGTTTGGCAATCAGCAAAGGCGGGACCAAGTTCCCATCCTTGAACACGAAGCTCTAATTCTTCTTCACTGCTTTTTCCAAAAATCATTATCTCCCCCTGCATTCGGAAGCTTCTTTGTAACAATGTTTTTGTATGACACTGTCACTAGGTCTCCCAGGTAGCATACATCTGTTTTAATTTCATTTGTACCAGACCAGTTACGCCTTTCTCCACCACCTGAGTCCAGGAGGATCACTGCCATCACACCAAGTCCTACTCAGGACTGACAGAACAACAGAACGGATCACTTCTGAAGAAGGCTTTATGGTGGAATAATGCCAGCACAAGTCATTATAGCCTATTTTGTCACACAGCCATCAACAATACGGACTCAAATAACCAAGCACCACTGGCATCTCCTTGCCGAAGCTCATCCGCTGAGTACAAAGAACACAGGTTTTGAAGCAACCTCTAAGACGTTTTCTAATTTTCTTTCCTCTTTCCCTTTCGGCTCCAAACTTCAACAGGACTCTAGGAGAATTATAGACTCCCTTGATAACTTGTGTCAACGTTCAGACAAGTCTTCGGTTGGACCTAATTCCTCATGTTGCCCTTCCAACACTGTTGCCTCTAATTCTGTCTTTCCAGATTCAAGAGTCCCCATAACATGTATACTAACCTAAGTGTCTAAAAATCATAGAGCTCAAAGTTCTTATGCCTTCATTCTACAGATACAACATATTGGGTATGTATATGCAGCACTGGGACTGAATTTTTAGTCTTCTAAACTAACATCTCAGTGGCTCAGGGAGGAGAAATGATAACTGCAGGGAGGACTAGCATTCCTGGTCAATCTCTGAAAATGCAAAGCCTTCCTGAGCTGCCCATTTGTTTTAGGGGCTCATGTTTGCAGACAGCTGGTTTTGGAGAGAGAGAGAGAGAGAGAGAGAGAGAGAGAGAAACAACTAACCAACCAGCCACACAAAAAAAACGCGGCAGTGGCAGTATCCTTATAAAAACAAGTCCTTGTTTAGCTTTGGCAAGTTTTAGCCTGGAGTAAAATTACATCCAAGTTACAACCACGGAAATTGGGATTTCAATAGAAATGCTGACCCGACCTTGACGAAAGCAGTAAACTGCGGTCTCTGCTGCTCTGTTACTGTTCTCCAAGGCGTACCACTGGAAAGTCCATGCCGACGTCCCCCTCCGATTAATCAATGTATGAAAAACACGAGGGGAGAGGGCACGCTCAACATCAACCCTTCCAGTGTCTATTCTTCCTGCTACTCCTCAGAGGTGATTCAAAGCGCACCTGAAAATTACATGGCTTTTTAATTTTGAAGACAAATGACCTTTGGAAAATATATACTCATGAAAGTCAAACCATTTGGAGAGACATCCAGTAATTTACCGCTTCAAACTCCTCGCAACCGCGAAGACGAGGAAAGGAAAGGGAAAACCAATAACCAAACCACGTTAGAAAAAAAAGAAAAAAAAAAAAAAAGCCCACACAGTAGAGACCGCTAGTCTGGGCTGCAACAAATGCCCCTGCAAACCCTTTCCGCAGCACTCCCGGATTTTCCGACCCGGCTTCCCGTTTGCTTTCCTGCCCCAGCTGCAGCACCACTTCTCACAACCGCATCTTGGCGAGCCGGGGCCGTGGGCAGCGGGGGAAGCCGTGCCCCGCGCCGCCCGCTGCCGCCCCGCTACTCACCCGAGCCGGTTGGCGCTAGCGACGGCAGCGGCCGCGGGCTTGGCTGCGAGCCGGGATCCGCGAGGGCTGGCGGGCTCTGGCCCCCGTGGACGCGGACATGTGGCTGGAACCTCCGCTCCCCTAGCCGTTGCCTCTGAGCATCTTTTTGGGCGCCCCCAGCGCAAGCGAGCGGCGAGGCGAGGGCGAGCGCGCCGAGGAGGGGCGGGAGAGGCGCCGAGCCTGACCGCGCCGCGCCGCGCTGCGCCGCGCCGAGCGCCGGGCTCTCCC
>NW_024412413.1:22487494-22494043 GCF_014898765.1 Herpailurus yagouaroundi | reverse complement strand
GTCGCTCTCGCAGTTAGGGTCCGACTGAGTGGTAAGCCCTCGCGGGCGCGTCAGCGGCCGCTTCGGCGGGGGCGGGGCGTCCTCCCCCGAGTGCCGTCTCCAGGGCTGCTGGCGGCGCTCTCCATTGTTCTGCCGCTGCTTCCCGGGGGTGGGCGGCTGGGGCGGTGGGAGGTGTCGGCTTAGTTGCCGGGGAGGGCTTACCACTCAGTCGGACCCTAACTGCGAGAGCGACGCGGGCCCGGGCGCGGCGCGCGGGGGCTGCAGGGCGCCTAGCACCGCGGGCTGCCGGCGCGCGGGGGCTTCCTCCTCCCGCACTCGCTCCTGCTCGGCGCCGGGCGCATCCTGTGTTACTATGGATATTCTCGCTCTTCGCCGCCCCCTCCTCGCACTCCGAGAGGCCGCCGCAGCGGCAGCAGCCAGGCAGCTCCGCAGGCGCCCAGGTGACCAGCTCGGCAGCGGCAGCGGCAGCAGCAGCAGCAGCAGCGGTGGCAGCAGCCGCCACCGCCGCCGTCACTGCCGTCGCAGCCGCTGGGGAGAGGAGGAGGAGGGAAAGGGGGAGAAGGAAGGTCCTGCTCTACTCCTGAGGCCACCTCGGGTTTCCTACCACCAACCGAGCTGCTACGAGTTCACCACTCAAGAGAAGAAGCCACAGCAACCCTCAACTTGTGTGGACTGGTGGCACCACCCGAGAGACTAGAGTTCCACCTGTTCTCGGAGGGGAATGATCAGCCCCCAGTAGACCTGGAGGGCTACGGTTAACATTCGCCCTTTATCCCTGCCCCGTCCCCCGCCGCGCCGTTTCCACTAGTTACCATTGTACTACTACAGACAGTTGTATGCGTTTATGCTCTTCAAAATTATGCCAATTAAAAGAAGGACACCTTACCTTAAGTGACAAGGCTTTTCACCCATTTTTTTTATCCCAACAGTTATTTCTTGCCATAAAGAAATAAAAATTATGTGTGGTTTACAGACTGCTTAATTCCATAACATTTGAATGAACATATCTGGCAACCCACGCATTTCAGTTCTTTGGTGTTCCAACGTTCCATCCAAAAGTGTGAGTTGCCCACTTAGTCTGGGATGAGAACCACAGATTCCCACAAAGGATACCCATCGTCTGAAAACAAAGTAACAGCACCCCACTGTCTGTGAAAAATGGTTTGGAATGAGATACTTTAAGTATTTAAGGAAATGTATAACATGATGATGAACTCCAGTACTAATCAATCTGTTTTTTAGGGTACTTTCAGTTTCTGAACTTTAAAAGTGCACATTTATTGCTTTAAAACCAAAGAAAACAAAGACTTTGATCAACTGCAAAAAATAGCCACTAAAATAGAAATGTGAATCAATTTTCAAAAAATAGGCAACACTTACTGAGCACCTATGATCTGCCAGCCATCTGTGAATTATCTCATTTAATTTTCAGAACTCTATGAGGTCAGTTTCATTATTATTTTCACTTTACAGATGAAAAATAACAGGCTTAGAGAGATCTGCAGCTAGTAGTTATGGGACACCATTCACTTCCTTAAACAAGAAACTCTAAATGTCTACCGTTTTGTCTATTTTCATGTGATTGTCTGCTTTTGTGAAGTTCACATTAATAGTATACTCTGAAGCCACCCTGCTAAGCAAGAGGCAGGGCCAGGATAATAAACCCCGGGCCTGTGAGGCTCCAAAGTGTGAGCACTTATGTGTATAGAAAGGTTTCTCATTTACATAAGGAGTTTGTGAAGCCTTTTGATTTTATAGGTTATATATTAGAGAAAGAGAAACAGATTGGACATGATCTACCTTCTTGACTGGGGCATGTTTGGATCTCTCTGGTTTTTGGAGATCAGCACGCTTTCAGTGGGTTTGGGATTCAGGCCATTTAGTTCTATCTCTCACTGTGCAAACAAACACATGAGACTTGGGGTGGAATAGGTGTTTTCTTGGTTTCCCAATCATGTGAATGACTGAAGAATCACATTTCCCAGCGCATCATTCTCTTCTGAGTATTTTTCTCTAGCAACAATATTGGGCTCTGTCAAAAAGATGCTGTTTGTTAGCGATGAACTACAGGCTCTTTAGAAAACAGGTGTGCTCTCATTTTTGTATCATCAAGTCTTCTGCACTCTGGACTCATTTGGGACCTATAGGCCTTTTTGTGTCTGTGCCACCTCAAGAGAATGGTGGAAATCTAATTCTCTGTTAGCATTTATGCTTGGCTAAGTGCAAACTCTTCTTGAGGGAGCTGAGAAAGTTGCTGTCCATGGTGGCTGCTACTGATGCTCCATTCAGCAAAATCAGCTCACATATTAAATACTATAGACCTGGAAATTAACTTCATCCTGGCACTAATGAAATTTGGCAATAACCTCCAGATATGCATATCAAAATATAAAGGTTTTACCAGTGTAGTCTGGTTTGGGTAGAAACATTAAATAATTCACAGAAGATGACTTTTTACTGTTTGGCACTAAAATAGCCCCTACTTGCATAGTTGAAATTTTAGACATTTTAATGCTACAGAACAGCATAAAAAATATAAGAGATCATCTTCTGAAACCCTCTAATATTGTAGAAAAGGAGATTGAGGCCAAGAATGGTTAAGTCACTTGCCCAAGGACCTACCCTAACTACAGACAGGAGCAAAACCATGAATTCTTGCCACTTGTTCAGACACTTACCATGATATTATGATGACCCAGGGTAGTCAATGTCAGACTTATTTTTTTCCCAGGAATTTTACATTTTTGCTAAAAATCAGTAAATTTACAATTTATGTTATTTAAAATGTTAATAATATATAGTCTTATATTCTTTTACTTGGGGAATCTACATTTCATTTTTAATACACTGGTTATATTAAGTAATTTATTGTTCCTTGCAACATGAGAAAATTTAGAAAAAAAAAACTCTTATAGTACCAATTCTCAACTTCCTTATATCCTAGTGAAAAGTAAAGCATCCATCCCAAGTCATCACGAATACAACTCTCTCCAACATACACTATTTATTTAAGAACAGCAATTTTATATCAGAAAGGACTAATATTTGGGATTCCCAATCTCCTGTATTCTTTCTTTGCATTAAAAAATATTATCCAGAAGACCATGTTGAATATCTTAGTCTCACAAAGTCTAAAGATGGTGGTATATTCTGAAAGAGATATGTAAAACACTAATATGAGTCCATTTGTGTAGATTTAGAGGAATAAAATTACATTAATTGATTCCTTTGTTTTGATGTAGTATTGTGCAGTGGTTAATTAAGCTTTCAATTTTGGAATCAGACCTATGGGTTCAAGTAATGGCTATTCCACTTAACAGTGTTATAATCTTGAGTAAGTTACTAAAATTTTTTGAGCCTTATTTTTCCAACTTGTGAAATGTATGGAATAATAACAGAAATTACTTCGCAGAGCTGTTGTTAGGAGGAAATGAGATTACACACGTTTGGTGCTCTTTTTGATGTGCCATTTTGGCTTGGTTATAGTACCCATTTACCTAATCAAACACTAATCTAGGGGTTGCTGTGAAAGTATTTTGTAGGTGTGATTAAAGTCCATAATCAGTTGACTTTAAGTAAGAGACATTATTCTACATAATCTGATTCAATCAGCTAAAAGGCCTTAGGAGCAGAACTGAGGCTTCCCTGAAGAAAAAGCAGCTCTAACAGTGAATGGCAATTTCAGTCCCTGCCTAAGAGTTCCAGCCTGCCCTTCCTGATGTCCAGCCCTACCGATTTCAGACTACCTAGCCAGTCCTCACAATTACATAGGCTAATTCATTGCAATAAATCTCCTGGTATATACTTACTACTGTTTTTGTTTCTCTGAGTAAGCCCTAACTTATAAACTTTGTAAAGTACTAACTGTAGAATCTGGCACATAATAAACACCCCCAAAATGTTAACTCAAATGTTTTTTATAAAAACCTTTACTGTATACCCCTCACATTCACAGCACCCAGGTATGAACTTTGATAAAAATGTCTCAGAGTTCTGAAATAAAATAGGGATAGATGCCTATTACGTTCAATGATAGCAACTCTAACCAGGAAAGGATTTAATGTTTTAGTAAAATTTCCAGGAAAACAAGGGAAATGAACCAACCAGGGCTGATTATTTTATCTGGAGCTATGTAGGAGAATCATGCAAATCTAGTATGATGATGTTTCCTGGGTTAGGAATGAATAAAAAATGAATAAAAAGGTAGGCACTCCTTTCTCAATAGATCCAGATATATTTAGCATCTAACACCAAAAAGATCAGTTTTCATGGATCAACACGTAATTCCATGGTGTAATACAAATTTATTTATGACTATTGGTCTCTAACCAACTAGAATTATACATTTAAGAGAACTGCTTTGAATTCTTGGAGGAAGAAATACTCTCATACTTAAAAATATTAAAGGAAAAGATCAGGTCAGTAAACAAAGTGCAGGGAGGAGTTCTCAGATATAAATAGGATTAAAAGGTGATGGGAAAGTAAGAGAGAGTGAGAACCTTTTGACTTTATATTAAAGCTCTGATAACTTAGATTCCATTTTAACAAACGCACATGTTAAGTCTTGTATTTGTGTGTGTATTCACTAGAGAGAGCTGTCCCATGATCCTTTATACCACATTAATGTTTTTTTTAAAGGTAGTGACATAAAAATACTTCTACTCAGGGGTGCCTGGGTGGCTCAGTCGGTTGAGCATCCAAATGCAGTTCAGGACATCATCTTACAGCTCATGAGTTCAAGCCCTGTGTCACTTGGAGCCTGGACCCTGGAGCCTGCTTCAGATTCTGTGTCTCCCTCTCCCTCTGCCCTTAACCCACTTGCATTCTGTCTCTGTCTCTCTCAAAAATAAATAAACATTAAAAAAATACTTTTGCTCATTATATCAAGATTTATTGAATGCATGTGAGGTCAAACCTTGATTTGGGAGCTGAGGAATAGGAAGGTAGTTGGACTCAGACTTTGTGGAACTCTTTCTCTAGGTAACTCTAGTTTATTTCATGGATTTCAACAAATATGTATCTTATTCCAGGAAAATGCTTATATATCTCTTGTCCTACACTGGCCTAGGCAAAATTCTTTTGCTCTCATAGTAACTTTGCTTTCCCTAATAGAGAATTTATTATTTTTGGTAATTACTTGTTTAGTTATGGCTCTCCCCATGAGATCATGAAGTCAAGGATCCTGCTTGTACTATCTTCTACTTATGTTCACTCCTAATATGCATTAGGAAAATATTTGTTGAACAAGTAAAAGAAAGCTTGGGACATGTCAAGTTTTAGTTGTTCTCCACATAGACACATACAGAAATTAAATAGAATATAAATCTGGAGCTCATGAGAGAGATAAGGGCAAGAAATATAGATTTGCTATCAGCTGATTTCCTGGTAGTTGGAAGGCTTAGAAATGGAATGCCATCAACTAGAACTACGTGTAGAATTATCAAAGAACTCTGGACAGCTCCCACATTGTCCATTTTACATGGTGGGATGAAACACGACCCACTGCTAGGCTAGAGAAATTTTAGAAATTCCACACCCAAATAAATCTTTTCAATCATGTGAACAAGTTTCTAATAAAAAGGTATTTCAGGGGCGCCTGGGTGGTGCAGTCGGTTAAGCGTCCGACTTCAGCCAGGTCATGATCTCGCGGTCCGTGAGTTCGAGCCCCGTGTCAAGCTCTGGGCTGATGGCTCGGAGCCTGGAGCCTGTTTCCGATTCTGTGTCTCCCTCTCTCTCCGCCCCTCCCCTGTTCATGCTCTGTCTCTCTCTGTCCCAAAAATAAATAAAAAAACGTTGAAAAAAAAATTAAAAAAAAAAAGGTATTTCAGAACTAAGCTATTTTAAAGATATGAATATGGATTTAAAATCATGATATTGTGGAACCTTACTTTTCAATGTGTAGAAAGCAGAGTGTTGAATTTTGGGAAAAAATATTGGTGTGTGTAGATAGGGAGCATGGGACACAAGCCAGAGAGACAGAACCTGTGTACTGGTGAAGACACAGGATCAGGGAGTTCTACAAGAGGTAGGCATCAGGGAAGGCTCTGAGTAGTGGGCATGTGTGTGTGGCTATTCATGGGGTATGTCTGCCATAGATGCAGTAAGGTTCTCCCTAACTTCATGGCTTGCTTGTCATTAATGAGATAAATAAGGTATAGGCTGACTTCCACTGGTCATACATTTTATTATTTGTATTGCATGACCATACTTTTGCTATGGAAAAGATTCCTTTATTTGGATAGCAAATTTAAAACAGTTTATAGACTGCCTATTAACCATGGGCATATTTACAGATCTAACTACCAAGCTAACACAACCCAGAGTGAGCAGAAGGGATTTACACTTTTTCCTGAAGGCAAGCAGGCTTGCAATCCAGGGGGAATGAATGTAAACAGGGAGGCCCGTCTGCCAGGAATGTTCTGCCTCAGTCTTCTGAATTAAGACCTGGGGACTTGTTTTGGATGTTAACTACATTCAAGGCCTGTGCCACATACAGCTCCACTGAGCCATAGCTAAGACATTCACTTGCAGCCTTTACTTACAAAACCG
>NW_024412413.1:22457811-22487394 GCF_014898765.1 Herpailurus yagouaroundi | reverse complement strand
CCCCATCCCGGGAATCAATCCAGCCACACAACACAAGTGTTAAATACCTCATCCTTCTAACAACTTTAACCAACAGCGCAGCTGTGCTCAACACTCACAGCAACTTACAAGGTTATCCATGAGAAGGTAAGTCTCCAGTAACCTGATCTGGATGTCTGTTTCGCTAAGTGGGCCTACATTCCAGACTTCCCAGGGCAACCCTTTTTAAGCGAGTCAGACCATGAGATACAAATTTTAATTCAGAAAAATATGGTTTATACCACCTGGGACACTGCACTTACAGTCCTTAAGGTGGTAGAATGATGTAGAGAAAAAGGCCATAGGCTCAGACCTAGGTTCAAATTTGACTTTATCATTTAATACTGAGCAATGGTAAATATTAATTTATTGAACAGCTTGCTTAATCTTGCTGTACCTCAGTTTCTGCATCTGTGAAATGGGGATAATTGTTCTTTAAGGATTAAATGAGTGCACCTATGTAAAAATCTAGCATACTACCTGGTGCATAATAACAGTAATTATTCAACCAGAGACTTAAGTTCACCCTGGTATTAATTCATAGGTCTTTAGAATCAAGAGGCCGCTCCAACTTACCAACTCAACTGAGTAACAAAGCTCTTTCTCATAGTACCTTCTAGTGTGCTTCTCAGCTGTGTAAGAGCTCATGCACCTAGAAGCAGACAGAAGCTTTTTCTAATATAGACTCATAAAAGAAGTTTGTTTTTTTTTTTCTCCACAGGATTTTGTAGAGGACAAGATAACCTATCATTTGATGGTGATTATGTCTATCATTATGCTAATTCCCCAGCAGTGTCCATTAAGGGTGTTAACATATACTAGAGGGACAAAGGAAGAAAGAATTACATATAAATATTAAACATAATTTTGGGTTGGAATAATTGAATCTTAGGATGGGAAGTTGTGGTTACTGTCCACTGTTTTTCTTGCTTGACACCTAGTCTCTTCTATTTCTGTTAGCGATAGTCTGTTTTTTCATTGGAGACCCACTTCTTCAGCCCTCAGCCATGAAATCCTAGAAAATTCTAGAAAAGCTGGCCATGGAGAAGACCCATGATCCACTGGCTGGTCAAAGGATTTTGTCACTCAGTCACAGGGGATCTTTCAGGGAAGGTCAGGACCATAACTCTGCTGGAATACTAGGAAAGAGAAGCCGTCTTTTCACTGAGGTTTCTGGGTTGTGATACTGACATTGCCAGGGTGCTGGGCTTACTGCCTGGAGCTACCAAGGGCCATCTTGTGGAGAGGGTCTGCCTAAGGGTAAAGCCAGTGCAGAGGAAAGTAGAGCAGTGACACAGAGCAAGAGACTGGGTGATTCCAGTGATAGCTTTCAAAGCTCTTTTAGTTCTGCCTGAAAGAAACCTCCGGGTTTTTTTCTATGTGAGCCAATACATTCCTTGTTTCGCTTCAGCCATTTTGAGTTGGGTTTCTGACACTTGTAACTGAAAGCGTCCTGACTTATTCAGAAGAGAACTAAAATACAATTAATGCTGTTTGAATCTCTTCCACAACTTTTAATGAAGAGTCACTCAACCAAGACTTGGACTCTTCCAGCATTAGGGAAGCTCATTACCAATTGAAGAAGCATATCC
This sequence comes from Herpailurus yagouaroundi, assembly GCF_014898765.1. Classification (NCBI taxonomy): domain Eukaryota; kingdom Metazoa; phylum Chordata; class Mammalia; order Carnivora; family Felidae; genus Herpailurus; species Herpailurus yagouaroundi. Next base: position 22,485,784 of record NW_024412413.1, on the reverse strand, counting down.
TATCCTTGGGCTTTTACTACCACAAAAGTAGTACATTGAGCCAAAACTTCTTTTCTGAAACATTTGTATAGTTACCATTCATTTTGTACCTACCAGGGGTCAGCAGCCATGTGCAATGTTATGTTAATAAATGTAAGATTTATTATCTCATTTAATTCTCAATACATTATGATATAAAAATTATTTTGAAAGCCCACTGCAGAAATCCAGGTGAGAAATGATAATGGACAGGATGAAGTAAGGGGCCATGGAGATGGGGATAAAGAGGATGAAGATGGGCCAGAGATATAAAGGTGTAGCATATCAGTGACTTGGTGATTGAATGGAGGATGAGGGCAAGAAAGAAAACAGAGCCTAGGATGACCTCCAGAAATCAGATAAGTGGTGAAGAAAGTAGGGAGGACAACGTGGGTGGGGAAAGATGAAGCTTCTGCTAGTTATCTCAACAGGTGCAATAAATTGACGGGGTCAATGACAGGGGCATGCAGCTCTATAAAGTTTAAAATACTTTAATGGGATCAAGTTTAATGTTAATTAAGAAACCATCAAGAACAGAACTGGATGCACAAAAAAAACACAAATATTTTAAAAGTATATGCAATTTTTTACATAGCCCTTTATCACACAAGTGGATGTCAGAATAACATGCTTATGTTCAGCCCTCGAGACTGGTTTTTGTCTTCTCTTCTCCTGCCAACACCCTGGGAGGCAGAGGAGAGGAGCCAGTGAACTCAGCATGGGGATGCAGAAGAGTTTGCCTGAGCCTTGGGCGACAGGAGTCCGACTTTGAGGCCCAGGATCCAAAAAGAAGTGAATACCTGTAGAAGAGGCTTCTGGGAATGCGAGAGACTTGAAGGGAGGAAGAAGCACATTTGTCGTGTACCTACTTTAATTATATAGATATATATTTTTTAAAGTAATCTTTACACCCAACATGAGGCTCAAACTCATAGGCCTGAGATCAAGAGTAAACACGCTCTACTGACCAAGCCAGCCAGGTGCCCTATCTAGTGGACCTACTATGTACCAGGCCTTTATATGCATTACCTGAACAATGTTGGAGGGCTTTTATTATTACGTTAGTACCACCTTTTTTTTTTTTTTTTCCAGATGAAGAAACTGTGGAGGCTCTGAGAGGCTAAATATTTTTCTAAGATCAGACAACGCTAGAATTAAATCTGAATGTATGGCTCTGAGATCCATGATTTCCTCATTATGCCATGATGTTTCGTTAATTAACAGTTATAAGATGTTTCCTAGTTGACAAAATATACATACATGCTATTTTAATTAATTTTGAAACCATAAACCAGAGGTGGGTATTGCTAATATTGTTTTTATTTGATAGATGAGGAAACAGAGTCCCTGAGAGGTCCGTTGACTTGCTCAAGGTCACACAGCTGGTAAGTAGCATAACCATGGCTAGAATTCAAAATTCCTAACTCCCAGTCTCATGCATTCTCCCATGACACTACAGCTGCTGCATTAGGCAAGCTGCTATGAAGTGGGGCTTTGTCAGAACAGTGACTGGTAACAGCTTTGCTCTAAAACATTCTCCCTTGCAGAGCAATGCTCAGCTTGACACTCAGTGCTGGTGTCTAACGCCATCCTCACTGGCTCATGAGAGAAAGACCCCAGGAAAGAAGGAACGCAGGCTCCCTGAAGTTTCTGATGGGGGCAGGAAGGAGGTTGGGAGCGGCATGCTCCCAAAGAAACTTCAGCCACTCCCTTTCTATTGAACATTAGGGCAGGATCTGTAGTGCAGTGCTGAAAAAATCCACTCTTTCTGCTAGGTCTATATACCCTCTCAGGGTCTCAGGACCTAGGATAGGATGAACCAGAGTGCCCTTGGGGCAGAAATGGCTCTCTGGGTAGAAGTAAGGTGGGAAGCAAAATTAACTCTTTCAGGACATTAGACTACCATTTGGTTATTATGACTTTGGTCTAAATGGGTCCCTGGTGAGTATGGAGGATCAGAATGTTCTAATTTGCATTTTCTCCCATTTCTCTCAGCTGCTTTTTCCAATTATGATGTAGGCCAAGAAGCTGTATAATAACTGGTTTATTCTGGATCACTGGATACTCTTATAAATATCAAAAATGCTCCTGCAGATCTGCTATATTGAAATGTATAGAATTCAATCTATGCATAAGGTGTGAAGGTGTGAGGACTGCAGGACTGACCAAGGCAGTGGGACATCCCTGAGATTGAAATTCTGAGTTAATGGGAAGTGTGTGACAGAGAACCCCATGTTTCTGGACGGCTGGGGTGGTGGGTGGAGGGAAGCAGATGCTGAGGCAAGTTCCAGGGTGGGAGTTTCTTTCTCCTGCATAGGGGAGGATCCATGACTCTGATCTGAGGAGGAGCCAGGGTCTCTGCCTGACATATCTATTACAAGGGAGGTTTGTGGGGAGAGCAAGATTGTTCCCTGGAAACTGATTTCACCCGATCACTAAGAATGGGTGACCTCTCTCAGTTGAAGGATCTGGAAAAAATTTTTCCTCCCTGGGGGAAGAGCAAATGTATCAGAGCTCTCCTTTGCTCTTACAAGTTTGGGGTTAGTAAGTAAATGTCCAACAGAGTTGCTAGGACTTAATACTATCTTTTTTTTTTTTTTTTTGCATAATGTTGATTAACAGCAATGATGCTTTACATTTATACAGCATTAAAAGTTTTTAAAACACTTGCATATTCATTGTTGATCAGGGTTGGCTTCATGGACATGTAACTAGGGCTATCCTACAGGGTCTGGCTCTCAGAAGGGCCCTGCGCTTGGCTTAATGCTCTATGGTTGGGGGTTTTGTAATTGCAAATACTTTTAACTTTGGATTTGTGTTTTGTAAGTGAAGTCTGATGGGATTATTATGGACCATGTTGTGGGGCTTAGAACCTCAGCTCACATGGGGTCCTGCCTTCCTGGGATGAATTTTTGGCTGTCTGCTCCCTGCTGCCCAGGGCATTGCCTGCTGATGCCCTCTCTGGCTCACCCCACAACCACCATTGCTCTTTGCCTGGGGTAGCAATTAGGTGGCATTGATGGGGTTAGGGTGAGGCTAGCCTTCTTTCAGCCCTTACCCTCCTCCTTCCCTTATGGTGGTGGGCAGCCTCGGTGTGGAGGGTCACCCGCCCTTTGGCTTTTGGGATAGGCAAGGCAACAGCCATCCATGCCTTGAGCTGCAACTCATGGTGTGTTTGGTGGGCAATATGGTAGATGACTCCAAAGGGCCTCTCACTTGCATCCAACCCAAATATCAAGAACCTACTGGCCTAGAGATTGCTATCCCTTGGCGGGAGGGGGGTCGCTCATCTGCCATAGGTTGGGCTTGTGGGCCTGTGGAAAGGGGAGCCTGACTTCCCTACCCCTGGCCAGGCTTCACATTTTGCTTTTGTACTGGGTCCTGCAAACTATGCAGCCAACCCTGCTGTTGACATTCATTATGCTACCATCAAGCTAGTCAGGACAAGGATATTGCTACTATTATATTTTTTGCTATTATTACTTCTGTTACTGGAGGTCCCCATTCCTTGCTTGTGACTCGTGCTGGGGCAAGCATTTAAGAAAATTCTACCTTATTTAGTCCTCACAACAAATGTATGAGCTAGGGCTTATACATTGGGGTGGTCCCCAACTTCTGAGTTTTAGTCTTCTCATCTGTAAAACTGATACAAGACTACCTTCACAGGGACATTGTGAGAATGGAATAAGATGGTGTGTGTATAGAGAGATGGGGAAACCTGTATGTACCTGCATTACTATAGCACTGCATTTGTTTGGAAGAAATATTTTGATAAGCTCTGTGAGGAAAAGGGTGAAAGCTCTCCATAGACATACTCAGGGAACCCAAGGACATTGCTTAACTTCTGCATGGAGTTTGCATTTTTCTCAGGAGGAAGGTGATAAAGAAGAGTCACTGAGGGCAAAGGTTTTGTTGGAGAAGAGAGCACATCCCATTTAGGGATCAGAAATATTGAATGAGGCTTTAAACAAATCATTTGTTCTGGGTTTGTGCTGTAAACACCCCCACCTTCCCATCATCATGAAATCTTCAGTAAGGACTAAGTAACAGAGTAATGCTTTTGTATATGATTAGATTAATAGGGGGAGGGTCTCAAAGAGGTATTGAGGTTCTTATCTATGTTGGCACAAATGAAAATAGACAGCACATGGGGGTGCATTTGCCAGAAGATGAGTATAGAATTGGTGCTGGGTTATAATATTATTCTTTGATTGTTTCCTCTGGATGATTTCATTTTTATGTTCAGGCCATGCACTTTGAGGGGTAAAACAGCAGCTACATATATTTTGTTTAGTTTATATTTTTCCATGAGTCCCATCACCAAGTTCTGCACACAATATACACTCAAATGTTGAGGGCTCATCAATATTAGTAGTAAGCTAGTGTGATCATTTCAACAACCTTTTGATGTAGGAATTGGTGTTTCCAGTTTACAGATGAGGTATCTGAGGCACAGAGATGCCAAGAAACTTGCCTGGGTCACACAACTACTAAATGGCAAAGCAGAGGTACAATTCCATGCTTAATACTCGATGCCTCTCTGGTCAATGAAACTTTAACAGACTGTCTAGAGTTTCCGTGTCACATAAACCAAACATTACACGTTGTGTATATTTTAAAACCCCATTTAAATCAGAGGAATCAGACAATTGACTTTAAACACATTCCTAGCAAATAAAAAGTAGAAAAGGGGAGGAAGAACAACATAAGAAAAAATATATATATAACTTAGTTATCCCGTAGATAATTGTAGGGTTGTACTGATATTACTCATTGTACTGTAATGACACCAAAAAGGAAAACTGTGCCAGGTAGATGCAACATTTATGCAAGCAAAGGCTGCCTCAAATGTGTCTGAAAGCATGGTTCTTCCTTCAGCCAAGTCAAGTCCAAAGGAGCACATGAATAATTGGCTACAGCTATCCTTTAAGCAAGTGCCAGCTCCCCCTGCTCAGGTTGATACATCTCCAAACCTCAGGGAGTCAGGAATCAGCTGCCAGCAGCCAATGGGCTTCTGAGCATTCATAACCAGACCAGGTGCTGATCCATCAAGCTAATTAGCAGCCTGTGGGCCACTGTTAGCTGGGAAGGTGGAGGTTTTTTAACTTTTCCTGACAGACTCTGTGCCTATCTGTGCTTTTGAACAAGATATGATCACAAAGTACTATCAGCAGAACCACAAAGAAACAAAAAAACACATTTAGAATTCAAAGGAGGGAGGCCAAAAGGAAATATAGGTTTGCCTTAAATAAGATGAGACATTAACAAAACAAAGGAAATGAACTTTCACACACACAGTGTATGTACAGTGATTTTTCCATTTTATGTATCTTCATTTTACTTAGCATAGCATCATTACTGCAGAATAGTCATTTAATAAATGTTTGCCTTTATTGATAATAATATTTAAAGCATAAATAATAAAAAGGGACAAAATGGGACTGAACTGTAAAGAAACAAATATATAGCTTATTGGTACCTAAACTGCATTTCATTATCAGGATCCCCAAAGAACAGAAGAAAAAGAATTAGCTTCAGTGGAAAATACAGAAAACAGTGGAATGTTCAGAAAAACAGAAAACTTAGTTTAATTAGGAGATGGAATACATCAGAAATAGTGTCAATGCAAACTATAAAGCAATGTATAAACCAGCAGAGGAAAGAATCCAGTTAATTTTAATAAATTTGTAGAAACTGATTATAAATAATGCATCTAAAATTAGTTTTAATGTAATGGTCAAACAGTATAGTAGTAACCATCAATGAAACGACAACCATTCCAAATATCTTCATTGACAAAAGAGAAGTATTCTACAGCTAATCAGTTCAATATTTCTTGACTTTAGTGTGGTTTTATCATGGATCCAATAATCACCAATGGAGCAGTGCCAATACATGACTTGGAGATACGAAATAACAAAGAAGCATCCTAGTCCTTGAAGTAGCCAAGTGTGAAAATCATACAGAATGGTAAGGCAGAATGCTGGCAGAAGTCTTAAAACACAGAGGTAACATTTATGGAGATATCTGCACGAGCTCTCTGTCAACATATGGAGAATTGAGGAAGGGCTACGGGATTTCAATGACACCCCCATCACCACCATCTGGAGATAAAAATCCTGCAGTAGATTTTCTTTGAACTGTGATATCTTACTGTTGAGCTTTATATTAATGACAAGATCCTAGCCAAAGTTCCCTTGGATTACTTACTATAAGAGTATTTACTGCTTGGTTCTGGGGTTAAAAAATGAATTTATGCCTTTGTAAAGAACAGCTGTCATTGTATTTGCAGAATCAGAGTCAAGATAATGATACTGAGATGATTCCAGAATCTTCAGGGACCTAAAGAAAGCATTAACAGCAGGGGGAGGTTTGGAAGTACTGGCTGTAATGTAAACTGTGCTGCCCCAAGTAGCTAATCTACATGTTGAGATTATGAGAGCAAATCTCCCTAAATATTTGCTGACTAAAAACATAGGGAATGTTTCCTTAGGAAGAGCAGGAGCATGAGTTGGATTACTTTTGCTGTAAGAAATTAATGCACTACCCTGGACTATAATAAATTTCAGGATTGTGGTCTTTTCAACAGAAGACAGCAGTTCATCCAGGGTCGATGAGCTATTGGATTCATGCCAAATGAGAATTCTCCATAATGCTTCCTACAGTCTTGTGTGTGTGAAGCAGATGAGGTCACCAGTCTGTTCTATGGTTGGTCCCAGTTATTGCCCTAGAAAAGCAACTCCCTTACCTCCTACCCGCTGCCACAAACTATCTCCCTCTGGTTTGTTCAGAGCCAACCTTTAAGTTCTTCCTAAGACATTTCTTACCAGCAAAGGTAGAAAGAAGCCTATGATCCTGAATATATCTACCTCTCCAGCCTAAACTGTGGTGTTTCCTCACTTGAACCATTTGATGCATTTCCAGAGCCTGGGGTGTGTGTGTGTGTGTGTGTGTGTGTGTGTGTGTGTGTGTGTGTGTTTTCACCTGTGGGACTCTCTCTGCCTTTAACATCCTTCCGTCAGTTCTCTACCTGGGAACTGTTCTCTTCCTTTATGTGTTACCTCCTCCTGAAAGCTTTCCCTGATAATAACAACAAACACATAGCCCTTACTTGGTACCGGTTGCACTTCTAAAAGCTTTATTAAGCACATTTAATTCTCCCCAGAGTCCTACTAAGTAGGTACTATTATAATCTCCATCTTCGAGATAGAGAAACTTAAAGGCAGAGAGGTTAAGAAATTTATTCAAGGTCACTGGTAAGTGGCAGAACTGAGATTATGAACCAAGGCAGTCAGGCTCCTGAGTGTCTGTCATCACCACTACTCAGAGTATAGGAGTCCCTAGCGCTTGCCATGGTAGCCCCAGCACTCGCCACCAGAGAACTAACTGCCCAGCACTATAGCACTGCAGTCATCTATACAACCCTCCCCTCTTTCTGTGCTCTCAAACTTCAATTAATCCTTCAATACTCAGCCCGGAAAACATTTTCTTTTTTTCCTTAAGCCTTCCTGATCCTGCTCCTCAGCAGGGTGAGGGGCATCCTCCACTGTCCACACTGTGCTTCTCTGTGCTATAGCACAACACCACATGTCTGTTTACTTGTTCATCTTCTCCATTAATCCATAAACTTTTTGAGGGCAGGAATGGTCTGAAATGTTGTGATAAATAACATAGGGCCTGCCATATATAGAACTGTTGCTTAATAAATATTTCTCTGTTCGATGGATGGACACTTGTGCTGAGAAGTCTCCATTCTGTGATTGGTTTCCAGCTTTTACATCAGATTAAAACAAAAAGGATTCTATCACAAATCCTGGAGGAATCATGACAAATGCTTAGCTCCAGTTCAGAAAGAAGCAAGACTACTTATAGCTCAGGGGCTCAACATTACATGACCTGGACTTAATTTTTCCTCACAGCTTAGATCTGTAGAACTCTAGACTGGAAGGGTCCTTGGAGATCATTTATTCCAGGCATTGCAAACTGGTGGCCTTGAGATAAGTTTTATTTGGCACTTACTATTATTTGTTTCTATTTTTATTAGAATACCTTTAGGCAAGACATTTCCTCTTTATTTCTCCACCTTCTGCACTATATCCTAACATAATGTACCACTTCATGTATTTATATCATCTACCTCATCCTTCAAGGCATTTAAGTACGAAATACCACATTTTAGTTCAACCCCCTTTACAGTAAAACTCCTCAAGTCTGTACTTGTGGTCTCCAATTCTCTCATTAACTTGTTTCCAATCAGGCGTCACATCCACTGACGTGTCAAGATGACCAGTGGCCTCCATGCTGCTAAATCCAGTTTCCAGGACTGACCTGAGTACCCCCTCCTTGATTTTCAGGTACATAATTTCCTGGTTTTCCTCCCACTTCTCTGGCCTTTCTTTCTCTGCCTCCCCTAATTCCTCCTCATATCCTTGTCCTCTAAATATTGGATGGCCCAAGGTGCAGCCCTTGGACTGTTCCTTCTCTCTATCTACTCTTACTCCCTTGATGAATAAATGAGTGAATTAATTTTTCCAATGGGAAAAAAAAAACCCCAAAACTGAAGCCCAATGAGGGTAAGTAACTTTCCAGGAGCACACAGTGTTAAACTGGCAGAACCCACATCCAGCTTTCTTACCTCCCCATCTAGCTCTCAGCCATGACATCTTGATGAAACTTCAGTCTGTCAGGTGCATTGAATAACACTGCTGAGAGCAAAGGAGATCTCTGGAGTTCTCTCACCATGTCTTAGGTCTCATCCTTTCTGCTTTCCTACTTAGCACCACCCCCTGCATCATCACATAGCCTGGGTAAGTCATGGCTGGACAATTATTGATGTGTCTGCCAAGTGTTCTGATTTCCTCCCAGAGGAAAACCCTGTGCATGATTCTTCCATTATTCAGGAAGTGACAAAAGTTATAGTCATAATATATAAGAAAAAAGAATGATTCACTGCTGAGCCACTGAGCCACAGGGAGCAATCCAAGGTTTAGAGTAGACAATCAGCTAAGATAAGTCATGATGATGTCACAGTGGAACATACAAATACCTCAGTGGGCTGATCCAAAAGAACATGGCAATTAAATAAGCTTGCTGTTGAGCACTTTTCCACATCCATGAAGAGCTGCTCTCCAATCTGAGAGCCACATTTAAGGAGAGGCAATAAAAGGAGGTGGCAGGAGGCAGAAATCTATCCAACATACTCCATGGAGGAAGAAATGATTTCAAATTGCTACAGAGTAAATGAATATAGTCACATAGAAACATTCTGAAAGAGGTCAAACATATTTGGACACTCAACCCAACAGGTCAGGAGCAGTGTTTTCTTTCCGGAAAGGAATTACAGTGTGACATCGTGCATGGAAAACTGATGAGGGTTGTTGCATAATATCAAAGACATTTAACAAAATATAGACAGCATTGACCATCAATGGCCAGCAAAGCCTTATCAGTATATAGTAGTTGAACATGGTACTTGGTGAAACTCACTCAGTTAGCATAGCACAGATGATCTTAACCTCTCTGGACCTTAGTTTAGTTTCTTCATCACAGGGTGATGTGTCTCAGTGTTGTTACACAGATTAAAAGGGTATGTTTGTGAAAATGTTTGTACATATCAAGTCTTCAATAATAATAGAAAATATTTATATGTCCTTGTTATATAACAGGTATTGGCAAATGCTAATTTATCTAATCCTAAAACAACTCTAAGACTCAACTATTATTATTGCCATTTTACAGATGGAGAAACTGATGTATAGAGAGGTTAAGCAACTTTGTCAATATCACATAGTTAACACATGGCACGACTGGATCCCAGGGGCTCAATCTCCCCAACATTACACTCATAAATGTCAGAGTTTCTCCCTTGCACTCTATGCTACAGAAAGCCAGTGTTCCTGCAAATCAAACCAAAGTTTCACTGACTCAGTCTCAGTTAAAGGAAAGTAGACAGTACATCACGGTCTGGTGGTCAGTAATTTAGCCCTTCTGTCTTTCTCTGCTTAGCCCCCATATGCATGAAGACAGTAAAAAAATACCCAAAAAAACACAACAACAACAACAAAAAAAACCCACAGTCAAATTAATACAAAAGGTAAGATCACAAGTTTGAGAGGCTTTTGTTCTGTTTTCTATTTGGTATCAACTGAACTTCTCTAGGCATTCAGGGTGAAGAGTTATTTATCCCAGTTAATGAATCTCATGGTAACATAAATGTCTTCTGTCTCTGAGATTAGTGAGTAGCTCTTGTCTGGGGACCACTTAGTGAAGAAAATCCTGCATGAACAAAAGACAGATGAGATTTGGGAGAATGAGAAGGGGAGAAGGGAGAGAATGAGCATTTGTTGAGCGGCTACCTCATGCCAGGCATCACACTAGGTGCTTGACCTTCATTATTTCCATTAATTCTTGTAACAACTCAATCATCAACAAACACTTATTGAGTGCCAGGCCCCAGCATTGTGCTGGGATTACCCAGTTGAATAATGCATGGTCCCCTGCCCTTCTAAGGAAAATGAAGAAAGAAAACAAGCAGAGTAGCCAGTTGAGTTCAGTGTGAGGTTAGTTTGCTGTGGGTCTACACAGGCGGTGGAACTAAACAGGCCAACGTGGTACTGGCCCTGTTTATGACCCCTTTGCACAGGACTCTTTCCTGCCGGGGCAGCTGTGTTCCCAGCTAGGTGATACTACCACTGCTCCTCTGTGCTGCTTTCCTTACCTCTTCACAGAGAAGGTGGTAAATTGGCTTGGTGAGTGAGAATCTCTCCCTTAGGAATTTACATTTGGAGGCAGAGAAAGAAGTCAGAGATTCAGTTGTAGGGACAGAAACAGAGAAGGCAATCAAAAAGGAGTCGAAAGCAGAGTAGAAGGAGGCCAAGTGGGATCAGGGGCGAGCAGAAGTCCTACGTAAACAGAAGCTACGAGTAAACAGGAGCTGCAAGGCACACAAAAGACCCTGTAGTGTGTGAGGAAGCTAACTGGTCGCAGGAAGAGGATGCATCGAAGGAGAGTGTACTGTGTGTGATATATGTACCAAAATTTGTTAAACCATCCCCCTAATGTTAGATCATTTTCATTTTTTCTGTATTACAAGGAATCCTATGATGAATATCCTTGTATGCCAATAATTGTAGCATTTCTGATCGTTTCCTTTAGTATGTTCTTGGATCAAAGGCTATACACATTTTAAAGCTCCTATGACAGTATGAATCCTTTTCCACAGAAAGGATTTCCCACTCCTTTCAGTGATAAATGAAAGGCTCTATTTTAACACATTCTACCAACACTGAGTCTTGGTCAATTAACCATTAAAAATTTTATTTTCTCAATTATTTGCATATTTTTCATATGTTATGGGGCATTTTTATTTCTTCTTTTGTGAATTGAGCTTGTTCATGTCTTTTGTTCATTTGTCTATTGGAGCATTTATATTTTCCTTATTGACTTATAAGGACTTTTCATATAACAAGACCAATGCTCACTGACATATTTTGCAGATGTTTCCCCATACTTTGCTGTTTGCCTTTTAATTTTTTTTAAAACAGTTTTTTTTTAATTTTTTTTCAACATTTATTTATTTTTGGGACAGAGAGAGACAGAGCATGAACGGGGGAGGGGCAGAGAGAGAGGGAGACACAGAATCGGAAACGAACTCCAGGCTCTGAGCCATCAGCCCAGAGCCGGACGCGGGGCTCGAACTCACGGACCGCGAGATCGTGACCTGGCTGAAGTCGGGCGCTTAACCGACTGCGCCACCCAGGCGCCCCGCCTTTTAATTTTTATTTGAAGTGCAGAAGTTTTATATTTTTCAAATATAGTCAAGGAACTTTTTTCCTTCCTTCCTTCCTTCCCTCCTTTCTTTCTTTGTTCTCTTTCTTTCTTTCTTCTCAGAAAATATTTTTCTCCTTTCTAGATCAAGAAAATACTTGGCTCTGTTTTTCTTCTCTTAGTTTCAAAAAAAATGTTTTTGTTTTTACATTTAACTCTTTTGTTCATTTAGGATTTAATTCGGTGTATTTGAGTCTTTATGAAGGAAAAATTTTAAACTAAAAAAAAAAATAGAATTGTGTCATCCTGTTCCAGAAAGATCTCAGTTGTGTTAATGCTTGTTCTCTAGCAGAGGCAACCATCAATGAATTTCAATAACCAACCCAATTCTCTCAAAGTAATGGTGTATTAGTTTGCTAGGGCTGTCATAGCAAAAGACCACAAGTTGAGGGGGGTGGCTTACACAATAGAAGTTCATTGTCTCACAATTCTGGAGGCCAGAAGTCCAAGGTGATGTGTTGGCAGGATTGGTTTCTTCTGAGGGGTGTGACTGAAAATCTGCACCATACTTCCGCCTACCTTCTGATGGTTTGGTGGTAATCTCTGGCATTCCTTGGTTTGTAGAAGTGTCACCCTGACCTCTGCCTTTGTCTTCACATGGTATTCTCCCTTTCTGCATGTCTGTCTCTAAATTTCCACTTTTTTTTTTTTTTTAATTTTTTTTTTCAACGTTTATTTATTTTTGGGACAGAGAGAGACACAGAGCATGAACAGGGCAGGGGCAGAGAGAGAGAGAGACACAGAATCGGAAACAGGCTCCAGGCTCCGAGCCATCAGCCCAGAGCCCGACGCGGGGCTCGAACTCACGGACCGCGAGATCATGACCTGGCTGAAGTCGGACGCTTAACCGACTGCGCCACCCAGGCGCCCCAGTTTCCACTTCTTCTAAGAACACTAGTTTTATCGGAGTAGGACCCATCCCGGTTACCTCATTTTAACTCAGTTACATCTGTGAAGATCCTATCTCCAAATAAGATCACATTCTGAGGTACTGGACGTTAGGACATCAACATAGGAATTTGGGGGAACACAATCCAACCCACAACAAATGGGTAATACAATAATCATTGTACTAATCACTCTGATATATTGGGTAGAATATGGGCATGTCAGGAGACAAATTGAGTTTCAGTCCTGGCTCTTATTAGATCTGAAAATTTGGGAAAAATCCCTGAACCTGTTTCCTTGACTGTAAAAAAAAAAAAGAGCTCGATTATGGTAAGGGTTTATTCATCAATTCACCAAATGACTGTCCACTAAGCATTCAACTCTATGTTAAATGCCCAGTATATAGTACACATCCAACATGTGTTATTTCTCTTTCCTTACACATGCTTGAATTATTAGAATAATCTGAGGGATAATAGCGTTAACTAACCCAAGTATTAATGAATGACATTAGAAAGCAATGGAAGTACTTTTATTTTCATTAAATGATTTTTTATTGACAGAATGTATTTCTATGTTTATGATATAACTATTTCAATTTGGTAAGCTTTTAAAATATATTTGATTTGTTTTTTGTTTTATATTTTGCTGTTGTAGAGGGAGGAAGTTGGAAACCCTTTATCAGTTAATGACTCTCCAAACTTTTAAAGATACAAATAATTGTCTGGACATGCAAAATGACTACAAATGGAGTAGACTCAATGGATTGACCCATGTCTTTTTCTTAATATAGATGAAATTATAACTGTAATTTATTTATGTCATTTATGTTTACTTTCTGTAATATGTGATCCACTTTGAAACCAAGCAAAAGATCATGAATCAATACTTCAAGAGGATTTGTAATATTTCACTGTTCAGTAAATTTGATATTTTATTCACTGAACCATGTTTCCTACAATATTGCATTAAAAAGAAATATCTTGCTCAATTCTCCATGGAAGGCTGGGAAATATGCCAGGTAGAAAACTCCCTGTTTAGAAGCCTTTCAAAATTTCTTTTTACCAAACATTTGCCTTTGCTGGGAGCAAGGAATCTTGTTCTCCCTGATAAGGGTCTCTTAGAAGAATCTCTAGGGCAGTGAATTTTAAACTTTAAAGAATTATTATTAACTTTCACAGTGGAGTGATGTTTTCCAAAGAAATCATACACAAATTTCTAGATCTATGGAAAATGCAGGGTGGAGGTTCTGGAGAGCCTTTCTTAGTCCGGTTTTCCTGTGATTTAGAGGGGGTTGTGCCCAGGTGATGGCTGCAGAATCCCAGCGTTCATTGGAACACAGTTTGAAGCCACTATATTAGAGCTTGATCTGTAGAGGAACGAGGGCATCTTACCAAGTAAGTCTTCTCCACCCTATCTGACATCATAATGTAAGAATCACAGGAAGAGAAAGAGAACAACATTGGTATACATGTCATATGATTCTCCTGGAAATTGTAGCAGACAATGATTTCTGATGACCATGTATAGGCTTCTTTTCCATTAGGTGAGTGGATTTAGTTTTTGAAACACTGTAGGATGCATATGCCAGTCTCTCTAAGGAGTACTCACTCATTCCACAAATTGTGTTGTGAAGCACCAGCTTGTAAATCCACAGTCACCTGTTATTGTGCTGATATTATATCTGTATTGTAATTGACAGTTTTGCTCACTAGTTTGATATGCCAGTAGGCAAACTCATTGAGGTTAGAAGTCATAACTAAAAATAACGGTTCTTATTATTTTTAAAGCAACTAGAATTTTTGAGCACAGTGCCAGACACTATTCTAAGTACTTAATATATGGTGTCTTATTTAATCGTCACACAACCCAGTTAAGTTGATTCTATTATCAGCATCCCATTTCTCTGATGAGGAAACTGTGGCAAAGAGAGGTGGGGTAATTCATTCAGCAATATTTTTTGAAGACTTCCCATGTGCTATTCTAGGCACTGAGAATATATGGTGATCAAAACCAAGCCCTTGAAGAAAAAAAAAAAAAAAAAAAAGAGGTTAGAGTGGGAGAGAGCCAAAGCATAAGAGACTGTTGAGAACTGAGAGCAAACTGAGGGTTGATGGGGGGTGGGAGGGAGGAGAGGGTGAGTGATGGGTATTGAGGAGGGCACCTTTTGGGATGAGCACTGGGTGTTGTATGGAAACCAATTTGACAATAAATTTCATATATAAATAAAAAAAAAATAACAAGCCCTTGTGTTTATGGTTTACATACTGAGATGCTTTCTGAATATGTGCAAGCAAATAGTTGCTAATGAGTGGATTGAAAATTATATTTCTTTTTCTTTTTTGAGAGAGAGAGAGAGCAGGGGAGGGGTAGATGGAGGGAGGGAGAGAGAGGAAGGGGGGAGAGGGAGAGGGAGAGGGAGAGAGAGAGAGAGAATCTCAAGCAGGTTTCAGGCTCAGCACAGAGTGCAACACAGGGCTTGATCCCACAACCCTGGGATCATGACCTGAGCTGAAATCAAGAGTCGGATGCTCAACCGACTGAGCCACCCAGGTGCCCCAAAAGATTGTATTTCTATTAATACTACCACTTTACAGTTGAGGTGACTAAATCTCGGGGAGCCAAGGAACTCTTTCAAGGTCATACATCTAATCCATAGTAGAGCCTGATTTAAACTTGGTTCTGTAAACTCTGATCCCTAGGCTTCAAGTCAGTGTATGTAAAGTGGCCAAAGCAATCCACACTTACTGAATGGGTTCTGTTTTCAGAGGATTCTCAGGGATAGGGATAGAGATTTCATAACATCTGCTTCACTTCTAACCACACTTTTGCTTATACTAAGTCTGTTTCTTCCTATTTGATGCTTTGTTGTCTGTGACTTCCTTATATATAATAAAGAACTTAAAAAAATACACACACACGCACACACACACATATATGTATATTAGTTTATTTATTTTGTGAGAGGCAGAGACTGCACAAGCAGGGAAGGAGAGAGACAGGAGAGAGAGAGAGAGAGACAGAGAGAGAGAGAGAGAGAGAGAGAGAATCCCAAACAGGCTAAGCATCACCAGCACAGAGCCAGATGTGGGGCTCGAATTCACAAAACTGTGAGATCATGATCTGAGCTGAAAGCAAGAGTCAGACGTTTAACCAACTGAGCTACCCGGCGCCCCTCCTTATAATATTTTTTTTTTTGACATATGCACTAACTTGGCCCAAGTGCTAGATGAATGAAAGTCGGACTATGATACATACCGGGTAACATAGTGAGATATATCATGCCTGAGTCTGCCTACTCTGTTTTAGCTCCGCTACAAATATCACATCTTGAAGAACAGAAGACTGAAACCACACAGATCGCTCAGATTGTTTGAAGAAAGCGCTTTCAGATGTGTTTCAAAGGCTGGCTTCTAGATCTGGATAAAACTCTGTGGGCTGTTGGGGCCTGTTGTTTGAGGGTGAGTGTGGAGATGTGTCTACTCCAAAAAGCCGTGAGTATTACTAAGCACACGGAACACTTAGCTCATCAGCTGCTTGCAGCATGAAACAGTTGGCTGACTTGGCAGTGAACTCTCCTTAGAGGTGTATCTTCAGACCATCGATCTCAATGCATACCTTAAACCTGAAAGTCTGCTGCTTTACTAAGTGCTAAGTAAATTAAATTCCACAAGAGTTAGCGAGCAATTTCATCCCCGGTAGAAGCTGTGGATGGCAGTAAGTGAATACAAACTTCAATTTTCAAACAAGATCTAGTACATTTATATAATATCCTTGGCTATTCCAGGGGGACAAAAAATAATTACCAGGTCTTGTTAAACGTATTTCTTTCTTCCTCCTCCTGCCATCCATTCTTCCCTCTTTCCTTCCTTTTTAAATTCGCCTCTCCCTGCCTCCCTTCTTATTTCCTTATTCTCTCCCTGTATGGTTTCTATTTACTCAACAAATATTTAAGGAGCCCTTAAGGCATGGCAGAGCTTATACCATATGCCATCATGCACCCCTAAATCCTGAGATAATATAATTCCTGCCCTCAACAGACTCAAGGTCTAATAGAATTGCAAAGTTACCTGATGGGGGAGGCCTACCGTGCTCTTTCTATGGTATAGGGTGATAGGAATTATCTCGGCTATCTTGAGTGCATTCTATGATTTTCCTGTTTTTTTCCCACCTGGGATTCATCTTAATAGCCCTATTGTAATGTTACTGCCCCTTCAAGTGGCTCAGTGTGTTTTCTACAGACTGTCAGTTTTTGCTGTGTTCTAAATGAGGTTTTAAAGCAAATGCTTGACTTTAGGGGCTTCTTCATTCTAAAAGGAACATCACCTGACTCCCATTGTACTGTGACTACATTTTCTACCCTCTGACACAGAAAGCAGAGAGGGTGGGGGTGCATTAAGAGTCACTAGATGGTCCACTGCTATCATTTGTTTACCTGCTTTGGTTGAATCTATTTAATGGATATGTTCACTGAAGAAATTAATTTTAGGAAAGTGATTATAAATGAAGAATATTTCCATATATAAAGATGCTAACTTTAAGAATTAATTTGAAGGGACTTTTTGACATTTAGTATAGAACCTTCCTTTCGGTGAGCTTAAGGTCCCAGATTTTATTTTATTTCAATTTTTTTCTTTTTCTTTTTTTAAATTTAAATCCAAGTTAGTTATAGTATAATAATGATTTAAGGAATAGAATTTAGTGATTCATCCCATACATATATAATATAGTAATGGTTTCAGGAATAGAATTTAGTGATTCATCCCATACATATAACACCCAGTGCTCATCCCAACAAATGCCCTCCATAATGCCCATCACCCATTTAGCCCATCCTCCGTCGAACACCTGTCCAGCAACCCTCAGTTTGTTCTCTGTATTTAAGAATCTCTTATGGTTTGTGAAAGTCCCAGATTTTAACAAATTCCACAGCCTGAACCAAATTTCTATACCTTTCAGAATGGATCTGAAAGGAAAAACATCTGCAGAACAAAAATATTTTCCTTCTATAACCTCAAGCAAATGTGAGCGCTCTCTGCTCTTAGAATTTTTATTACTTCAACACATCAACAAAGAAACAATGATTCAGTTAGACCTTTCCTTTTGCACATTCAGAATTACTCTGGAATTGCTTGGTGCTGGTATATCTACCCTCAAGTGGCATCTTTGCTTGAGAACTGTATTTTTCATTATTTAGAGTTTTCTGTAATTTTATTTTGTGATGTTAATATTTAATAATATCATACCCCAAGTGGTATCTTTGTGAACTTTCACGTTTACACAACTTGTTTCTTTTTATAACTTTAACTTTTATTCTTTTAGCACTCTGAATATAATGGAATCTATACACTTTTTAGTGAAGGGTTTTTTGCTAGTCATTGTTGGTTTTCCTTTGACAACATAAATGCCTGCTCCCTGTACATTGGTTCTAATTACTTCATCAGCAAGGTAAATATAAATATGTCATGCTTAAGAAAAGGAATTAAATTGATATCTCTCTCTCTTGAGATCACAACCTAAATGTTGCACTTACACACTTCAGTTCTGATTTATTTGTGGACTTTTGTGTAAAAATAAAATTTTCTTAGAAATTCCTGGAGAAACACACATAATAGTGTTATGCATCATAGTCTATTCCCTGAGAATTTCCTTTCTCAGCACCTAAGAAGAGCTTGAATACCAAAAGTTGATCTGCTGATGTGTGAAGGGAGGCTTTGATTTGCTTGCTATAACACAATTTTTGTTGATAAACCCAACATTTCTTAAAAGTTTAGTTTCTGATGACTTTTATTCTATAGTTCACACACAAATGCAAAAAAAAAAAAAAAACGTATTTTTTACCTTAATAGGGGAGGGATGCTATAAATACAGAGTGAATTTGTAGAAACCGCTTTTTGGACAACTGATAAAATGGTTGCTGATCACTTCATCACTGCTTGCAGCTACCAGTCAATAGAGAAGAGAAAAAATCCCCCATCTACTTTGACCAGGGGGAAGAAGTAGGAATTTCTTGCAGCATCAAGAGGAAACAGAACCTAATAGAGTTATCACTTAGTTTCCTAATAAGAGCCATTTTTCATCTCATTTTCCCTACTTTTATCAGGGCATTTTTTTCTAATGCCTCTCCTCTCCTTGCCCATTTTTGTTTTTAATATCTCTAAGGGACACCATATAAGTCATTTATTTTTGCATTCATTAAAAATAAGTTTATGCTGGAGTACCTGGGTGGATCAGTTGGTTAAGTGTCCCATTCTTGATTTCAGCTCAAGTCATGATCTCAACAGTTCGTGAGTTCGAGCCCCATGTAGGGGGGTGCAGAGCCTGCTTGGGATTCTCTCTCTCCCCCTTCCCCCAACCGCCCTGCCCCTTCCCTGCTTATGCTCTCTCTCTCAAAATGAGTAAATAAACTTAAAATAATGACTTTAATAGGGGCGTCTGGCTGTGCTGACAGCTCAGAGCCTGGAGCCTGCTTCGGATTCTGTGTGTGTGTGTCTTTCTCTCTGCCTCTCTCTCTCAAAAATAAATAAAAAACATTAAAAAAATTTCTTTTAAATGACTTTAATAAAAAAATAAGTTTATGTTGTGCCTTCTTGTTCAATTCCTACTTGGGCTGCAAGTAAGTAACAGGTATGAAAACAATTGAGTAGTTGGGCATGGTGGGCCCCAGATATAGATGTTACCACGTATTTCTGGACTCTCCCTATTTCCCCCATTTTTTCCTCAGGACAGGAAAAAAAGTGGACAGCAGTGCTTTAATTAAAGCAGGGAGCCACCACTGCAGTGTTGATGTGGCATGCAGCCCCCAACTTCACAAAAAGGCTTAACATAATTTCAGGATTAACTGCACCAATAATCCTTCCAGGTTGCTATTTTTCACACATTACCAAAGAATAACCTTCTAGTGTTTAAAAGAAGTGTCATTTATTATTATTATTATTATTTATTTTTAAGAGAGAGAGAGAGAGCACACACATGTGATGTGCAAGTGGGGGAGGAGCAAGAGACAGAGAGAGAGAGAGAGAGAGAGAGAGAGAGAGAGAGAGAGAGAGAATCCCAAGTGGGCTCTGTATTGATAGTGCAAAGCCCAACACAGGGTTCAAACTCACGGGAAATGTGAGGTCCTGACCTGATCTGTAATCAAGAGTTCGATGCCTGATTGACTGAGGCACCCAGGAGCTCCAAGTAGTATCTTTAATTGTTATTTATTTCTATTCTGAATAAGGTAGATAAAATGGGTTTTGGAATATAATTTCTTTTTCCTCATTGGACTTTTTCTTTCCCTTTCTATTCCCTTCTATACAAAAAAGCTGTATCTACTTTTAACATGCATACTTATTCCAAGTGTTTTTTTAGCATATTTGACTTTGGGAAAACCAAGTAGCTTCTCCCAAGCCACCCTCTGTCTTTCCTTTGTATTTTGTTCCCTATTGGCCAATTTTACCTTGTTCTTATACACGACCAACCTGATGATGCATTGCCTTAGAAACACAAATACAGAATTGGTATAGTTTTATTTTGAGGTCACGCAATCCTGCTAAATCTTAAGAATGTCTGATGGTGTCAGAAGAAAATTTCTTTTTATAAGAAGGCTTTCAGCACTGTTAGAAGGGAATTCAGAATCAAAGCTGGTTCCTTTTGTTTCTTAATCAATTCACTAAATAGCTTCCATCATATAGGAAAATTATTCTCCTAACCCCTAAACTGAGATAGTATTTTGAAACAGATTATCAAATCATAGTGCAGACTAATTTCCATAGTTAAATGAGTAGGAAGGCAAAGTACATTATTTGCTAATGTAAATGCTGAGCCTATTGCAAAAAATTTAATATTCAAAGTCCAAGCAGAACAAGGAGACACAAAAGTTATTGCTTAAAAATTTTCCAAACCAAAGTGACCTATAACACACAAAATATGGTCCATTATGTGCAAGTGACACTTTCTTTGTTAAGAATAATGAACTACAGCAGAATGGCATAATGTAGAACTCCACAGCCGATAAGCTTTCTGCATAAGAACAGAGAGAGTACGTTTCTTAAACAGTTCTGCATCCAATGTTTGCCTTGAGGAGGCACTTAATGGTTATTACTGTTAATAGTAACAATATGAAGCTAATTGGTTTATAATGAAGCAGCAGAAAATACTGATGGTGAGATTGGAGTATATAAAGGGAAAAATAAAAATCTACATTCAAGCTACATAAAAACGATGCTTAAAATATAACTTAATCTTGATATTTTATTCATAATGACAAATTTGTTCATTGTAATGAACATTCCCTAAGTGACCCATCAACTCCATCTCTAAGCTTGATACTGTCAAATTTTTATACCCAGTTCTGACTTCTCTCCTAAGCACTAGACTCAAATATCCAGCTGCCCACTTGACAACTGCACTAACAGAGCTAATTAACATCTCAAACTTAATATGCCTCAGTCCAAACCCCTGATTTTTCCTTCTGCCCCTCCTTCTCTTTTCCATTATCAGCACCACCATTTATTTGGTTGCTTAAGCTCACAACCTAGGAATTGGCCTTATTTTTTTCCTTTCTCCTAACATGCCTCACCAAGTTCTATAGCTTTATATTTAAAATATATCTTAAATCCAAGCACATCTTTCAGGCCACTGTAATCTCTCAAATAAATTGTTCTACTCTTGTCCTTCTACTGTCCATTTTTTCATTCAGTCAACCAGTGACCTTTAGAAAATGTAAATCACATCATGTCACTTCCTCGCTTAAATTCCTCCAATGCTTTCCTACCTTGACGTACAATAAAACTAAAACTCTTTACCCTGGTCTACAAGGCCATTATCTAATTCATGCTTTTTTGTTAGATCTCATCACTTATCACTCTCTCCCTTACTTTACTCCCAAGTTTTCTTATGTTTCTTTGAAAATGCAATTCCATTCTTGCCTCAGGTTATTCAAACTTGCCATTGCTCCTCCATGGATTTGCAGCTCCTTAAAGTTTTGAATGGTTTCCTCTTATTTCAGTGATTGTTCCCTCCTCAGAGATGGCTTCCCTTGACTGTCCCTACATGGCCACCTCCTACGTTTCAGGCTCCAAAGCTGTCGCCAACCTTCCCTTGCTTTAATTCATAGTACTCATCCCAACCTAAATCTCTATTATATATTTAATATTTTTTCCTCATTGTATTTCTTCCCTCCCAAGACTGTAAGCTTTAGGAGGTCAGGACTATTGTCCTGTTCACTACTTCATCCTCAATGCATGCAACAGTGTTTGACATACAATAGAAAATGCATATTTTGGGGCGCCTGGGTGGCGCAGTCGGTTAAGCGTCTGACTTCAGCCAGGTCACGATCTTGCGATCTGGGAGTTCGAGCCCCGCGTCGGGCTCTGGGCTGATGGCTCAGAGCCTGGAGCCTGTTTCCGATTCTGTGTCTCCCTCTCTCTCTGCCCCTCCCCCGTTCATGCTCTGTCTCTGTCCCAAAAATAAATAAACGTTGAAAAAAATTTAAAAAAGAAAATGCATATTTGTTGAATAAACTAATAATTAAATGATTTCTCTGTGCAAGAGCTTTCTATGATTCTCCATAATCTAAAAAACTAAAGTTTAAACTTCTTAGTCTTCCTTGGCCAAGGCCTTCCTTAACCAAAGTCCCTCATCATCTTGCTTTATGTTCCTTTTCCAGCCATAACTTCTTTCTGGGCATTAGTCACCCTGTACTACCAGGTCCCAATACTTTATGGGCTCTAGGGATGCTGTCTTTGCCTGGTTTCCTGCCTTCCTTCTCTATGTGGCAAATTACAGCTCATAAGTCATGCCCAGCTCTTACATCATCTCCTCAGATACTTTGCACTGAACCCATTTGTCCCATCAAAATTGGTTATTATGTTTATTATAATAAATGTCACATTCCCAGGACATTCGTTGAAACAACCAGCAGTAATTGTTTAACATTGCAGCTGCCAGAAGTGGTGATACAAGTTTGGGCTAAATAGAGGATTACCAAAAATTTTATGAAAAAACTGGAGAATATGACATCCATAGGGAATTTTGGAAAGCTCCAACATGTTCCTGATATAGAGGTCCATGCAAATGTGCAGAGCTGTGAACATGCCTAGGACAGATCTGAGAAGGCCATAATATATTCCCTCTGGCTAACCTGAAGGCTCTGTGCAAGCAGGATGTGGAAGCTAAGGCAGAGTTGTAAACTGCCTGCTAGAGCATTGAAGTCATAGCCCAATACACACCTACAGTCCCTTGGCAGTGGCTGTGAGACTTATTTGTTCAAGGCATTTAAGGAAATATCTGTCTAATCATTAGTTGGCCACTCAGCTATCTGAGCACAGATATCTGCAGCTAAACTGACATAAAATACAGATTTTCAAGAATTAATCCGGAAAAGTCGCTAAATAAACAGCAGCAACAACAACACAGATCAACAAACCCTAAGGAGTAATCTTCTATAGTGTTACATTACATTATTTAAGATGTGTAGAGTTTAACAAAAAGTTACAGGACATGTGAATAAAGAGCAAAATGTGGCCTATACATGGATGTGGGGGCAGGGGGGAGCTGTCCCTGGATGTTGGACTTAATAGACAAAGATTTTAAAAGAATTTTTTTAATGTTTATTTATTTTGTAGAGAGAACATGAGTGGGGGAGGGGCACATAGAGAGAGAGAAAGAGAGAGAGAGAGAGAGACAGAGAACCCAAAGCAGGCTCCAGGCTCTGCACTGTCAGCACAGAGCCCAATGCAGGGCTCAAACTCACAAAACTGGGTGATCATGACCTAAGCCAAAGTCAAACGCTCAAGTGACTGAACCACCCAGGTACCCCAATAGACAAAGACTTTAAACCACCTATTATAAATATATTCAAATACTTAAAGGAAACCACATCTAAAACATTGAAGGAAAATATGAAAATATAGTCTCACCAAATATAGAATGTCCATAAAGAGAAACTATATATAAAAAGAACAAACTAGAAAATTTGGAGTTTATCACTACAATAACTGAAATGAAAATATCACTGGAAGCATGAATAACAAAAGAAAGAAAAAGCAAACTTGCAAACAGGTCAATTTAGATTAGTGAGTTTGAGAAACAGAAGGTAAAAAGAATGAAGAAAAATAAACAGAATGTCAGAAACATGTGGAATGCTATCACAGTACCAACATATGTACAATGAAGTCTCAGAAGAAAGGGGAAAGAGCAAAGAGCATAGAGAATGTCTGAAAAAATAATGGCTGGAAACTTCCCAAATTTCATGCAAAGATTAATATGCACATCCAAGAACCTCAATAAATCCAAGTAGGACAAAATCAAAAGGATCCACACCTTGACACACCATAGTCAAACAGTCTAAAGCCAAAGCCAAAAAACAAACAAAATCTTGAAAATAGCAAGAGATAAGTGATTCACTAAGTTTAAGGGATCCTAAATAAGATTATTAGCTGACTCTCATAAAAAAAGTGCCATAGTGTCTCAAAGGCAATGGAATGAGCTATTTAAAATGCTGAAGGGAAAACACTGTCAATGAAAAATTTTATACCTAGCAAAGCTATTTTTCAAAAAAACAAAGGAGAAATACAAAATTCTCAGATAAACTGAGAGAAGTCATTACTGATAGACATGCCCTATGGAAAATAGTAAAGGGAGACCTTTAGGATAAAATAAAAGGACACTAGATGGTAACTTAACTGCATATGAAGAAATACTGCCAGTAAAAGGTATTTTATTTTATAAAAATAAAAGATAGTCTAAATGTATCTTTTGCTTGTAACTATTTTCTTCTTCTATCTAATTTAAAAGACAACTGCAAAAAAGAAAAATTATAAAGCTGTATTGATGGACTTATAATTATGAACATGTAAGTTATATGACAATAACACAAAGGGGGAGGACAGGAATTGGTGCAATATTTTATATATCATTGAAAGTAAGTTGGTATTTATCTAAACTAGATTGCTCTAAGTTAAGATGTTAATTGTAATCCCTAGGGTATAAATTTTAAAATATAGCAAAAGAGAAGCAAAATGGTACATTAGAAAATATCTATTTAACACACAAAAAAGGTCAAGGAACAGAGGAACAAAAAGATATAAGACATGAAACATAAAACATAGAGAAAGCAAATAGCAAAATGACATATATAAATCCAATCTTACCAGAAATTACAGTAAATGTGAAGGCTTAACACTCCAAACAAAAGGCAGAATGTGGGATAATAGATTCAAAAAACAATTCAACTATATGCTGCCTCTAAGAGATACACTTTAGATTGAAAGATACAATTAAATTGAAAGTAAAAGAATGGAAACAGATATACCATGGAAGCATTAACCAAAAGTGACCTAGAATGGCTATTCTTCTATCAGACAAAGCAGATATTTGGACAAAATTGCTACTAGGGACAAAGGAGGAAATTTTATAATGACACAAGGGTCAATCCATTAGGAAGACATAATAATTATAAATATGCATGTACTTAACAGACCCCTAAAATACACAAAGCAAAAAACGTCAGAATTGAAGGGAAAAATAAATAATTCAACACTAATAGTTGGAAACTTCAGTATCCTACTTTCAAGAATGAAAAGAATAAATACGCAAGATCAACAAGGAAGTAGAAGACTTGAACAAAACAAAATAATAGGTGTAACAACATCTATATAGCATTCCACTTAACAATAGTAGAATATATAGTCTTCCCAAGTGCAAATGGGACATTATTCATGATAGACATATGTTAGGTCATAAAACAAGTCTTAAGAAGTTTAAAAAGATTGAAATCATTCCAAGTAAATTCTCTGGCCATATGGAATAAATTTGAAATTAACAACAGAAGGATTTTTGGGAAATTTGAAAATATAGGTACATTAAATAGTACACTCATAACCAATGGATGAAAGAAAAAATCCCAAGGGAAATTAGAAATATTTTGAGATAGTGAAAAGGAAGATATATCATACCAAAGGTTATGGGATACAGCTCAAATAATTATTACACAGAAATTCATAGCTATAAATGCCTATATTAACATGAAGAAAGATATCAAATCAATAACTTAAACTTCTCCCTTAACATACTAGAAACAGAGGAGCAAACTAAACCCAAAGCAAGAAGAATAAAAGAAATAAAAACACACTAAGTAGAAATAAATAATACAGACAATACTATCATAGAATCAACAAAATTAAAAGTTCATTTTTTTGAAAAGATCAAGAAAATTGACAAATATTTATCTCAGATGAGTAAGGGAAAAATAGAGAAAACTGAAATTACCAAATTAGAAATGAAGGAGAGGATACAGACCTTTCAGAAATAAAAACCATTGTAAGTGAATCTATAAACAATTGTATGCCAACAGATTAGACAATCTAGATAAAATGGACACATTTTTAGTGAGGCACAAACTATTGAAATGGACTGAAAAAAAATAGAAAATTTGAATATAACAAGTATAGAGATTAGGTGAGTAATAAAAATACTTCCCACAAAGAAAAGCCCAGGTCAAAATGGCTTCACTGGTGAAATTCTAACAAATGCTTAAAAAAGAACTAACACCAATCCTCATAAGCTCTTCCAAAAAGTAGAAGAGGAGAGAATGTTTTCATAGTAATTCTATGAGACCAATACTACCCTGTTACCAAAATGAGACAAAGGCATTACAAGAACACTATGGACCGATAATCTCTTTTGAACACAGATATAAAAATTCTCAAGAAAACACAAGAAAACTGAATCCAGCAATGTATTAAGAGGATTATACACCATGAGCAAGTAGAATGTATTCCAGGAATGTAAGATTGTTCAACATACAAACTTCAACCAATGTAATATTATTATATTATGTTAATAGATTAAAGGAAAAAATGATGTGATTCTCTCCTTAGATGCAGAAAATCATTTGACTGAGTCCAACACTCCTTCATAGTGAAATAATTTGACAGACTAGAACAAAAAGGGAATTTCCTCAACCTGACAAAGTCCAGCCATATACAAAAACAGTGCAGCTAAAATCATTCTTATTGGTGAAAAATTGCATGCTTTTCCTCTAAGATCAAAAACAAGGCAAGGGTGTATGCTCTTGTCACTTCTATTCAACATTGTACTAGAGGTTTCTAGTCAGGGTAATTAGGCAAGAAAAAGAAATAAAGAAATAAAATGCATCAATATTGACAAGGAAGAAGTAAACTGACCTCTTTGCAAATTATATGATATGATTATATAGAAAATCCTAAGGAATACACACACACACACACACACACACACACACACACACACACATATTATTAGAGCTAACCAGCAAGTTCAGCAAGGTTGCCTGATATAAGATGAATATACAGATATTAGTTATATTTCCATATATTGTCAATTGTTCACTCAGAAATGAAATTAAGAAATAATTCTTTAACAATAGCATCAAGAAGAACAAAATAATTAGGAATAAATTTTTAAAACAAATGAAAGACTTATACACTAAAAACTATAAAATATCATCAAAAGAAATTAAGTAAGGCCTAAATAAATAGCAATGTATCAAAAGACAATGTTGTTAAGAGGGCAATATTCCAAAATTTGTCAATAAATTTAGTGTAATCCCTATCAAAATTTCAGCTGCCTTTATTTGTAGAGATTGATTAGCTGATCTTAAATTTCACATAGAAATACAAAGAAATGAAAAATTTAGAGTTAAAAAAATTTTTTTAATGTTTATTTATTTTTGAGAGACAGAGCACAAGTGGGGGAGGGGCAGAGAGAGAGAGGGAGAGACACAGAACCCAACATGGGGCTTGAATCCACGAACTATGAGATCATGATCTGAGCTAAAGTCGGACCCTTAACCAACTGAGCCACCCAGGTGCCCCAAAATTCAAAGAGTTTAAAAAAAAATCTTGAATAAGAAGAACAAAATTGGAGAATTCATACTTCCCAATTTTAAACTTATGACAAAGCTACTGTAATCAAGACAATGTGGAACTGGCAGAGGATAGAAATATAGAACAATGGAATAGAATAAAGAGCCCAGAAGTAAACTCTTAATGGTCAATTAATTTTTGACAAGGGAGCTGAGACAACCCAATGAAGGGGAAAAGGGTAAACAAATGATTGGGGACAACTGGATATCTACATTCAAAAGAATAAAGTTGGATCCCTATCTCACATGATACACAAAAATTAATTCAAAAAAATCATAAGCCTAAATGAAGGATCTGACACTATAACATTCTGAAGAAACACACAGAGGGGCACCTGAGTGGCTCAGTCG
>NW_024412413.1:22395597-22457411 GCF_014898765.1 Herpailurus yagouaroundi | reverse complement strand
CAGGCTCCAGGCTCTGAGCCATCAGCCCAGAGCCTGAAGCCTGTTTCCGATTCTGTGTCTCCCTCTCTCTCTGCCCCTCCCCCGTTCATGCTCTGTCTCTCTCTGTCCGAAAAATAAATAAATGTTGAAAAAAAAAATTAAAAAAAAAACAACAATAAAAAAAAAGAAAAACAAAAGAAAAACACAGAAATAAGTCCTTATGACCTTGAATTAGGCAATGGCTTCTTAGATATGATGGCAAAAGCATGAATGACAAAAGAAAAAATAAATTAATTTGACTTCATTAAAATTTAAAACTTTTATACTTCAAAGGACATCATTAAGAATGTAAACAGACAATCCATGGCAATGGAAAAAATATTTTCAAATCATAAATCTGATAAGAGACTTCTATCTACAATATAGAATATATTGTTATAAGTCAATAATAAAAAGACAATGACCCAATTAAAAAATGGCTAGAGTATTTGAATAGACATTTCTCCAAAAGAGATAAACAAATGGCCAATAAAGACATGAAAAGTTGCTCAATCTGACTAGTCATTAGGGAAATGGAAATCAAAACCATAATGAAATACCACTTTGCATCTATTAAGATGACTAAAATTAAAAAAAAAAAGATAATAACAAGTGTAGGCAAAGATATGGAGAAATTTAACCCTCATACATTGCTGATAGGATTGTGAAATGGTGCAGCCTCTTTGGAAAGTAGTTTGGCAGCACCTCAACAGATTAAACTTAGATTCACCATATGACCCAGCAATTTCACTCTTAGGTATATACCCAAGAGAATGGAAAACATGCCTCTATATAAATCTGTACATGAAGATTTCTGGCAGCATTATTCATCATAGCTGAAAAGTGGAAAACAGCCTAAATGCCCATGAACTGATGAATGGATAAATAAAATATGGTATAGCTATACAATGGAATAAAAATTTGTCAGTAAAGGGCATAAAGTATTACATATGCTACAACTTGGATGAACATGGAAAACATTATGCTAAGTGAAAGAAAACAGTCAGAAAGACTACATATTGTATGATTCTATTTATGAGAAATGCCCAGTATATGGGATGGAAAGAGGAATACAGAGTGACTGTTAATGGGTACAAGGTTCTTTTTAGGGATGGTGAAAATGTTCTCCAATTAGATAGTGGCAATGGCTGCACAATTCTGTGAATATACTAAAACCTACTCGATTGTAACCCTTAAAAGATTAAATTTAATGGTGTGTGAAGTATATCTTAATAAATAAAGCTATTATGAAAAATGATGTGGTGTAAATTTGGGTGCTTGTAGTTTTCTCTTCTTTTTCTTTTTTTCTTTTTTACCAGTGGGACAATTCAGAACCTACCATGCTGGCACCTTTGGCAGAAAATGATGGTGACAGCAAATGACATTTCAGGAATGGCTTTTAAGACACCGGGAGCAATAGCCCGAGGATAATCAGAGTTGTTAGGCTACTCTCCTACCCTGGGAAGTGAAACCAACCTGATTCTGTCCATCATGGATACTGGTGACTTGAGTTGTTGATAAATGCTCTGTAAAGTTTAACATCCCCTGTTATACTTTAAATATAGAGACTAATCAACAATATCTTTCAAACTCAGTCTATTTTGAATATAACTAAAGCAGAACTTTAAAATTAGAGGAACTTGAGATCCTCTGGTCACTGGCCAAAGGGGAAAATTCATTTTTTTATGATCTGGGAATTTATTTAGTATTACAAGAAAATAACTTCTTTATATGAGAATAAAGGAAAGACCAAATAACCAAATTTAAGGTTCTGGGTTACAAAGCAGCGAGTTAATAGAGACTCCATTCTCCTTTTTTTCTACTGGATTATATTTGGGGATAACATGTCTTCATCACATAGTGGCTCTGTATACTTCAGAGATAGATAGGTTAAGTCTTTAAAATTTGAGATAGAACACCCTATATTACTGTTTTAAAATTTATACTGATATCTTGCTACAAACTTTTTTTTTTTTTTTTGTCTCTGGGGAAAAAAGGAGAACCCAAACTCAGCTTATTATGCTGTCAAATATTTCCTAGACACTTTTGTATGTGACGGGAAGGGAAAACCACTCATAGCTGCTTTCTCAATTAATGTTGCCCTTTATCACTGCATCTATCCCCTCCAGCTTCACCTCTGTTTTCTGATTTGTTTTTCAACATTCTAAACCAAAATTCCATTTCTTTGAGGAAAGTGTATGTTGGCACTTTTCCCAGATAGAAATTGATGACCCCAATTGTACTTTCTCAAAGGCTCTGTGGATTACTGGGAAGGGACATACCTGTGCATCTAATCTTAACAAGCTCTAAATCTATATTGTGTTGTTCAGCGGCTGCTGGACAGAGTACAGTGCAATAGAGGCATAAATGCACCAACCTCAGCCTTCCTTGCTTTCACTGGTGACAACCCCCTCCCATCTCTCTCTGATTTCTCCCTATTGTCATGTCCTTCCTCTCTAGCCTCCAGACCTCACCAGGGGACCATGGGGAATTGCAGATTAGCACAGCGTGCTCCTCTCAGTCTTGTGTGCAGTTTCTCTTTGCAATTTCCCTACTGTGGTAGGCAGCACTCATCAATCAGCCCTGCAGCTCTAGCATCAAGAATTCACTATAAGGAGCAAGATTTCTTTAGTTATAGCCGCTTGTATAAGAGATGTTTTCTCTCATGAGTTGTTTGATATGCAGTACAGTCATTCCTCTGTTCTGAAAAATCTCACCTGAATAGGCTGGTGTAATTCCAGAATGTTCAGACTGTAATACCTTTAGTTTTGTCTTTCCAAAACAAATTTTATATTTGCGAAAGTGAGCAAGCTTGATGAGTGGAAAGGCTTATCTGTGTGGAACTGTTGCTATAGAAAAAGAGCCATATAATCTTCCCTGTTCTATACCTAGTAAATCTTCCAAAGGGTTAGGAAAACAGTATCTTATCTGTCTTTGTCTTTCTGATAATATCAACATGTCAAATGGAAGTTGTCCTGTGGTTTCTTTAGATAAGCATATCCCAAACTAGTGGTTGTTGAATATTTGTTCCTGGGTGATGTTAATATGTATTCCTGGAAACAAGAAAGGTTTCCATGGTCAAATACATTTGTGAAATTTGAGTTAAATAAAAATAAATTGGTTTCCTCCCTGCAGAGCTTCACAGAATCTTTAATAATACAAAGTGTTTTTGTGAACTTCTCAGATGCAGCTACGGTAAAGAGTCTTCATTCTGGAATGAATGTTTATATTTCAAAAAGTTAGTGTTCTGTGAAAGAGTTTGCAAATGAGGTTTTAGATTCATACTCTTTAATCTAATGTAATAGTTAATGGAGAAGATTTTGAACAAACAGGACTGGATTCTAGTTGTGGGCCCTCTACCAATTAACTTCATTTGTAAAATGAAGACAAGAATACTTGCTGCAAATTGTGTGGTGAAAATTAAATATTACTTGTAGACTAGCTAATGAAATCCTTGCACCTAGTAGGCTTTCAAACAATTGTAGCTATTATTCTGTATACAAAAAACTAGTTGTGTCAACAGTCTTTCCAACAAGAAGCATTTCTTTAATTTATAATAATCACTTATTGGAATTTCTTTTTTTTAACTTGTTTTATTTTTTATTTTTTTAAAATTTACATCCAAATTAGTTAGCATATAGTGCAACAATGATTTCAGGAGTAGATTCCTTAGTGCCCCTTACCCATTTAGCCCATCCCCCCTCCCACACCCCCTCCAGTAACCCTCAGTTTGATTGCCGAGTAATACTCCATATATATGTGACATCTTCTTTATCCATTCATCCATCGATGGACATTTGGGCTCTTTCCATACTTTGTCTATTGTTGATAGTTCTGCTATAAACATGGGGGTGCATGTGTCCCTTCAAAACAGCACACCTGTATCCCTTGGATAAATGCCTAGTAGTGCAATTGCTGGGTCATAGGGTAGTTCTATGTTTAGTTTTTTGAGGAACCTCCATACTGTTTTCCAGAGTGGCTGCACCAGCTTGCATTCCCATAATAGAAATTTCTAAAATGCCTTCTGCATGACCCAAGTTGGATGGAATTATATCCAATGTTCAGTCTGATTTTAGTGGTTAGCACAATTTACGGTATTCTATTTGTTGAGGAATGGGAGAAAAAAGAGCATCTACTGAAAGTTTATTTAATATTCACATCAGTCTTAGGGGGGTAGAAATTATCCAGCTCCAGAGTGGTGAGTAAGCTTAAGCAAATTGCCCAAGCTCATGGAAGGCATATTAAGTGGCAGAGTTAGGATTCAATCTCAGATCCCTGCCTGCAAAATCAGTGTTCTCTCCATCTGCCATGCCATATTGCCTTCTTTAAATGTCGATAATTCATTCTTACATGTACATGGCAGCTCTTTGTTAACTAAGACCATTCTATTCCTCATTCATGTCAGATAAATGACTCCTTTCCTTGATCTCAATATAGTGGTACCAATTCGATCTCATCCTAATGATGTTTTATGGTTCCTTTGTAACAATCTCTCTCATATCCTGGTAAGATGGAAAGATCACATAATTGAATACAGCTATATCTTCTCCAAAGTCTCTTGACTTCACAAAAATTGTGGTGAGGAGTACAGCTCAGGGGAGCTACTGTGAGGGAGTAGGAGAACACTGGCCTGTGTCTTCAGTGTGAGTCCTAGTCCTCTCTATGCTATAACTAGCTGCATGACCTCGAGAAGTCATTCTATATCTCTGGGGCTTAGTTTTTCTGTTTTTGCACTACCTACCTTACAGGTTCTGTGAAGTATAGATTAAGTCACTTTGTTGACTCTCCAAGTCTGTTGTAGTGATCTCAAAGTGGGGTATACACATCCAGGGATGTGCAAGGTGATTTGCTGGAGTGAAGGAGGACAATATTAGAACTTCCACTTATAGTTGCTTTTAATCTTGGCCTTTTAAAAATGTCTATCTTTGGCATATGTTTTGTAGTATATTAATATGGTATTACATATAGGTAAATTATAAATGAATAAACATATGTTGGAAGTTTTGCTAAAATTTTTTATTGATGGGTGTGTGATAAAAAATGTTGGAGGTCCAGTGGCCTCCAGCATAAAGTCCAAATTCTTTAGTGTAGAATTTAGGTCCCCTGTGAATTCTCTAGACCCATTTCTTGCTCCTGCCGCTCCTCTTACCTAACTAACCAAACATGCCAGTATGTTTCATAGCTTCATTATCTTTGCTTATACTGCTCCCTTTGCCTGAAATTCTTGGAATCTCTCCCACCCACCCCCACCTTCCACTTGGAGACCCCTTACTCATCTTTCAAGACTTGCAAAGGAGTAACCTCCTGCATGAGTCCTTTCCGAAACTTCCCACATATACCAGATGACTCCCTCCTTGGACTTATCACACTCTATGGCACTTGCAACTTGTCTGGAAGTGTATCTGTTTGATCTCATTTACTCCTCTGTATGTTTTTGAAGGACAAGGGTCATGTTTTTTTCATGTATTTTGTTCTAGCACCTAGTATGGCCCCTGATATGTATTTCATAAATATTGATTGATTATGCAAATAGTAAATGAGTTGTGAAAGTACTATAAAATGTTAAAATCTCTAGGCAAGTACAAAGAGTCATTAATATTAATATATATTAAATTCCCATGGATTTAAATGGAATATCTTTCTTAAAAATCTCTTAATTAATTAATTCATTCATTCATTCATTTTGAGAGAGAGAGTGACAGAGCACAAGCAGGGGAGGGGCAGAGAGAGAGAGAGAAAGAGAGAGAGAATCCCAAGCAGACTCTGTAATGTCAGCGCAGGCTCAAACTCACGAACCATGAGATCATGACCTGAGCCAAAACCAAGAGTTGGATGCTCAACCAACTGGGCCACCCAGGCACCCTTCTTTCTTAAAAATCTTGATCAAGTGATATGAGTGAAATAATCCTAACTGATACTTTTAGGAACTGGTTCTCAACCCTGCCTGCACATTTCATGTGGGAGCTATATAAAATATCAATGCCCTCCTCACAGGAATTTTTATTCAATTGATATGGGATGAAGTCCAAGCTTCTGTGCTTTTAAAAGCTCTCCAGATGATTTTCATGTGCAGGTAGGGCTGAGAACCACTGCTCCAAGTGTCATGGATGGAAAAAGAAAAGGGCTCAGGAAAACCTGGGACAGAATGAATGCTTTTCCTAAAAATGCAAATGCAGTTGTGAAAGAGACTTTAGTACCCAGGCTTTGAAGGTTGAAATCCATCCTCGTGGGGAAAACACACACACAAATTGCAGTTATTTACTGACGCCAAACTACAGAGTCACTTGGATGAAAATGTGAGGGTTTAAGACTCCCCAACATGGTTCACTAAAAATAGATCATGTCACAGAACCTGAACAATGTCTTGGATTCAGGGATGGCTGAAGATATTGACAAAGAGGATGAACTTTCTGTGAGGTCATGGAGCATGGAACTCCTCGTGAAGACCTGAGGGTTGCGCAAGGTGGAAATGACCTTGGTGAGAAGGTGGACAGGGTGGGGGTGGGGGTTTCTTTCTGACACACTCTCTGGGAAAGAGTGAGTCTCAGCTAGGCTACACAGAAAACAAAGAGGCAAAAGTTTATGAACTCTGATTTTGTAACACCTTTTTTCTCCTTCTCTTTTTCACCTGGAGACTGTTAGAAAGCTGGGCGAGGTGCCAAATTAGCCTCAAACTGCTTCTCTGAGTGAAAACTTTAGGTGAGCATCAGCTCATATGAGCTCAGAGTGTATGGGATTTGAAGTCTCTGTAAAGGTGTTTTTGAGAAACCTTATTAGGATTGTTGCATATGTTGTCAACATAATGTGTTTTAGAGAATCACAGTGTATGGCTGGTAAATAAGTCACTATTAATATGCATCCTGGATGTCAAGGCCTTCAGGATAGAAGTTACTTTTTGCATTGCATACTAATTTGGGCATTGCTGCTTTGGAATTGATGACAATTTAGCCTGTAACCGGCTGAAGTTTCATTCGTGTTGAGAGAATTTGCTAAGCAAATTCGTGATGTGCCAAAGATTACTGCAGTTAATCTTATTTTAAGAGAATAAATATGTCCAAGCACTTAAGTGGCATGTGTTACAAATCACACTACTCAGGGACTGGTTACAAAGACCGCTTATCTGTTTGTTGAAGTAGGGTAGGCAGGACCTCTAGTGGCAATGGCTAGTTAGCAGTTAAGACAGTGTTAATCTTTTAGAAAGTATAAATCGCACTTCTTTTAAATTCTGCATGATATAATTCGGACTGATACTCCCCCAATAATCACGTTCAAATTCCTTGATGTTCACATTGTCTCCAGTTCGGTATACACATTTCTTGGAGATATATTCTCAAATAAAATGGTTTGAAAAGATTTTCTGGCAAAGTGGACACTTGGACCTCTTAAAGTAAGATGGCTCTTAAGGTGTGCAATGAGGTCAACTAATGGTTTTAATTGGTTCTTGACTTGAATACTATTGACTTGTTCACACATTGTACACCTAATACCCATAAATGGCCATTTGCACTCTGAATTTGATCTTCCAAACAGTAGCAAAGGATGATTTTGAGCAGCTGCTCTACTGGGAAAAAGGGCATGGTGGTGGTGGGGTTTGACAGTATCTGTGGTGGCCCCAGACAGTGCTAAACTGCAGTGCATCTGTTTGCCTTACCCCACAGCTGAGACCAGGCCCTACCCTGGGCAGGCCTGCAGTTGAGAAGAGCCCCTCTCTTCTGCCAGCCTGGTCCTGTGGGGTCTGCTGGCTGCTACATACTGAATCCCATCCAGGCAGGCATATCCTTTAGCTTAGCCCAATGGCTCTACTACTCCTCTTCCCTCTAGGGGTGGGGGTGGCAGAAAGGGGTAGTGGGTGTGGGCAGGCAGCTAGATGGGAGCCTGACCTTGTGGTCACATGCACACGAGGGTGAACTGTTGATGCACCGTTGGCTTGTGCTGTGGGGAGGGTGAGGAGGGAGAGAAGAGAGAAGAAAAACCTTTCCTTCTACCTCTAGTGTAGGAGTCTAGTACAGTCTGGTCCTGAGTTCTTTCAGGGCTCAGCTGAATATGTTACTTATCAGGAAATTTCTCCCTCCTCAAGATCAGGCTCTCTTGTGTCCTCTTGTAGCTTCCTGTCCTTGTCCCTACTAGCATTTATTACTATTCTAATGAATTATTTGCGTGAATGCTTATTATCTGTCCCTCTCAGTTGGGCACAAACTTCAGGATGACAGAAACTCCTGAGGATGGATGCCGATTCTGTTTATTTTTGTATCCTTATGCATGAGGCCTGGAATATAGTTGGTCCTCAATAAATATTTGTTGAATGGATGAATGAATAAAAAACACAAAAACGAATGTATAAGAATGATCTTTGGAAGTAACCTAACATCTAGCAAGAGGGAAACAAATCAAGGGACAGTTTGGTCAAATAAATCATTAAAACCATATTTTAAAAATATGTAATAATATTGAAAGGTGTTCAGAGTGTATGTTAAATGAAAAAAAAGGTCAGATAAAAAATGAACATATTGTATGATTTTTCTTCTTTGGCATAAAGAAAATACAGAAAATTATTAGTATTTGTGGTAGTTTTGTTCTATATGAACACTGAAGTAGCCAATATTGAATCACTGCTCCTGGGGAAAATGCAACCTCTGGTCACAATGATTTTGTCAACTGATCAATATATTATAACATTGTTTTATGCGTATTTCCATTTAAAGACACCTTATTTAATATATGTTGTTGATTCATTAACACTGAGCTCATGGCCAACAGTGTGAACAAAGCTTATCTAATTCATGTATTTTCTCCATGTGCTTAGGAACACAAGAGAACACTTCAGCACTATGCTGTTTGTTTGTTTTTGTGAGAGAGAGAGAGAGAGAAGGAGTGTGAACAGGGGAGAGGGGCAGAGGGGCAGAGGGAAAGAGAGAGAGAATCTTAGGCAGGCTCCACACTAAGCATGGATCCTGGCATAGGGCTTGATCCCACGATCCTGGGATCATAACCCGAGCTGAAATCAAGAGTCAGGCGCTCGATCAACTGAGCCACACAGGCACTCCTCAGGGTCATTTTAAACAATTAAATAACCAATGAAAAGCACAAAAATGCTAAAAACATGGCACTAAGTAGACTACAAAAAGGATACTTGTTTACAGCCTGAGAGCTGAAACAAGAAGGCAGAGCATTACTCTGCTTAATTAACCTCAGCACCCTCAGCTGGGAACATGTGTGGTGGGTCTCAACATTTTTGCTGCTGTGCACATACAAGGGCCCCTGACTGACTGAGAAAGCACTGAGAGTATTGGTTTTGGGGTTACAATGAAGTTTTAGTGAATAGGTGAATTAATAAATATCGAGTCTGCCAATAATGAGGAATGATTGTATAAAAAACTGAGGGCAGAGATGCCTTCAGAGTAGTAGAATCATGGTGATAAAACTATTTTTCTTTATTCTTTTCTGCACTTTCCCAGATTTTTTAAATGAACTTATTTTCTTTTCTTTTTAAGTTTATTTATTTATTTTGAGAGAGAGCATGTCTGCACATGAGCAGGGGAGGGGCAGAGAAGGGGGGGTAGAGAGAATCCCAAGCAAGCTCTGTGTTGTCAGCACAGAGCTTGATGTAGGACTCAGTCCCACAACTGTGTGATCATGGCCTGAGCTGAAACCAAGAGTCGGATGCTAAACCAACTGAACCATCCAGGCATCCCTAAAATGAACTTGCATTCTTTTATAAGTAGAAAAATATAAAATTTTACTTAAAAATAAATACTATTTTTCTTGTGTTAGGAATTAGTAAAATGTGATGGGCAAGATATGTACAGGGAAAGGTTAGCAAAAGGTTTTTTTGGCCATCCGTGGTTGGCATAACAAGTTTCAAAATAAAAAGCCAAAACTATATCCATATAGTAGTTTAAAAAACATACCGAGCCATAATTTTGAAGAATGTTTTGAATTCTCCTTACAATATATGTTTGAATGGGCAATGTTCCATTTACATTCAGGAACAGGGTGACTCCCTGAGCAAGAGATTCAAACTGACCAGGAGAAAGAGACAGAAGAATAAGACCCAGCCCTGCCAACATAAATCAGCCATCTGATGATGGCTGTACCAAAGGACCTGCTTTCTCTAAAAATCCTTGCCTTTGGGTATTCACCCCCTACTCTCTGTCAAGGCTGAGTTAGGTGCCCCTAACAGCAAAGTGTCCTATTACAGAACTCCCCACACTGTGTTGTGATAACCCTCGTACCTGATTTCCCAACTAGACTTTAAGTTCTGGGAAGGCAAGGGCTGAATGTAGATGGTTCATTATCAGACTCTGCTGCCTAGGGCAGTGCTTTGAGGACAGTGAGGGTCAAATGAGTATTTGTTCAATATAGATGGAATGATTACGCATCAAGCATCCCAACAGAGAGTGGTTCCTGTCGGTTATCTTTAAATATGAAAGTCAGTGTCAGAGACAGCACCAAAACTCATCCAAAAATATGGGAGTACAAGTGATAAAATTTCAGTCTTAAAAAAAGGACAAGATTTCTTATATTTAGGCAAATAGAGATCATAGAAATAAGAATCTGCCTCTGCATGAAAAGCAAATAAAATTCTTGTTTCCTTTTACATTCTTACAATTGTACATTCTGTTCAGCAGTCTTCTGGCTTCTGATTATCGGGGAATACACTGCTTGCTATTTCTTGAAGTGTCCATAAACACAGATAGCAGAGCTCAATTCCTGAAATGTGTTCAGGTTTGATAAGGCGGATTGGACTGGATCTTGTTCAGCCTTTAATCTATTGCCTTCAGCATCTGAGAATGTTCCAAACTCAAGGCTATTTCAGTACCTTCTATTTACAATATGTGATTCTATAAAATGATATTTGTATTAGTTTTCTATGGCTGCTGTAACAAGTTACCGCAAAATTAATGGCTTAAAACAACACAAATTTATTTTCTAACAGTTCTGTAGTTCAGAAGTCTGACATGGATTTTACTGGGCAAAGCTCAAGGTGTCAGCAAAGGTGCATTCTATCCTGGAGGCTCTAGGAGAGAATCTACTTTCTTGCATTTTCCACCTTTAGAGGCTGTCCAATTTTCTTGACTCATATCGATCTTCCTTCATCTTCAAAGCTACCAAAGTCAGACTGAATTCTCATGGTGCCCTCTGGTTCCCTCTTCCTACAGTCTCTTTCAATTTTAAGGGCCCTTGTGCATATTTTGGGCCCACTGGGATAATTTTAGAGTTAACTGTGTAACAGAGTTATTTCCATCTGTCTGTACCTTAATACATCTTTGCCATGTTACTTGACATACTTACAGGTTACAGGGATTAGGATATACGTACTTTTGGGGGCCATTATTTTGCCTGCCACAGATGCATGTATACAGTTATATATACCTGCAATCTAGGAAATATAGTAAGTCATCAAAAAATGTTTTTAAAGTTTATTTATTTTTGAGAGAGAGGGAGAGAGAGAGAGAGAGAGAGCACGAGCAGGGGAGTGGCAGAGAGAGAGGTAGACACAGAATCCGAAGCAGGCTTCAGGCTCCAAGCTGTCAGCACAGAGCTTGACACAGGGCTCAAACTCATGAGCTGTGAGATCATGACCAAAGTCGGACGCTTAACCAGTTGAGCCACCCAGGTGCCTCTATAGTAAGTCATTTAAAAAACTGTGTCCCTATCCTAACTCTGTTCCCCCTGACTGGTTAAAAAAAAAAAAAAAGATTAAAAAAATAACCAAAACAATCCAGAGAGTCAAAGCATAGAATGATATAATTTTGGAGTTAAAATTTTCAAGTTCTTCTTTTGCTATGTGGGTTTAAGAGATTAAGATCTCCACTGTATCACTTGTGTGGGAGTTTATGTATAGGAATCTAACTGCTAATAAGTTATTTCCATGAAGTCCCACTCACAGTATGAATAGATATAATCTTGTTATAATCTGCCCACTGTTTGCCTGAAATTGTGCATACAAACTATATCTAAACTCTTTCTTCTTAATCATTCCTCTCTCAGAAATTTTGTTTAGCTTTCTAATTTGATTAGACAAGGTTTTCTCATTCCCCACTGCTTTTTCAACAGATAGCATAAAGATAAACTCTTGCCAAATCCCAGGAGGAATGATCACTGACTGGAA
The DNA here is from genome assembly GCF_014898765.1 of Herpailurus yagouaroundi. NCBI lineage: Eukaryota > Metazoa > Chordata > Mammalia > Carnivora > Felidae > Herpailurus > Herpailurus yagouaroundi. The sequence goes on along the minus strand of NW_024412413.1, from coordinate 22,445,281 downwards.
ATCAGCAGGAGTGATAAGCTTTTCTGAGTGGTTTATACAGAAGCAAAAGGCTGCCGAAATATCAGATTTCATGTCCCATATGTCCCCATCTCACCCCACATTATGCATTTAATAAAAAGTAACAGTTAGCTGCATTCCATATTTCAGTCACTCTTTCCCCATCTATAGACTGTAAGATTATGCAATATTTGTTATATTTGGTTTTCAGTGAAACCAGAATCAATAACAAATTTGTTTCATATTCATTCCTAAACATATTTACTGTGTGAATATGGATCAGCTGGGATGGTATGAGGCTGTCACACATGAGCAGGGCTTCTGTGCAGTCCACAGCAACCTTTCCAATATTCCTGAGTAAGTCCAATAAGTCATAAAGCTCATATGCTACTGAATTCAGAACATCACCACCAGTAAAATCAGTTGAGATACTTTTAGAATGTTCAGTTTTCCAGCATCTCTTTTTTGACCAAATCCTTTCCCCTATTCCTTCTGTCTGTCTCATCTGGTTAACTTTGAGAAGTGGACACAAGGTTTTCCTCCTCTCCATCTATCCCACTCCTCTTCCCCTATTGTGAGATGACCGTGTGGTTGAGGTGGGTTTTGATTAATTTTAGCTAAATCCATCCTGATCTTTCCATCCCTCTTCTGAGTGAGGCAAAGCATTGCCCATCATTCCACTGGGAACATAGAGTGGTTCAATTTGGCCCAATTAGATGGTAGAAGTTTTCTGAGGCTTCTAGTTAGTGTTCTCACTCCGAAAAGAAAGTTTCGAAGAGTCATCCTCCCCCTGCCCATGGACCACCCCAAACTGGTTCTAGAACTTTTGCAATCATGTTATCAGCCTGAAGAAGTAACCGATCTAGAAGAATCACAGGGAAGCAGAGCTCCTTCCTGATCCTCTGTGAAATACTTCTGAACTTCCAGTCATATGGACAGTGTTTCCTTTAGGGTTAAGCCAGTTTGAATTGGATTTTCTGTTATATTTACTCATTCATTCCATAAATAATTACAAATGTCTACCGTGTACCAGACACTGTTCTAGACATTTGGGTTATATCAGGGAGAAAAACAAAGGGCCCTGCCCTCTAGTATGAAGAGATTAAAAAAAAGAGCAAATGATAAATAGAATAAATCAGGAAACTCACTTCTTAGTGAGTTCCAACATTCTTATGTTAGAAAGTGATTAAAGAAAGATGAAGGAACTAGGGAGCAACAGGAGCAGCAGGTGAAAGATGGGAGTAGCCAACTATAATTTTAAGGGTAGGCAGGTTTCACCTCATTGAAAAGGTGCAGTGTGAAGTGAGCATGGATGGATATTTGGGGAAGAAATTTCTAGGCAGAGACAAGGGCCAATTCCCTAAGTTGGGGGCTTCCCTGGAGTATGGGAGAAGAAAGGAGACTGATGTGGTAGGAGTGAAGAAAAGGAGGGCAAAAATTAACAGGGGCCCAGTGAAGAAGGATTTTGGCTTTTACTCTGAGTGAAATGGGGAGCCACTGACGGGTTTTGTGCAGAAGAGTGGAAACCATCACTCTGGTTGCCATTTTGGGGAACAGGTTTTGGAGGGCTTAGGGAAGATGCAGAGAGCCCACAGTCCTAATTCAGTGTGGTGGTGATGGTGGTGAGGAGTGGTTGCCATTCTGGATAGGCTTTGAAGACAGAGCCAACAGATTTCCTGACAAAGCGTATGTAGGATGTGGAAGAAAGAAATCAGCTACAAGGATGACTCCATCTGGAAGCAATGTAATTCATTCTCTCTTAAATTTGCCTGGCTTGCCTATCATCTACTATAACAGTGAATGTTATGAACCATAGGAAAATCCAACAAAACATAGGGTTCACAGGCAGACCAATAATTCAATATTAAGAGACTTACATTTTCTATTCACCATCTCCTTCACTTAAAAGTGTTTTTCTTGGCTGCCTTTTAGAAATAAAATTATCCTTCATTGTGTTTGAGTGTACTCAGGTAGGACTGAAGTGGTGATAGTTCTACCCTGTGAGGTAATGTCTTCGCCCTTTGTGTGACGTGGCTTCCCTTTATCTGGAGATTTCCGTTCCTGGATGTGACAGTGATGTTTCTTCCTTGTCAGTGGATTCAGCATCTGTATATGGGAATATTTCGACTCCAATTCTGCTGCTGCATCATCCTAATTGTCTGGTTGTTACTGCCTTGTCACGTACCAACCGGTGTGAGATATTCTTTAGCTCTTCATCTGGAACAGAATAACAGCCTCTATCTTTAGAAATGATATATGCCGCGGATTATTCATGTTTGTAATTAAAAATCTTCTTGCAGAAGCACAATTATTAAAAACCTTTGGAAATGACATTTCGTCTCACATCACAGAATCTGCCATTAGCCTCTTGTGCTGGTCTTGCTTTTGTTGCTGTAATTTCCACCTTCACTTCAATTGTAATTTAACATTATCTCTCCTCTCAGTATCTTTCTACCTGGCTGTAATGGTTAGGTCTCCTGCTGTTTATCCTTAAATACTTTCCCTTCTGTTCTGAATCTTACTGGGCTATTTTCTCTGGTTACAACCTAGAACACAGCTGCAGCAAACTTGTTGCACTGTAATAACTCAGAGAAGGTTGGTTTACCTCTGGTGCAGATATAGTGAGGGAAAGAGCTGGAGGGAGATCATTCATACAACCTTATCATTTTAAGAATGAAGAAACTGAGGTTTTAAGTGGTTAAGTGAATTTGATGTTGATCACCTAGCTTCTTATTACTGGATTATGCTCTGCAGTAGCAGTTATGAATGTATTCAGGGATAGATTCTATGTCCTTGCATCTTGCAATGTAAACTGACTAGCCAATGATCTGGATAACAGAGCTGGAGAGAGGAAGGGAAGTGACACTGAGTGCTTCTCCTGAGCCAGACACTGTGCTAGGTGTTTTGTATCATGGACCACATTAATATCCACAACAACCTGGGAAGGTAGGATTATGCCCATTTCACCAAACAAACAAACAAACAAACAACAAAAAAACGAACAAAACTAGACTAAAACAAAAACAAAGAAAAAGAAAAAAAAAAAAGGAAATATTGAAACTCTTGGGAGATTAAGAGGATTAAAAGCACATAATAAGTAACTACTTGATCTGCCTGACTTTCCACCCTTTCTCTTTCTGCTACATCAGGAACAGAATAATAGGTAATATTCTGAAGCTTGAGGTGCAAGCAGGAGCTACTCTTTAAATGGTTTGGAAAGCTAAAGTGTTTGGAAAAATGTGAAGATGGTGTTGGAGACTGTGCCTCATGATATCTGCTGCTTCCTAGATTTGTGCAGCTTCCATTCTTCTGCCCCAAGCAAACCAGACCTGGCTAACCATTCACCCGACCCAACCCACCCACCCGGGAAAATCAAAACTAGGAGTTACCAAGTCAGAGAATTTGCTCGGTACTCGAATTTTCAGTTTTGACTCTTTGAGGTTGTGTTGAGTCTTTTTGGTCCATAGTGCTCCAAAGTGGCTCAATTTGGCTGGTGAATAAGAAAGAAAGCTTGACTCTACAATAGGTTCTCTTTCTGAAATAACCAGGAACACTGGACATCAGAGATATACATTAAATGACTGCCTTCTTATTCTTTAGTTCTTTAGACGTTAGCTATTTCCATTGCTTCTTTCTTTTTTTAAAAAATCTTATTTATTTATTTTTAAATTTACATCTAAGTTAGTTAGCATATAGTGCAATAATGATTTTAGGAGTAGATTCCAGTGATTCATCCCCTATGTTTCACATCCAGTGTATTTCCATTGCTTCTGCAGAGACAGAAAGATGGATAGAGAATCAAGGTCAGGAAATAGTATGGAGGTCAGGATCAGTTAAGGGAATCTGCCTAATTCCTGATCCGTGGGGTTTTCTGAATGAGTCACCTTTGAACTGCAGGAGGATATCTAGTAGAAACCCCAGTATGCCTCATTCTTAAGAGATAGCCTCTAAAACACTGGGATTAGCATTAAGCCCTGAAAAGTCAAGAGTCATGATGATGGTAATGGGGCCAGACACTTTAACTTCAAGCACAGTGGAAAAGGTTGGGATTGTGAAAGGCTGAAGGAAGGAATGGTTGTCTTCCAAGAGGACATGGTGACCATACTGAATGAAAGGAGCGAATGAAGATGCACTGAGAATTCAAGGTCAGGTTTAAGTAGTAACTCTCTAACCGTTGAGCCCTTTAGTGACATATTGAAGGAGCTCTACTAAGATCTTTAGAAACAGCAGAGTGTTGCACCTGCATAGGAAGGGTTATAGTTAGCTGTTGTCCCAAAAAACTAGATTAGAGATTTCAAAACCTGCTTTCTTACCACAATGACCTTGGTTAATTAAAAATTCAGATTTTTTGAGTCCTGCTTCCAAAAAGTCTGATTGACCCATGGGAATAACTTCAGGGCAAGGAACCTCCTTGGAAACATCTGGGGTAGGTAATCCTGACTTCTGTAATTACGAGTTTTTATGTGCTACTTTTTATGGTATTTCTGGGACATCATTAATTTTGTCTTTTCCAGCTCAGAGATTTTTTTAATGTTTATTTATTTAATTTTGAGAGGGAGGGAGAGAGAGAGAGAGGGAGAGAGAGGGAGACATAGGATCCAAAGCAGACTCTGTGCTGACATCAGAGAGCCCGGATGTGGTGCTCAAACTCACAAACTGGGTGATCATGACCTGAACTGAAGTTGGATACCTAACTGACTGAGCCACCCAGGTGCCCCCCAGCTCAGAGAGTCTTAATCTGAGTTTATGGGGCTCAATGTATAGGGCTCAGGGGGTCCGTGAACCACTTGAAATTGTATGCAGAATTTCACATATATATGAGCTATGTGCAGTTTCAAAGGAATCTCTGGTCCCCAAAAGGTTTAGAATCACTGCTTCACTTTTTCTGCCCATCACCTTTCTTCCTTGACTCACTGGAGCTGGCACATTGCTTTCTGTCCTGGCCAGTCTTCCTGGCTTCAGTGGACAGTATATCTATTTTGGAACTTTACATTCAACTATAAAACACAGAATTATTAGGAAAAGAGAAGCGTGAATTCCACGTTCCTATTGCAATTAATTTTGGGGGAAAGGATATGCTTGCAGCAGTTTTCATAGAATACTGCTGTCCCCTGCTTTAATGAGCAACTAAAAAACATCCATCCATTTTGGTAATTCTACTGTTTCCATTTTTCCTTGAAGTCCGCCCTTTTTGCTGAACCACCTTAAGCATGGCTCCAATTGTTTTATTTTGCTTCTCTAGGTCCTTTGTTGCCCTCATCATGCTCCACTGTCCACAGAACAAAGTCCTGACTGCTTGGCCTGGCATCTGTGCCCTTTACAATCTGACGGTCTCCTGCTGCTCCCCTAATTGTTCCATGTTCCAAGCTAACTGTGCTACTTGACTTTGCCCAAGCCCTGTCTGTACCCTCTTCCCTCTGGGCCTGAATGGGATGCCCTCCCTTTCCTCTCCATCTGTTACAGTTTTACCCTTGTTTAAGGCCCTCTTCCTCTCTCTCTGTCAGAAATTTCCTCTTCTCTGAACATCAGTTGGACTTGGTTCATATGGGTCTAACGGCATTTGTAACATATGAGTTCATGTTTTATCATTCATGATTTCTGTTTCTCTTCTTCCTTACCAGATTCTAAGTCCTTTCGAAGCCGGGCCCATGCTGATTTTAACTCTGTATCTGGTGTGCTGATGTCACAGTACTGAACACACCATAAGCCCTTAATAAAATCTGGTGAATACATTTAACAACCTTGATCTGACTACTTCAATTTAGGAAAATAATTCTGTTTGTCTTTTTTCCTGGTAATCTAAGTTGGGCAATGTCTTGAGTATGGCATTAAAATTACATTTATTCTTGATGAGTTGGAAATTCATCTTGATGCGGTAGTGCAGTATTTTTATCCCTTTTGACTGGTGATGATTACACTGAGGTGAGAGGTTAAGGGAGTTGTCTAAGGCTGCCTGCAGGCAGGAGACAAAATGGGCTAGAACCCAGGCCTTCTGAAGACACATTAGCAAAAGCTTAGCATTGACTGTGCCAAGAATGGAACATAAATGTGTTTGCACATTGCCAAAGTCAACAATCCTATGGTTCAAAAAATTTGGTTCAGTGTAGACACTACAGGTGATGGACTACTAAAAACAATTTTTTTTTTTTTACAAGTCTATTTTGGCATGATTGGTTTATTTGGTCTTTCTGTACCCTAAATAAGAACATACCTTTAAGTCTAGTCCTTGGCCCTCTGCTTTCAGCCCTCTCCAGTATCTACCCTGGGGACCTACCCCTGCTTCATGGTTTTAATTATCACCACTCTGACTTATCTAATGCCTTGTCTGTAGTGGTGACCCCTCCCCTGATCTCCACCTCACAGCAATTATAGTTTGCTGGAAGTTTCCCCTTGGAGTTATCCCAACACTTTAAACTCCTGATACCTAAATCCAGACTCATCACCTCTCTGACCAAACTTAACCTCCTCCATATACATTTGTTTAATGACCCCTTCTAATGATCGAGGTTTGAGTCATTGTTATTTTAAACTTCTTCATTCTTCATAGTTTATTCATTAAGTCTTATCAATTCTTCCTTCAAAGTATTTACCATGTCCATTTGAGAATCTAGAGGTTTTTTGGCAAAGACTGCATCTTTCTTTAGAGGCTCTCACCTTGCACACGTTCTTTTCTTTCTATTTCCATCACCACATTTCTAAGCCAGGGCAGGTGCTGCCTTATCCTTAAACTACAGTAATAATATTTGCCTGATCAATGTTTCTAAAATGTAAATTGAAGGGGCGCCTGGGTGGCGCAGTCGGTTAAGCGTCCGACTTCAGCCAGGTCATGATCTCGCGGTCCGTGAGTTCGAGCCCCGCGTCAGGCTCTGGGCTGATGGCTCAGAGCCTGGAGCCTGTTTCCCATTCTGTGTCTCCCTCTCTCTCTGCCCCTCCCCCGTTCATCCTCTGTCTCTCTCTATCCCAAAAATAAATAAACGTTGAAAAAAAAATTTAAAAAAATGTAAATTGAATTATGTTATTTCTCCCCTCTGCTTTCAAATTCCATTGGTGTTCATTTGATCATAGGATAAAACCCTTAATCTTCAGCTTGGTGTACCAAGCCTCCCATAATATGACCCAACTGATCATTCCATCAGTATAGTCTAATGCCCTCCCCTTCCCCTACCCCCTCCCCCCAGAAATTCTTCGCCCCAGGCAAAGTCTTCTGTTCACTCTCCCAGAATTTATCTTCTACTGCATTGCTTTGGTACTCAGTTTACTTCTTTTTATTTTCCATCTTTTTCATTCAAAGCCCAACTGCTGTCTCATATTTTGATATGGTTTTTCCAAAAGATTTAAATCCACATCTCCAAAGTTGTTGGGCCCTTATTGTTTATGTCTTTGTCATTCAATGTGTTGTCAAATGATTTGCAGCAATGGCACCACCTGGAGGCTGCCTGGAACTATAGAATCTCAGGGACCCACGTCAGACCTGTTGAATTTGAATCTGTATTTTAGCAAGATGCCTGAAGGGATTCATGAAGGTTGAGAAACTCTGGTCTACTCCACTTGCACATGTAAATAATACTAAATAATACATTGATTTGTATACTAATCTGTACTCCTTAAGACCCTTGAAATCTAGAAAACTGTTTTATTTCTTTTGCATCTCTCTCAAACACAATTTCATGGCAAAGTAGGTGCTTAATAAATAAACTTCAATGTCCTTTTCTTAATTGTCCTATTAAGAGGGGGGGAAAACCCCAAGACTCCTAGAAAGTGAATACACTACAAGCTTTGGCTATTGAGTCCATCTACAGTTGGCAAAGAAACAGTGACAGGTTTCTCATGTGGTGATCTCTTTGTACCCTTGTAGCACCTTATTCACCCCCATTATGACACCTTTCTGTTTGCATTACTTCTGTGTACATGTCTTTCTTGCCACTTAGACAGGTAACCATGTTTTAGTCACCAACTCATCAATAGCACCTTGCCCATCAATGGCAATAGTCAACAAATGTTTACTGATTTGAATTAATAAATGAATGAATAACTTGTTACATGAATACATTATAGAGATTAAAATCTAGGCCTCTTCTGGATGTTTCTTACTATAACTATATAGTAAATGTAGTTTACATTTACATATAGTAAATGTAGTTTACATTTACTATATAGTTACTCAGTATAGTGTACACAAAGAATATACATTTATCACCATACTTTATACAACAGGTAAATTAACAGACTTTCCAAAATAGAGATCTCCTTCTTTGCTTCCACCCCATTGCTACCATATTTCGATTTTTGAGGACTGAAGATGAGAAACATGAAGACTGAAAGTAGAAGCAAGAATGAAATGCAAGAATTTTATGTGAAGAGTCTTTTACATTCAACTGACAATGACTTAAAGGGAGCCCAAATAAAAAGAACCTTTCAGTTATAAATGTCTCAATATTCACCTGACAAAGTGTTCTCCTCTAACAAGTTCATCAAACAAAAAGGAGTGATATGGTAAATGACTACAGAATAAAGTGGTGTTTATGTAGCTTGGTGGTACATGTTATTTCACAATTTTGTTTTGTGTCTGAAAAACATATGAGGTTTGGCTGAGATTAGTAAAGAAATGTCTGGTTTTTGGCAAATATTGTCCATCATTGAAGAAAAGAGAAATCTGAGAACAGTGTCAGATTTCTATAGTCTTCCATCAGCCTAAGTTTATAAAAGCTTAAAGAACACCGTAGTGTTATAGATGACCCAAGCATGCATTTGTACAGTTTCTTAACTTTTTGCATGGGAACGTGTCTTATTTCTGCCAAAAGACTGCAAGGAGGGTAGGGATATTTATTTTATAATTCTGTCCATCATTGATAATGGTTAGCACATACAGCTTTAATCTATCCTTCCTTCCTTCCAGCAACTTTTTTATTGAGAGATTGAGATGGAATATTGAGATATTCTACCTGTAGAATAGAATATTCTATTTGAGTGCTATCATATATGCTAGGGAAAAGAACCACTCATCAAAACAAAACTCCTTCTCTTCACAGAGCCTGCATTCTAGTGGAGCAAAAAAAGACAATAAATAAAATAAGTGAAATACATAATTAGATCACAATATGGACTGCAGGAAAAAAAATTAGAGATATATGTTGGGGAAGTGTACCTTTGAATAAGGAGTTAGGAAAGACTCTCTGTAAGAAAGTGAGATTTATGGAAGGATGAGAAGAAGGTGAAATATATAGCTAACCTGCTAAGGAGGATCCTCAAGAGTGGAATAGCAAGTGCAAGGGGCAAGAGGTAGGCAAGCGCTGGTATGAACTGGGAACAGCAAGAAAGGTTTCTTGGGTTTGGAATACAAGGCACTTAGGGATGCATAAATGGAGAGATGAGGTCAGATCTTACATGTTAATAGGATCTCTGTGGCTGCTGAGCAGAAAAGCCTGAGGGGAATAAGGGTGGAGGCAGGAGACCAATTAAGAGGCCACTGCAGTAATACAGACAAGAGATAATGCTCGTTTCTATCAGAGAGGCAGCAGTGGAAGAAGTGAGGAGTGGCCACATTTCTGAATATAGTCAGAGGGTAGAGCCAACAGGATTTGCTGGTAATTGGATTTGGAGTTATGAGAGGCAGACAGGCATCCAGGACCTACGCATTCATGATTTTTGGTCTGAGCAACTAGGAAAATGCGGTTTCCTTCAGATGAAACAGGGGGAAGGGTGTCAGTGAAGTTTTTCAGGGAATATTGGAAATTTAGCTTGAGCCATGTTGAGTTTGACATATCTTTTAGACAAGTGAAGATGTTGAGGAGGCAGTTGGATATTTGTGGAGTGAATGAATAAGCAGGATCTTAATCAAGTAGTTAACTCCCTCTTGGACAGAATCGACATTTTCCCTGACTAGACCTGCCTGAATTCCATACCTAGAGACCTGACCACCTGCTAGTCATCTCCCCTTAGATGTTCCCTAGACCCTCACCATGTCTAAAATGAAACTCACTCTCTTTCTCCCAAACCTGGTCTTCCTCTTTGTGAATATAGTCAGCGGTACCACCACACATGCAAGGATCCTATTCATTTCCTCATGCCCATGTCTGCTGGCCACCAAACCGTATCAATCCTGCCTTCATGCCGTCTCTAGAAGCCATCTCTCCCATCTACCTTCACTGTTGCCTTTTAAAATTAGGTTCTCATCATCTCTACCTGGATTATGTCAGTCTTCTACTTGGTCTCTGGGTCTCTAACTTACCTCCCACAGTGATTTTCTGAAATGCAAATGTGTTCATATTGTCTACTTAAAAATTTCTCAAAGGCCTCCTTCGGTCTATAAAGTAAAAAATTCAGAGCTTGGCCTGCAAGGATCATCATAATCTGTCCCTGCTTGTCTCCCAGATTTATTCTCACACATACACATCACTCCTGTGCATTAGCTATACTGTTCTACCCGTAGTTAATTGATTTGTTCATTCAATATTCAAATATATAGAGAGTGCTTCCTATGTTACAAGCAACTATGCTAAGCTCTGGGGATACATTGCTAGATGTGGCTAACTTAGTTCTTGCTTTCATGGAACCACACTTTCTTAATTCCCATGCCTTTGCAATTTGATCCCTCTGCCTTGAATTTATCGCTACCTTCCCCTCCCTGCACCTGAGTACCACTTAGAGAACACCAACTCACCTTTTAAGATTCAGCTCATGTCACTTCCTTGTATTAGCACTCTTCTTAACCTCATTCTCTTCTAAAAATGTTTCTTTTCTCAAAAGGTATTGAATAACTTAATAGCTCTGGAATGGAAGATACCTCTAAATACATTCTAGGTTCAGTTCAGAGTATTGTATTTTATATTACACTAGGAGATCACAGCTCAAAGAATAGGATTTTCTTCTTGATTCTAAGAGGCAGAAAAGCTTCCTTTTTCTGGATTTGTCCCTCTGACCTTGGTCTCCACAAATGGGATAAGTAATTGTTAACTTGCTGCAGAGTGACTAAACCCAAATGCACTGGATTACACACACAGTGGCTGCTCCAGAATTTTTATATAGTAAAACCTTATGTGTGGTGATCACATTGGTAAAGGTGCTGGGGAACTTGTAGCTTGGTGGGCAACTGATGAAAATGTGTTTAAAGGCTCCTTTATTTATTTTAAAATTTTTATTATTTTATTTTATTTTTATTTTATCTTATTGAGAGAGTATGAGCCGGGGAGAGGGGCAGAGGGAGGGAGAGAGAGAATCCCAAGCAAGCTCCATGCTCAGCACAGAGCCTGATGCCATGACCCTGGGATCACGACCTGAGCTGAAATCAAGAGTCAGAGGCTCAACTGACTGAGCCACCCAGGTTCCCCAACTAAGCCATCCATTAGTGTTACCACTGTATAGAAAGGCTGCCTTTTATACAGCCGCCCATACTTCCTGATCTACCCTTCTTTGTAGCTCCTACAGAGGGTACACAACTTGGGAATGAAAATACATATGGCTTCAGAAATGTATAAAGAGATAAGGGAAGGAGGTAGGTAATGAGGAGGAGTATCAAGAAAAGTAAAAACCTTCCTCATTTGTTTGTACCCATCATCTAAGAGGTGCTTCAGTATAGGAGTGAGCATTTGCCTAAGCTGAGAAAACCTAGAAACTCTGCCCCCAACCTCTGTCTGTATCTCTTCTCTCTTCTTTCTCTTGTTCTCTCTGTTTCTCCACCTCCCCACCTCTCTCTGGATGCAGACATATACACATTTAGATAATTTTAGAAAGCTCCATTGGAGAATATATTTTATAAACATGCAACAGTGCTAAAACCAAGTATTCCAGTAAAAGAGCCTAAAAAACTCTTGGTTCTCTCCCTCTGACTAACTTAGGCTGTACATGGTGGCATATCTTATAATAAAGTAATAACAATAAATATCTGTGGGGCACCTGGGTGGTTCAGTTAGTTAAGTGTCTGACTTCAGCTCGGGTCATGATCTCACGGTTTGTGGGTTTGAGTCCCACATTGGGCTCTGCGCTGACAGCTCAGAGCCTGGAGCCTGCTTTGGATTCTGTGTCTCCCTCTCTCTCTGCCCCTCCCCAACTCACTCTCTCAAAAATGAATACGTATTTAAAAAAATTAAAAAAAAAACACAATAAATATCTGCTACTTTCTTGCCTCACCTCTGGTGTAACTAGGCAGTCAACAACCAAGTTATCACTGTAGTATAAAGTCATTCTGCCTATGATAAAAACCATAGCCACCCAACTGGTATAGGAGGGTGAACCTTCCATGATGACTACTAGCCCATGCTTGGTTACACACATTTGCCCACATATGCACACACAAATGTGCACATTTAAGCATTATAACCAGATTAGTCTTTGCTTTTTGTATTATATCAAACATTTAAAGGTAATATTTCATCAGTGATTGTCAATCAGAGTTATAAAATCATATGAATATATTTATCAACTTCACTTTAAATAATTTATTAAGGACACCAATTTGCTGTGCAGAAGAGCTAGCACAGCCACTGGTAATATGTTTAATTTATTTAAAGAGAAGCCTGTTCTGTTATTGCTTAAAATATAGTTACATCTACTTGTAGATGATTGTTTATTAATTTGTCACAACATTTAAATATATCAATGAGACATTTTATAAATTAAAATCATATCAAGTAAGGGGATTATATCCTGATTATAAAGGCTTATGATTAGGTGATGATTATGAACGCCTAGCTTAATAATTATAATGGCTTAATGACTCTTGTGGTTATACTTTATAACAAAGATTGCACATTTAATAGTATGGGTATGGTATGTAGTAAATGGAGCAAGAAAAAAGTGTCAATTTTGAAGCTTTAAACTAGATTCCTATTGATCTGATGTATGAAATTTCCTTGCTATTTTTTCATGGTTGTCAGTCTGTATTATTGCATGCTAGTGACTTTACTGGCTGGGTTTAATAGACAGGTTTAATGCCAGAGTATGGGCATAGAAAGAGCTCAACATTTAGGACTTGGACTCACTACTGAGATTGCAAATTTATTCACTGTCTTTGTCCTGTTCAGAAAGCTGAGCTGCAGACTTGTGTAAGTGCCTCAGGCATGTGCCAAGCTAAAGGTGGGGTAGTCCTGCCTGTTATCTGGTAGAGTCTGGGTGGCATGTGCCTCTTCCACAGCCCCTTAGCCAAGATTTAAACATCTGCTCCAAGGCCAGTCATTTGAACAGTAATATCTAGTGGATAACATGAGCTCTGGAGTCAGATTCATTTATTCATTCTGTCATTCAAAAGGTATTTATTGAGTGCCTGTGTGCCAGGCATAGTTCCAGGTGCTGGGAATACAGTAGTGATCCTGTCTTCAGGGACTTCTACTGTAATGATTGCTTAAGCTCAAATCCTGACTCTACCTGTTAACCTTGGGCAAGATGTTTTACTCTCTGAATTTCAGTCTCCTAATTTGTACCAGACTCATATAAAGCACCCAACATTGTACCCAGCATATTGGAAGAGTCAGTTATTTTTATTGTTGGGAAACAGTCAAATGCAAACCATTTTCCTACCACTAATTAATTGGTTGTGAATGTGATCTATTAGTTTAAAGGACTGACTCTATGGTTTTTAGTCTAGTCTGAGCATCACTTACAATACAGTAATGGCCATATGACAATTAGAATGTTATTATTGTCTTCTTAATAAGGATTTGCCTTTTAGGAAACACACATGAAATGAATATCCAAACTCTTTTCCCTTCAGGGCACTGAAAGTAGGAATAGAAGACAATTTTTCTAAGAGCTGTGTACACATTGTATGAGATACAAAAATGGAAAGGAAAAAAAAAAAACCTCAAGACAATATTTTATTTAAATGTTAAGCAGTAGTATTAAAGACCCAGGGAATTTTAAAGAGTAGAATCTTCCTTATGTTAGAAGAGGTTTCTCAGATTCTGAAAGAATTTGAGAAAAGGATAAGAGAACCTGTTTGGTTGTCAAAATATAATTAACCATGGAGCTGTGTCATGCTACCTAATAACTGAGTTAGTTGCATCAAAACTATGAGGCACTTTCAAGTGTTGAAATGAAGGCACTAAACTGATAACCTAAATTATGTACTCTTTTATCAAAATGCCTGGAAGCCTGTTCAGGCTGGAGATTGGTTAATGGCATACACCAAGCTGTCCCAGGGAGCACAGATTTGTTTTCCTGTTAGTGGCTGAACTCATCTGAAAGACAGCAGAGAGCATTGCCACACTCTGCCCCCTGTAGGCTAGGGGTAGGGTGAGCTCTGAAGGCTATTTAAGAGGATATTTTTCGGAAAACAGGAGGTGGCACTAGAGAGCTTATGGTGGAAAACATAGAAAGTGCTGCTCAGCTGCAAAGACATCCCAGGAGACAAGCTGATTATCAAAGGAACTCTGACACTTAATAGCACCTCTTAGGGTTTGGAGCACAGTTGGAAGAATCACCTAGAAAAGCGTTAAAAACTAACCTAAACCAACCAAATGAATATCTCTGGGGCTGGGATCTAGCATTGAATTGTCATTGATCTAGTCTTTAAAAACAAAAACAAACAAACCAACAAACAAAGAAACAAACCTCCCCTAGATAATTCTAATGTAGCCAGAGATGAAAACCGTTGCTTAGAGGCCAGTACTTCTCATGGTCCCCAGACTATTATTACCTGGGTATTTGTAGAAATAAATGCACATTATCAGGCCCCAACCCATACCTACTGAGTCAGAAACTTTGGAAGTGAAACTCAGCAATCTGTGTCTCCAAGGTGATTCTGATGCTCACTCAAGTTTGAGAACCACTGTTCTGGATAAGTCATATCAGATGACAAAATCAAGAAGGCAGTTAGGCGGAAATGCCTGAGGTTGGAAGTCCACAGTGGTTTCCTTTTGGACTTCTAGAAAAGAACTAAAAACACACACTCTTCATTCCCATAGAGCCTCTGAAAGGAAAGGGGATCTAACTTTGCAGCTTTATCTTCCTCAAACCTCCTAGCAAAGAATCCTAGACCTCTGGGTTCTAGCTGGGTCATATGAATTTAAATAAAATGCAGAAACTAATGATGGAAAGCTGTCAGACCACCAGAAAGACCAGTTGGCCCTTGGACCAAGAGGGGAAGTGAATGGGGAAGGGGAGGGCTTTCCAAAACCTAGGAAAGAATAACCTAAAAATGAAAAGAAAATCATTAAAACTGCACTTTGCTTTACTTTTTCCTTTCCTTTCATGAAAGCATTTTTTTTTTTTTTTTGGAACAGCACTGATATGTTAATAAAATTGAATAATGTCCCTTGTACTAAGTTTTCAGTACGAGATGAGAACTGCATAAGAACATGTTCTAATGATGCGTTGGTTTTTCTCACAGTAACATCCAGCCCCCAGAACATTCTCCAGCAGCACCCACACTTTCCGGTCCTAGTGAATAAACCTGGAACAGAGCTGAAAATCTGAGCTGTTGCCACCTGGATGGTGAAGGATCTTCCCGTGAGCTGTATGTAGCCTGGCTCTGTTGCTGACTTCGATGAGAGTGTAGGGAAGTCACTTAGCTTCTCTGCCTTCAATTTTCTCAGGCAGAAACTGACAGAAACCACCTAGATGAAGTGAAATGTCAAAGTGATCTGCATGGGACTGGGAAGAGGTCCAGGTGCCACAGCCTAACAAGAAAAAGAAAACCGCACAGGCTCATAGTGTCACCTCCTGGCAAATAGGCAGAATGAAATTTAAGCTGAAACACTGAGAAGTTTAATTACCAAGTGTGGGCCAAACCCTTTGTGATTTTATTAATTGTCTTTTCTTCCCCATACACATATGCTCTGCAACTATACTGCCTTCACCAACCAATAATCGAAGTAAACCATATGAACCATTATAGATGAATCATATTATATAAATCAGGAAAGAACCTCAACCAAATCCCAGAGGATGGATTGATTTTGTGGAACAGAAATATCTTTTTTGCTTACTTTTAAGTTCATTTGATGAAAAAATACCACATGGAATCATTATTTTAAGCACAAATTACATTTAAGAGGAAATGCCTGGTAAGCCTTCTGGGGATGTACATAAGCTAATTTCATTCGACTAAAGGCTATGCAATGCATTTCTGGGAATTATCGTGCAGAGACATACTTCAATGCTTTATAACATGGACTTTACTGGGCTTGGAGAGAGAAATGGCATCCTATTCACTGTACTTGTTATTAAACTGAAGCTCCTCAATGACCCAGGCTCATTTTATCTAACTATATAGCCAGCTTTTCTGGATTTACAAAAGATGAGATTTGGGGGAAAGAAAATGAGAAACAATGAATCATTCACACAGGCACATAACTAGCAATTTGAAATTGGTATTCAGACCGTCTGATCTTTACATCTGTTCCTTTGTTCAGTTGTATTCCAGCCTCCAAAAGTTTCCCAGGTACTAATCATTGTTCTGTTCAATCCAATTACTGCAATGTTCAATTACCTGTCCTCTGTTTCTCTAATGGAGGTTTGCTTTCAAGACCAGTGGCAACTCTTCAATATATATTTCTGTTTTTTTCATTTCCTCATAAAAGTTCCATCATTTTTTTCTTTTTCACTATGTTTTTTCTTTAATCACTATCACTTTATCTTCCTTTTTTTTTTTTTTTAGAGAGTGCATGAGTTGGAGAGAGGGGGAGTGGAAAGGGGAGAGAGAGAGAGAGAGAGAGAGAGAGAGAGAGAGAGAGAGAATTTTAAGTAGGCTTCATGGTCAATGCAGAGCCTGATGTGGGGCTTGATCCCAGGACCCTAGGATCATGACCTGAGACTAAATCAAGAGTGAGATGCTCAAATGACTGAGTCACCCAGGCACCCCTCTTTGTTTTATCATCATGTTTTTATTCTCATCCTTTTTTTCCTCCATGACATCTCTCCTACCCTTAACATTATTCTCTAGAATGCTGTTAGATTTCCTATCTTTCTTTTTTATTCATACAAACAACTGTGGCATGGAAAGGGCCATAGAAACTTGCCAATATCAGGCTAGTTTGGACTAGCACAGTACCTGGAAATTGGGAGGCACTCAATCCATATCTGTTCAATAACTACCTGGATAAACGAAAATAGAAATGATTCTCTCCCCCCCCTTTTTTTTTTGCTACAATCTTAAGCAAAATTGTAAACTAATAACTTCCACCTCTTCAAATGTGTGTCAACTTTTTTTTTTTTTGCTAAGCCACTTTATTGAGGTATGACTGACATACAAAAACCGACATATTTAATATATACAATTTGATAAGTTTGGAGATAAGTACACACCTGTGAACTGTCACCACAATCTGTGTCATAATGTACCTATTGCCTCCAAAAGTTTCCTCCTCCCTTCTTTATTATTTTTTTGTGTGTGATAAAAACACAACATAATATTCAGGCTCTTAGCAAATATTTAGGTATACAATACAGTATTAACTACAGGCACTATGTTGGATAGCAGATATATAGGATTTATTTATCTTTTCAAAAAATTTTTTTAAATTAATGTTTATTTTTGAGAGAGAGAGAGAGCATGCGCAAGCAGGGGAGGGACAGAGAGAGAAGGAGTCACAGAATTCAAAGCAGGCTCCAGGCTCTGAGCTGCCAGCACAGAGCCCAACGTGGGGCTCAAACTCACAAACCACTAGATCATGACCTGAGCCGAAGCTGGATGCTCAACCAGCTGAACCACCCAGGAGCCCCTATTCATCTTGTATAATTAAAATGTTGCATTCTTTGACTAATATCTCCCCATATTCCCCCTCCACACAGCCTCTGACAACCACTGTTGCAGAGTGACAATCACTCTGCTTCTATGAGTTTGACCATTTTAGAGTCATCATGCAAGTGTATCGTGTAGTATTTTTTCTTTGTGTCTGGCTTATTTCACTCGGCATAATGTCTTCGAGGCTCATCCATGTTGCTGCAAATGGCAGGATTTCCTTCTTTTTAAGACTGAATAATATTCTGCTGTATGTATGTATATATTACATTTTCTTTATCAGTTCATCTGTTGGTGGATATATAGGTTGTTTCTACATTATGAACAGCGTGCTATGGACATGGGAGTGCTAATCTCTCTCAAGATCCTGACTTCATTTCTTTTGGCTAAATATTCAGTAGTAGGATTGCTGGATCATATGGAGGTTTTATTTTTTAATATTTTGAGGAAACTCCATCTCCACATTGTTTTCTGTAGATCCGTAGTAGTTGCACCATTTACATTTCCACCAATAGTGTACAAGATGTTCCAACTTCTCCAAATCCATGCCAACACTTTTTTTTTTAATTGCTAATAGCCATTCTGACAGGTGTGAGGTGATTTCTCATTGTAATTCGATTTTCATTTGTCTGCTGATTAGTAATTTTGAGCTTTTTCCCATACACCTGCTGGCCATTTGTACGTCTTTGGAGAAATACCTACTCAAGTCCTTAGCCCATTTTTAAAATTGGGTTATTTGGTTTTTTGCTATTAGATTGCAACAGTTCATTATATATTTTGGAGATTAACCCTTTATCAGTATTTTCTTCTGTTCCATAGGTTACCTTTTCATTTTGTTAATTGCTTCCTTTGCTGCACAGGAACTTTTCAGTTTGATGTAGCCCCCCCATGTCTATTTTTGTGGGGTTTTTGCCTCCGCTTCTGGTGGCATATCTAAAGAATTATGGCCAAGATGAATATTATGAATCTTCTCCCCTGTATTCTCTTCTAGGAGCTTTATGGCTTCAGATATTATGTTTAAGTCTTTAATCCAAGAGTTGACTTTTGTGTATGGTCTAAGATAAGGGTCTTATTTCATTCTTACGCATGTGGGTATCCAGTATCCTGTGTTCCCTTTATTGAAGAGACCATCATTTCTCCATCGTGTATTCTTGGCACCTTTGTTGAAGATCAGTTGAAAGTATTTGCATGGATTTATATCCGAGCTATTTTACTCCATTGTCTCTGTGTCTGTTCTTATGCCCGTACGATACTGTTTGATTACTATAGCTTTGTATTATATTTTGAAATCAGGAAGTATGAGGTCTCCAGCTTGGTTATTCTTGCTAAAAACTGCTTTGACTATTGAGTGCCTTCTGTGGTTCCATATGAACTACATTTTAAATTTTATAAAAAAAAAAGGTCACTTGGTTTTGATAAAGATTGACTCTGTAGATTGCTTTGGGTAATATGGACATTTTAACAATATTAATTCTTCCAATCCATGAACACAGATATCTTTCCATTTATTTGTATCTGTTTTAATTTCTTTCATCAGTTTAAACCTTGACAGCTGGCTTTTCTTTTTGAAATGCAAGTGCTTGACTTGAGCTTTGATTGCCCTGGCATCCACTTCACAGGGGACTCTGCTTCAACAAAGGCTATCTTGAATAAACACACTACCAGGCACACGTAGAAAAAGAACCAGGCTGCCTTCCCGCACTAAGGCCCCTTTGTTTTAGAGATTTTAGCTGATTTTGATAACTGACCACTTGGGGCTGCTTTTTCCCCCCCTCTTCTCTTCCTGAATTTCAGATTTCTGCTTCATGTTTTAAATTGACCAATAAAGAGTGAATCTAAGAAACCCTAGACCCCCACCCTCAATAAAAGCAGAATAAAAATAAAACAAAATAAAATAGCCCCAATAAAAGCAGAATCCCAGGTCTCTGTTCTCTGTCTCTGGTCTCTCTGTCTCTCTTTCTATTGAAGACCTTATTTTGTGCCCTCTCCGTGTGCCTTATATGTTCTATGACATGTAAATAATACATTATTTTTTTCTTCAAAGTTTCCTAATGGTTATTGCTAAAGGGCATCTTTCAGTCTAGAAAAGACCACAAGGATCAGGTCAGTTCTAACATTGGTTTAGAAAGGCGAGCTATCTTTGGGAAGCTCACTGGAGCTTAGGTGTGTGCACCCAGCCATTTCTTTTCTTTTCTTTCTTTTTTTTATTAACTTGTTTTATTTTTAATTTTTTTTAAAATTTACATCCAAATTAGTTAGCATATAGTGCAACAATGATTTCAGGAGTAGATTCCTTCGTGCCTCTTTCTTTTCTTTCTTTTTTAAAAAAATGTTTATTTTTGAGGGAGGAGAGAGAGAGAGACAAAGAATCTGAAGCAGACTCCAGCCTCTGAGCTGTTGGCACAGAGCCTGACATGGGGCTCAACCCAAGAACCAGAAGATCATGACCCGAGCCAAAGTCGGATGCTCAACTGGGTGAGCCACCCAGGTGCCCCCACCCAGCCATTTATAGCCAATGGCACTACTACCAGTAAGCTGAGCCTGGCACAAAACACAGTGTTTTAGTGGTTTTCATTTAAAAATCTTCCACCTCCTTGGTTAAGCTTGTTCTTAAAGTATTTTATTCTTTTTAATGTCACTGTAAATTAAAAAAAAATTCCTTTTTGGATATTTTGTTCTTAGTATAGAAATGAAACTGATTTTCATTTGTTGATACTATATCCTACAACTTTGCTGAATTTGCTTATGGATTTAATAGTTTTTGTGTGTGTGTGTCATCTGCAAACACAGATAATTTTACCTCTCCCTTTCTGATTTGGATGCCTTCCATTTCCTTTTCTTGCCTAAATTTTTAGGCCAGTACTTCCAGTATTATGTTGAAAAGTGGCAAGAATGGGCATATTGGCCTTGTTCCAGATCTTAGGGGAAAAGCATTCAGTTTTTCATTGAGTAAAGATGCTGGCTGTGTGCTTTTTATTTATGACCTTTATTGTGTTGAGGTAAGTTCCTTCAAATTAACTATTCTGATTGGAAAAAAAAATTGGTTCATGTAGATAAAAATTGAGTCTATATATACTACAGTAGGGTGTAGGTGTGCCCTTATGAGAGGTAAGAAATTTGGGAACTCCATTTATGAGTGAGGAGTAAGCACATAAAAAATCAGTAATTAGGATGTAAGCTCCTGGGGGAGCAGATATTTTCATCAGTTTCATTCTTCGCTATGTGCTCAGTGACTCTAACAGTGCCTGGCACAGAGAAGATGCCCAATAAATATATATGGAATGACTAAGAATGGATTACCTTTTACCTTTTATATGTAACTCATGATTTGTCACCACTTCCTGAAAGGTTACCCATTACTGAGAAGACAGCACTTTCAGACACTATGACAATTAGTACACAGCTTAACAGTAAGGGTTAATCTAAACTCCATAGACCTCTAGGGGTTGAGTTTCAAAAGGTCTGTTAACCTCCTGAAATTATATGTATTATATAATATGTGCATATAATAAACATATATTCTATCTTTCTGGGGAGAAAGCCAGATGTGTTTATTTAATTAGGCTGGAGAATGAATGATCCCGTCTGTGTTCCTGAATCAGATTTGAGCAGTTTTCATCAAGTGGCTACTCTGTTTCAAGCCCATACGTTATCTCATTTAAGCTTCATAACAACGTGGTCATGTTGACTGTATTATGATTTTCATTTATCAAATAAAGAATCAGAGGCTCAGAGAAGTTGAGAACACTACTCAACTGCACATAGCTGTTAAGTGGTAAAGCTAAGAAGAAACCAAGGGCTTCTGAGCCCACTTCCTCTTACATTTTACTAAGCTGTGCATTTGTGTAACAGGATGGTACTTCAAAAAATGGTATTCTGGCTGCCAGAAGGAGATCAAAACAAATACTAAAGACAATATTATTAGAAATGGAAGTCTGGATGTGCCAAGAAATGCCTTTAATGCTACGTAATAAGAAGGCTGGTATTTAGCTTGATACAAGTGTCTTTTAATATCATCTGCTCCCCAAATGCAGCCTAGGTGTTTCTTGTAACCTCCTCTGGTGATCCTAATGAAGTTTATGTCATTTTCAGCATCTACAGAAAACAAAGTAAAATTGAAAATTATGGGGAACCTGAATTTTATTGTTTTATTTTATAAAGCAAATGTCTGGTCACAAATAAACATTTAAAACAGATATCAAAATTTCTTGGCACTCATTTCTTTTGTTTGATAGATAGACATCCATGCAAAACATCCAACACTTGTATAGATAGAGCAAAAGTGAGGGGGAAATTAACTTCTATTGTGTACTTAATGTTTACCAGCCATGTTTACATACTTCGCTCTCTTTAAATCCTTGGGAAAATCTTGTAAGGTGGGTAATATTAGATTCAATTTAGAAAAAAAAAAACAAAAAGCAAACAAATAAAAAAACAGATTCAGAAGAGTCAAATAAGTTACTGAAAGCTGCACAGTTGAGATGTGGCAAAGCTATGCTTTGAACCCAGATTATGTTTTTTTATTTTATGATGCTGTCACATAGATGGTAAGAGCCACAGAAGGTGATATGAGCAGTGTAGAACATACCTAAACACAATATTTTTGTTGAAACAACTCACTGTAAGCCTGTTATGAAATGTTGGAGATGGAGAGCATTTATAGATTGTGTAGTCCAACCTTTTGATTTTATAGGTGAGGAGAGTATACCTTAACTCTGAGTTATTAACTGAGAAAAGTTAAGAATATTGTCTATGATCACAGAGGAAAGGCAAGCATCTATGTCTTCTAAGTCCTAGCTCAGTGCTACTTGTGTTACATCAGTATGGATAACTGTTAAGAATGTGGGCCTTAGAGCTACATTACCCATGTTCAAAAACTGGATGATTGGGGAAAGTTATCCAACCCCTCTTGACCTCAGTGTATTCAACTGTAATATGAAAATAATGGTACTTCATAAGATTAATTAAATGAGTTAATACTTGCAAAGTGCTTAAATCAGTGCTTGCCCATAATAGATACTTAACAAGTATTAAGTGTTATAATTCTCACTTTGTCTCCCAAGACCCAAGCCCACTATAGAAGCTTCTGGAATGGTTGAACTGAAAGAGAAATATTATAAATAGTATAAAAAGGCAAATTCTTCTTTAAAAAAATCATGAAGTAGCATCCTGTAGAGACAGTAGGGGATGGCACACAAACCATGGAGAAAATTCCATAGAGACTCAGCACCCAGGAATTCATGAGGGGGGAGATGTAGGTATGCCTCACAGGCTGATCCCAAATGAAATAGCTCAGGAAGCCATGGAGTGTAACCAGCAGCCACCCTGACAGACTGTGACAGGAACTAGACAACATTCCACCTTGAACATTCTTTACCTTCCCTCTCTTCCTCCTTCCCTGCCTTCCTGCTTGCTTTCTTTTCTGCCTTCCATGCACCAAATACTTTCTGAATGTCTAGTGTGTTCTGGGCACTAGTATAATGGTGCACGAGATGAAGTGTCTACCCTCATGGAACTTACTTTCTAGTGGGGGAGACGGATGAAGAACAAAGATCCAAATATGTAATATAGTGGAAAGGTCTATGAAGGTGTATAAAGTCATAGGGGGTGCTATTTTCTTAAGGTAGTGTGAGCAAGGGTGCCTCTCTGAGGAGGTGGTATTTGAACAGAGACCTGAATGAAGTGAACGAATCAACAATAACTGTCTGGAGAAAGAATATTCCAGGCTGAGAGGAAAGTGAGGCAAAACTATGGTGAGGAAGCTGAATGTGATTTGCAGGATAGCATGGTCAGTGTGGTTAGAGCAGAGAGAGCAGAGAATGAAGACAGGGGCCAGATCCCCTAGTGCCTGTAGATGGAGGCATAGCCTATACACGGAAGCTTCACAAATGATAGGGAGGTCCACCAACTGTGTGCACTGAGGGTCATGCTAAGTAGTCTACCCACTTCCAAAGTATGTCACTGGCAATTGCTTCTTTGTATAAACAAATGAATGACACTTTAAAAAAGAATATGGATTAGCCAATTTCTATGTGCCCAAAGTGAAAAATAATTGAAGCTATAAGAGAAAAAGAAGGAAATAAATTTGACATGCTCCATGTACCTGTTATTTGCATCATGTTAACAACATGTTAAACATATCACATTATTGGGTGCTGTTTAATTCCAGCTGAGGAACTTATTCCCAAAGCAGTAACCTGGGTAGTGAAGGTTGTAGCAGGGCAGGCCTGCATTCAGAGAGACATTCCCCAGAAGCATAGTTCTTGGACTGGGCATGCTGAGTCTAGTCTAAATATATCTGGAGGTCCTTGGGAAAAGAGTTACTTGAGTCTCCTTGATTTTTTTCACTTTATTACGGAAGATGCAACAAAGAGATGATGCCTAGGCTAACCTTTTTAGAGAAAGATTATCTTAAGGACCTTGTCGAGGCAGGGGTTTTTGAGTCAAAGAAGAGCATGTATGAAATGGACTAAAATTGAGCCTGGCTAGGTGCTCTTTTTCTTTTGTGATTACAAAGATACTGATTGAATAATACCACCAAACTGTAGGTGTTGGGAGAGGAGAAGTTGCAGTGACAAAGTCTTATAGAAAGAAAACTCACAGTCCAGCAGACACATTTCTGTTAAATAAAGATTGGAGAACATAGTTTATATAAATGCCACAAAATTTCACTAGTTAAAAAATGCACAAAGCTTATGGAGGAGTCACAATTCCAGACTTCAAGTTATTTTACAAAGCTATAGTAATCAAAACAGTATGGTACTGTCACAGAAACAGACACATAGATCAATAGAACAAAATAGAAAACCTAGAAGTGAAAACACAATTATATGTCGATTAATATTCAACAGAGCAGGAAAGAATATCCAATGGAAAAAAAGACAGCTTCTTCAACAAATGATGTTGGGAAAACTGGACAGCAACATGCAGAAGAATGAAACTGGACCACTTTCTTAAATCATACACAAAAATAAACTGAAGATGGATGAAAGATATAAATGTGAGACAGTAAACCATAAAAATCCTAGAAGAGAACACAGGCAGTAATTTTTTTGACATTGGCCTTAGCAACTTCTTTCTAGATATGTCTCCTCAGGCAAGGAAAACAAAAGCAAAAATAAACTACTGGGACTACATCAAAATAAAAAGCTTCTGCAGTGAGAAAGAAAGAATCCATGAAACTAAAAGCAACCTACAGAATAGGAGAAGATATTTGCAAATGACATATCTGATAAAGGATCAGTATTCAAAATACATGAAGAACTTATAAAACTGAACACCCGAAAAACAATCCAATTAAAAAATGGAGAGAAGACATGTATAGACATTTTTCCAAAGAAGACATACAGATGACCAATGGGCGCATGAAAAGATGCTCAACATCACTTATCATCAGGGAAATACAAATCAAAACTACAATGAGATATCACCTCATACCTGCCAGATGGCTAAAATCAACAACACAAGAAACAATAGGTGTTGGTGAGGATGTGGAGAAAAACCTTGCACTGTTGGTGGGAATGCAAACTGGTGCGGGCACTATTGAGAACAATATGGAGTTTCCTTGAAAAGTTAAAAATAGAACTATTCTATGATCCAGCAATCACACTACTAGGAATTTATTCAAAGAATACAAAATTACTAATTCATAAGGCTACATGCACCCCTATGCTTATAGCAGCATTACATACAATAGCCAAATTACAGAAACAGGCCATATGTCCCTTGATTGACGAATAGATAAAGAAGATGTAGTGTGTGTGTGTGTGTGTGTGTGTGTGTGTGTGTGTGTAGTGGAATATTATGCAGCCATAAAAATAATGAAATCTTGGCATTTGCAATGACATGGATGGAACCAGAGAGCATAATGCTAAGAGAAATAGGCAGCCAGAAAGAGAGAAATAACATATGATTTCACACACATTTGGAATCTAAGAAACAAAACAAATGAGCAAAGGGGGTGGGGGGGGGGAAGAAAGAGAGGGTCAAACCAAGAAACAGACTCTTTTTTTTTTTTTAACATTTATTTATTATTTTGGGGACAGAGAGAGACAGAGCATGAACGGGGGAGGGGCAGAGAGAGAGGGAGACACAGAATCGGAAACAGGCTCCAGGCTCTGAGCCATCAGCCCAGAGCCCGACGCGGGGCTCGAACTCACGGACCGCGAGATCGTGACCTGGCTGAAGTCGGACGCTTAACCGACTGCACCACCCAGGCGCCCCAGGCTCTTTTTTTTTTTAATATATGAAATTTATTGTCAAATTGGTTTCCATACAACACCCAGTGCTCATCCCAAAAGATGCCCTCTTCAATGCCCATCACTTACCCTTCTCTCCCTCCCACCCCCCATCAACCCTCAGTTTGTTCTCAGTTCTTAAGAGTCTCTTATGCTTTGGCGCTCTCCCACTCTAACCTCATTTTTTTTCCTTCCCCTCCCCCATGGGTTTCTGTTAAGTTTCTCAGGATCCACAGAAGAGTGAAAACATATCGTATCTGTCTTTGTATGGCTTATTTCACTTAGCATCACACTCTCCAGTTCCGTCCACATTGCTACAAAGAGCCATATTTCATTCTTTCTCATTGCCACGTAGTACTCCATTGTGTATATAAACCACAATTTCTTTATCCATTCAGCAGTTGATGGACATTTAGGCTTTTCCCACAATTTGGCTATTGTTGAGAGTGCTGCTATAAACATTGGGGTACAAGTGCCCCTATGCATCAGTACTCCTGTATCCCTCGGGTAAATTCCTAGCAGTGCTACTGCTGGGTCATAGGGTAGGTCTATTTTTAATTTTTTGAGGAACCTCCACACTGTTTTCCAGAGTGGCTGCACCAGTTTGCATTCCCACCAACAGTTCAAGAGGGTTCCCGTTTCTCCACATCCTCTCCAGCATCTATAGTCTCCTGATTTGTTCATGTTGGCCACTCTGACTGGCGTGAGGTGATATCTGAGTGTGGTTTTGATTTGTATTTCCCTGATGAGGAGCGATATTGAGCATCTTTTCATGTGCCTGTTGGCCATCTGGATGTCTTCTTTAGAGAAGTGTCTATTCATGTTTTCTGCCCATTTCTTCACTGGATTATTTGTTTTTTGGGTGTGGAGTTTGGTGAGCTCTTTATAGATTTTGGATACTAGCCCTTTGTCCAATATGTCATTTGCAAACATCTTTTCCCATTCCATTGAAGAAGCAGACTCTTAACTATAGAGCACCAACTGATGGTTACCAGAAGGGAGGTGGGTAGGGGAACGGGTTGAATAGGTGATGGGGATTAAGGAATCCATATTTTGTGATGAGTACTGGGTGATATATGGAAGTGTTGAATCACTATACTGTATACCTGAAACTAATATTACACTGTATGTTAACTAACTGGAATTTAAATAAAAACTAAAAAAAATTGCACAAAGCTTGGGAAACCATTTATTGTCAAAATGGAGCACATAAAGGCAATATGAAATCATATTCATTTTTATAAACAATACCAGAGTCTAAATTGATAAAGCTTCTCAATTGGAAAAGTTGTTCATTTGTAGTTTGGGATTTAAAGGCTTTTTATTTATTTATTTTTTGTTTTGCCTTGAAGTAGTTAGCTATTAGACCTGCTAAGGTATTTTCTTTTCATGTCAGGTATAAAATGGCTTCAAAGTCAAGACAAGGTTGGATGGAAAGGAAGTGAGCAAAGAAAGTTAAAGGAAAATACCAACATTTCTCAAACAAGCAATCAATGAAAATGTGTCAACATTTATGAGCATCTTCAGCTGGCAATAATACAATGAAAGTAAATAATGTAAGGAAAAGAGCATCACTGGCTATTCATAGTATGTGTTCACTATTGTACAATAAAATTCTGAGAGGAAAAGGTTTAAGGTGAATGAAAATTATCGTTTCTAATACTTGAAAATTCTAGCAGCTCAGTGAATATTTTTAGTATGCTTTCTGTGTCCAAAATGTAAAATTCTAAATTATTTTATTAAGAAAATATCATTCAATCTTTTGAGAAATTTGCATTTCACTGCAAAGATGGAACATAGCATCTTTAGCTGAGTTATTTTCTGTAGAAGTCAGATTCATTTTGTGGTATATGATTAGCACATTCCTAAAGGCAAAGATTCCAGAAAGTTTAAATTTAGTTGTAAAAAACTGAAGGCATTTATCCATTCATGTGGAACATGAAAATGTAAGCTTCACTTTCTGTATGTTTAAATGCCACATATTATAATGCAAACTCAGAAAGGTGATCGCCAAAATGATTTCACATTTAGAAATCAAATAAAACAGGGGCTGAGACCATCAGATCTGATACCCCCCCCCCCAAAATGGGTGTCACAGAAGAACAAAAAACCCTTCTGCTTTGAGGAAAGTAATATACTATTCTTGATGGATATCCTAGGTCAGTAGATTGTAGAATCTAAGTATAGGAATAAAATTATTTATAGATTTATTCCTAAAATCACTAAAATTGAGATATCACAAATAACAGTTTAAACTTCATGAGCATATAGTCAATAGACATTATTGGTAGCTTAAGAAAGAACCTGGTGAGTGATGATAGATAAATATAGATTCAATAATATTTAAAATTTTATAACTGATGAGCTTATCATATCAGGATACATTATGGTAAATGGGAAAGAAATCAATAAAGACCTTAAATTTCCACACAAGGAAAAATAGAGCCTAATTTGTTTTGATCTATGTCTTTATATTTAAAATTTTTTTCATAGTAGGGGCGCCTGGGTGGCGCAGTCGGTTAAGCGTCCGACTTCAGCCAGGTCACGATCTCGCGGTCCGTGAGTTCGAGCCCCGCGTCAGGCTCTGGGCTGATGGCTCGGAGCCTGGTGCCTGTTTCCGATTCTGTGTCTCCCTCTCTCTCTGCCCCTCCCCCGTTCATGCTCTGTCTCTCTCTGTCCCAAAAATAAATAAAAAACGTTGAAAAAAATTAAAAAAAATTTTTTTTTTCATAGTATATAGTTGGGCATTTTTTTTTAAAATATTTTAATGTTTTTTATTTTTGACAGAGAGGGAGAGACAGAGCACGAGCAGGGGACGGGCAAAGAGAGAGGGAGACACAGAATCCAAAGCAGGCTCCAGGCTCCGAGCAGTCATCACAGAGCCTGATGCAGGGCTTGAACTCACAGACTGTGAGATCATGACCTGAGCTGAAGTCGACACTCAACCGACTGAGCCACCCAGGCGCCCCGGGCATTGTTTTTTTTTTTAAATGTTTTAATCCAATATTTGTCTTTTAATTTACACTTAATATAGTTATTGATATAGTTGAATTTAAATCTATTATCTTGGTATTTGCTTTCTATTTATTTCATCTATTCTTGTTCCTTTCACCTTCAGTTTCTGTCTTATTGTTGATTAATGAAGTATTTGTTTTAGTATTCCATGTTATCTCTACTACTGACTTATTAACTATACCCCTTTGTTTGTTTATTTATTTTTAATTGTTGCCCTGAGGTTTACAATATGTGTTTTTAACTTATTATAATCTATCTTCAAATATTACACCACTTGAAGTGGTACATACAACCTTTACCATAATTATAATTCCATTCTCCCATCCTTCATGCTATTACTATCATACATTTTACTTCTATGTATGTTAAACCTTATGATACATTGTTATCATTTTTGCTTTAAACTGTCAAGTATCTCTTTTGTAAATTTTTAAAATGAGAAAAGATTATTTTATATTTACGCTATGTTTACTATTTCCAACACTTTGTTTTGTGTAGGTTTTATTGTCTCTGGTATCATTTTCTTTCTAGCAGAAAGAAACACCTTTAACATTTGTAACAGCATAATCTGCTGGAAATGAATTATCTCAGATTTTGTTTGCCTAAAAACATTTCATTTTTAGTTTGAAGGATATACTTATTGGATATAGCACCTAAATTTATACTTTTATTCATTCAGAATTTTAAAGATATTTGTTCCATTGTTCTCTGGTTTGTATGATTTATGACAGAAGCCTGCAGAATTCTTTCTTTGTTTCTCTGTCTGTAATGTGTTCCCCTCTGCCACCAACCCCCCCTCCCCGCCAGATGTTTTTAGATTTTTAGTGATCTGATTATGCTTGGTTTGGTGGTGGTGGTGGTGGTGTGTGTGAAGATATTACAAAAAAAATCTTCTATTTTTCTCCTCATGTTATGTTTCTCTTTAAATATTTGCATGTAGTGATAATAGATATTCTAACATCCTTGTATGCCAGTTCCACCATCTCTGTCGTTTCTGGGTCTGTTTCTGTTGGATGATTTTTTTTCTCCTGGTTGTAATTTGACACATTTTCTTGCCTCTTGGCTTGTATAGTAATTTTTGGTAGGATGCCAAAGATTAAAAATGCTATATTCTTGGGGCACCTGGGTGGCTCAGTCAGTTAAGTATCTGCTTCGGCTCAGGTCATGATCTCAGGGTTCATGGGTTTGAGGCCCATGTCCAGCGCTGTGCTGATAGCTCAGAGCCTGGAGCCTGCTTCAGATTCTGTGTCTCCCTATCTCTCTGCCTCTCCCCCCGTCTCAAAAATAAATAAACTTAAAAAATGCTATATTCTTGGTTGTCTAGGTTATGACTTCCTTTAAAAATGTTGATTTTTGGGGCGCCTGGGTGGCCTGGTCGGTTAAGCGTCTGACTTCGGCTCGGATCATGATCTCATGGTCCGTGAGTTCGAGCCCCGTGTCGGGCTCTGTGCTGACAGCTCAGAGCCTGGAGCCTGCTTCAGATTCTGTGTCTCCCTCTCTCTCTGCTCCTCCCCTGTTCATGCTCTGTCTCTCTCTGTCTCAAAAATAAATAAAGGTTAAAAAAAATTTTAAAAAATGTTGATTTTTGTCTTGGTAGGCAGCTAAATTATGTATTAATCAGTTTAATTACTTCAAATCCCTTTGAGAGCTCTGCCAGAGTGGGGCAAGAGAAGTCTTTTCTCTAGATTGAGTCAGCCTTACTATTCAAGTGATCCTTTTGGGGTCTCCACTTAATGTACCAGGTAATCATAGAAGACTCTCCACACTGGTCAGAGATCTAATGTCTTCCCACCGTGAACAAATTCTGGGAATTGTTCTTGCAAATCTCTGGTTCAATTTTTTGTCTGGCTTGTGGAATTTAACCCTATTCATGTATGGCCTAATACTTAGCATGTTACCTGGCAGATTTTTTGAAGCTCTTTTTTCTGCACAGCCTTTTATTTCTAGGTATCTGTCCTGCAACCCTCTAGCTTCAGCCTCCCCAAACTCTATCTCTGTCTTCTGAGTCAGCAAAGAAGCCAAGCTCTTCTGGTCCTTCTGTACATGGTCCATAACAACTTTGAAGGGCAATTGTAGAAATCACTTCATATGTTTCCCTTCTTTCAGAGATCATAGTCCTACACTGCCTGTAGGCCAGTATCTGAACGCAGGTGCTTCATATATTTTCTCCAGTTTATAATGGGGGGTTGTCCAGACCTTGATACTCCATTATGGCCAAAAATATTAAGTCCCTAGTCTGTTATAAATACTCTTAGGCCAAACAATTCCTATAGACAGCACAAGAGTAGAAATTATTGTATCATAATTATTAAAAGTCTTATCCAGTTAGTGTCAAGTGTAATATAATCTAAGGAAGTTGATTTTGATAATATGTGTATCTCGTTAGAAGAGCCTACTTCAATCAGCTGAGATATTGAAATGAGTACTCCAAAGGAAGGGACATCTGAAATGAAATGACATCATCATCAGTCATCAATCATTAATTGAACAGCTATTCTGTGATGGGTACTGAACTGGGCTCTAGCCACAGTACTTTGCTGCAGGCATCATTGTACTTATTTTTGATAGAGAACTGCATGCAGTAATTCTAAGAAGAAGAAACTATATTTCAAAGATCTAGATGCTGAAATAACTGGTAAGTGATATCCAACATGAGTGAATACTTTAAAATAGTTTTTATTAAATACGAAAGAAGACAACGGAATTCACGTATTTTAAATTTTAAAGTGGTGATTCTCAAACTTTAATGCTCAAACAAATCACCTGGATTCTTGTTAAAATGAAGATTCAGATTCAGGCAGTCTGGGTGGGACCATTTCTGCAGTTCTAACAAAATCTTAGGCGATGCCAATGTTCTCTGCTCAGCAGACCATCCTTCGAATAGCAAAAGTACTGCTGATACAATGATCACCTGTGTACCCACCACCAGTGTAAGAAAAAGGACATTATCATTATCCCTGCTGTCTTCTATGTGCCCTTCCCTGATCCCAGCCTGTTCCCTCTCTCGTCAAGGTAACTACTCTCCTAGTTTTGTCATTATCTTTTTGTTTTTCTTGATAGTTTTATCACATATGCTCGTCTCCCTAAATATATGTTGTTAGGTTTTGTATATTTTTGAATGTAAGACATTAACATAAATGGAATATTTGTATATATTCTTTTGCAATTTTTTTGGCACCACATTAAATTCCTGAGTTTAGTTCCTATTGTGTGGGTTAGCTAAGTTTGTCCATTTAAATTGCTGTGTGGAATTCTTTCTTATGACTATACACAATTTATCTATATTTTTTAAACGTTTATTTTTGAGAAAGAGAGAGAGACAGAGTATGAATGGGGGAGGGGCAGAGAGAGAGAGAGGGAGACACAGAATCCGAAGCAGGCTCCAGGCTCTGAGCTGTCAGCACAGAGCTCAATGTGGGGTCAAACTCACAAACTGCAAGATCATGACCTGAGCTGAAGTTGGACGCTTAACCAACTGAGCCACCCAAACACCACCACAATTTATCTATTTATTGTTGATGGACTTTGGAATTTCAGTTTTATATGAAAATTTTCATACAATTCCTGGTGCATATATGCAAGCTGTAATCAGATTATATACATGGGTATTGAATTATTGGTTCACAGTCCTATTGCTGGTTTGTTGCTGGTATAGTTTCTAATCTCATCACTGTACCTTTCATCTTTAAATGTTCTACATGCTATGCAATCTGGTAACCTATTTAATCTTCACAACCACCTTGTGAGGCAGTACAGTTCTCCCATTTATTGATGAGAAAACCAAACCACTGAGAAATTAACCTGCTGAAGTCACATAGCTAGTAAGTAATAAAACCCAGGAAGTGATTCTAGGCAGTTTGGTTCTAGAGCTTAAATTCTAAACCACTAGTATATATACTATCTACATAGTGTATATTCTTTCTCACACACACACTCACACACACACACACACACACACACACACACAACTTATCAACAAAGCACTGTGGGATTTATAGATAAGAACATTCAGTCTTGCTGTTAGAGAACTTATAATTTGTTTGGGAAAATATACTGTTTACATGTAAAAAGATAACAATAGGAAAGAGTACATATGAAGTGACAGATGGATGGCATAATCAAATCAGGCCACAGAAGTTGTGGAGCATGGGCCAGGGGCAGGTTACAAGACAGATGGTCTCAAACTGATGGACAAGACCTACTGTATGATCTGGCTCCTGCCCACTACTCTGTACTTGTGTCCCTGATATCCACCAAACTCTAGCCACATCGACCTTATTTTATTTTTTTAGTTAAAAAGTTTTTTTTAAGTTTTACTTATTTACTTTGAGAGAGACAGAGACAGTGTGAGAGAGGGAGGACTAGAAAGAGAGGGGGGGAGAGAGAATCCCAAGCAGGCTCCGCACTGTTAGTGCAAAGGCTGATGTGGGGCTCAAACTCATGAAACCATGAAATCATGACCTGAGCCGAAACTGAGAGTTGGACCCTTAACTGACTGAGCCATCCAGGTGTCCCTTCACCTTCTTTTTGTTACTGAAAATGTCATGCTTGTTCCTATCTAAGGGTCTTTACATTGCTATGCCCTCTGACTGGAATGTTCTTCCTCCAAATCTTGGCAAGGCTGGCTGTTTTGTTAACATTATGAACTCAGCTCAAATGCACTCTTGTTAAAGAGAATTCCCTTAACAACCCAACCTGAAATACTGTTCTAATCTTGCTGCAGTCCATTAGTCTGTTTATTTGATTCCCGACAATAGATGAGATGAAATGATCTCATCTATTTATTTACCTGATTTTATTGTTTCTTTTTGCTAGAGTGAAAACTTCACAAACAAGATCTTGTTTGTCTCGTAATTGTGTTTTTTTTCTTCCCTCAAATAGTTTCTGAAGTTTCTACTTCAACTACAAAACCTTTGTAAGGCTATGAGGAAATGTCTCTCTTTGACCTATTTTGATGTCTTTGGCCTAATTTATTTGTAAAAAATAAGATGTTTTTAAGTGTTTGTTCTTTCCCTCACATTTTTAAAACATGGAAGAAACATGGTTCCTAAGGCTTTTTGATTTGCCATCATCCTTGGGAGTTATCAATGAGTAATAGAAAAGGCTGGCTCTTTGTAGTTGGCTTCTTTTGAAATGTCTCTCTACTTTATAGGTCATGCTGATGGCATTTCCTTTGCACTCATTTTTCTAAATATTTATCAGCCATTAGAGGCTTTTCTTGCTGCTTGAAACTTAATTGAATGAATTCTTTGTTTCTTATGAACAGATGAACACAAATGGATTTCTAAAATACTCCAAGGAAACAGTGAGCTGCAGGAAAGATTTTATTCTTCACGTATGATATATTTTGGTAATTAAAGAGTCATTTCTTTTGTTAAGTACTAAGAGCAAAGTGATGAATATTGTTCAGGATAGAGCTGTGAAATATAGAATACCTTTAACTCTGTTTAAAAATCCGATTAACATTAATTTTACTTTATTAATTTGCCCTGTGAAATAAATACATTACTAATTACATGCAAAATGATATTTAATCTTCCTACTGGAGTCTACTATATTCATTTTAGCCCTCTTCATAGAAATGTTATTTGAAATGCCAAAGTAAATTATAATTATATTGAAATAATATTGGTTTTTAATTATGAAATACTTTTTATATAAAACTAATTTATTAAATATAATAAATACCTATAATATCTTACTTTTACATATGCTTCTGTTTCTGAAAAGTATGCATAATTAACATATAAAATATATAAAATTATGTATTCACCAATATAGGCCTATAGCTCTACAGATTTATATCTATATTTATATAGCTATATATCTATATCAGTGAGGCTTAAAAATTTGCCTTATAACACAATGATAGCGGGAGATCATGAAGATAATAACTGTGGCCTTATTAATATCAGGTTTTAATTACTAGGATACTTGTATTAATTAGTTTACTGGGGCCGCCATAGCAAAGTGTCACAGACTGGGTGGCTTAAATAACAGAAATTTATTTTCTCACTTTTCTTCATACTAGACATCTGAAATAAGTGTCAACAGAGTGTTTTTCTTCTGAGGCTTGTAGATGGTTGTATTCTCCCTTGTCTTCACATGGTCTTCCCTCTGTACATGTCTGTGTCCTAATTTCCTTTTCTTATAAGGACATTGGAGGTAATGGGTTAGGTCCCACCTTAAAGACCTCATTTTAAATTAATTATCACTTTTACTACCCTATCTTCAAATACAGTCACATTCTGAGGTCCTGGAGGTTAGGACTTCAACGTAAGAATTTGAAGGGGGGGAATACAATTTCACCCATAATACTTGTGTAAATTATGAAAAAAAGCAGTAATTAATACATAACTTCTTTTAACTTTTCTGAGGGAATGAATTAAAGAAGCTATCTGAAATAGGATGTGCTATTTTAGCCAAGAAAATAATTTCTCACCATTTATGGTTTGTATCTTGAATAAAATTTCTTATTTATCTAACTTTTAAATAATTTTATAACCTTTATTATTTTGATAATAATCATACTGCCTACCATATATGGATGCCAGCACATCAGAATGGCTAAAATTAACAATTCAGGAAGCAACAGAGGTTGGCAAGGATGTGGAGAAAGGGGAGCACTTTTGCACAGTTAGTGGGAACGCAAAGTGATGCAGTCACTCTGCAAAACAGTATGGATATTCCTAAAAAATTAAAAATAGACTACCTTATGATCCAGCAATTGTATTACTAGGTATTTATCCAAAGGATACAAAAATGCTGATTCGAAGGAGTACATGCACCCCAATGTTAATAGCAGTGCTATCAACAATAGCCAAATTATGGAAAGAGCTCAGATGTCCAATGACTGATGAATGGATAAAGAAGATGTAGTGTAGGGGTGCCTGGGTGGCTCAATCAGTTGAGCATACAACTTTGGCTCAGGTCATGATCTCATGGTTTGTGGGTTTGAGCCCTGTGTCAGGTTCTTTGCTGACAGCTTTCTCAGAGCCTGGAGCCTGCTTCAGATTCTGTGTCTCCTCTCTCTGCACCTCCCCCACTCATGCTTTGTCTCTGTCTGTCTCTCAAAAATAAGTAAATGTAAAAAAAAGTAAAAAAAACAAACAAACCAGGTAGCATACACACACACACACACACACACACACACACACACACGCACACACACACATGCAACATGGATGGAACTAGAGTGTATTATCCTAAGCAAACTAAGTCAGATATTATAAAGAAAGACAAAAGTAAGTCAGATATCATAAAAGAAAGACAAATATCATATGATTTCACTCATATGTGGAATTTAAGAAACACAACAGATGAACATACGGGAAGGGAAGGAAAAATAAGATAAAAACAGAGAGGGAGGCAAACCATAAGAGACTCTTAAAGACAGAGAACAAACTGAGGGTTGCTGGAGGGGATTTGGGTGGGGGGATGGGATAAATGGGTGATGGGCATTAAGGAGGGCACTTGTTGGGATCAGCACTTGGTGTTATATGTAAGTGATTAATCACTAAATTCTACTCCTGAAACCAATACTACACTATGTGTTAACTAACTTGAATATAAATAAATAAATAAATAAATAAATAAATAAGAATGGTTCATACCCAGAAATCAATGTGATACACCACATTAACAGAATGAAGGATAAAATAATATGATCATCTCAATAGATGCATAAAAAGCATTTGACAAAACTCAATATCCTTTCATCATAAAAGTTCTTAACAAATTAGGTATAGAAGGGACTTAACTCAATACAGTAAAGGCTATATATGAAAAGCCCATAGCTAAAATCATACTCAATGGTGAAAAAGTGAAAGCTTTTCCCCTAAAATCTGGAACAATGCAAGGATGCTCATTCTTGCCATTTTTATTCAACATAGTATTCAAAGTCTTAGCCAGAGTAATGGGGCAGAAAAAGGAATAAGAGGTATTAAAACTGGAAAGGAAGAAGTAAAATTATCTGTGTTTGCAAATGATATGATCTTATATGTAGAAAACTCTAAAGACTACACACACACACACACACACACACACACACCAAACCATTAGAACTAAGAAACAAATTTTACAAAGTTTCAGTAATCAAAATAACATACAAGAAATCAGTTGCACTTCTATGCACTAAAAACAAATGAGACAAAAGGAAATTGAGAAAATAATCCTATTTGCAATGCACTAAAAAGACAAAATACTTAGGAATAAACTTAACCAAGAAGGTGAAAGACTTATACAGTGAAAAGTATAAGATGCTGGTGAAAGAAATTAAAGCAGATACAAATAAATGGAAAGATATTCCAGGTTCATGGATCAGAAGAATTAATATAGCTAAAATGTTCGTACTACACAAGGCATTCTACAGATTCATTGCAATCCCAATCAAATCTCAATGGCATTTCTTACAGAAATAGAAAAATAATCCTAAAATTTGTATGGAACCACAAAAGACCCTAAGTAGCCAAAGCAATTTTGAGCAAGTAGAACAAAGCTGGATGTATCACACTTCCTGGTTTCAAAATATAATACAAAGCTGCAATAATCAAAACAGTACAGTATTAATATAAACACAGGCATAGAGACCAATGGAAGAGAATAAAGAGCCCACAAATAAAACTATGCAAATAACTGTCAACTAATCTTCAACAGATTGTCAAGAATACACAATGGGGAAAAGGTTGTTCAGTTAATGGTATTGGGAAAATTGGATATCCACATGCAAAAGAATGCAATTGGACCCTTAGACGATACACAAAAATCAACTCAAAAGGCATTAAAGACTTAAACATAAGACCAGAAACTATAAACTCCTAGAAGAAAACATAGGGAAAAGCTTCATGACACTGGTCTTGGCAATGATTTCTTAGATACAACACCAAAAGCACAGGTACCAAACAGCAAAAATAAATAATTGGGATTACATCAAACTAAAAATTTTCTTCACTGCAAAGGCAATAATCAACAAAATGAAAAGGCAACACATGGAATGGGATAAAATATTTTAAAACCATATATCTAATAAAGGGTTAATCTCCAAAATATACGAAGACATCTAAACTCAACAGCAAAAAACCAAATAAGCCAATTAAAAAATGGGCAGAGGACCTAAATAGTCATTTCTTAAAAGAAGAGATACAAATGGCCAACAGATTTATGAAAAGAGGTCAATATCATCATCAGGGAAATGTAAATCAAAACCACAATGAGATATCACTTCACATCTATTATTTTATCAAAAAAACCTAAAGATAATAAATGGTGGGGAAGATGTGGAGAAAAGGGAATACTGCATACCATTATAAGAATATTAATTGGCACAGCCACAATTTTGGGAAGTTCCTCAAAGAATTAAAAACAGAACTACCATAGGATCCAGAAATCTTGGGTATGTATTCAAAGGAACTGAAAGTAGGATGCCAAAGATATGTGCACTCCTATGTTCATTGCAGCATTATTCACAATAGCCAAGACATGGAAGCAACTAAATGTCCATCCGCAGATGAATGGATAAGGAAAATGTGGTATATACATACAGTGAAATATTATTCAGACTAAAAAAGATGGAAATGTTGTCATTTGCGACAATATGGGTGGATGTGGAGGACATGATGCTAAGTGAAATAAGGCAGGCACAAAAGGATAAATGCTACATGATGTCGCTTATATGATGAATCTAAAATAAACTCATAGAAGCAGAATAGAATGGTAGTCACCAACGGCTTGTGGGAGGAGGAAACAGAAAGGTATTAGTAAAGGGTATAAAGTTTCAATTATACTAGATGAATAAGTCCTAGAGATCTACTGTTCAGCATAGTGCCTATCATTAACAATACTGTATCGTATACTTAAAGATTTGGTAAAGAGGGTAAATCTTATGTGACATGTTCTTATCACAAAATAAGAAAAATAATAATAAATATGAAGGCAGGAGGGAACTTTTGGAAGTGACATATGGGTTTATGGCACAGATTGTGGTATAGTTTCATGGGTGTAGACCTTATCTCCGTCATCAAGTTGTATACATTAACTATGGACAGGCTTTTTAATGTCAAAAACAATTTTTAAAAATGAATATCTGCTGGAGAAAATTAATGTAATAATGGCATACTTCTTGGTTAAAAAAGTTGTGTATAAATACAAGGATTAAAACAATATACATAATATATTTCCATTATTCTTTTAAAAAGAAACAAACCAGGACGCCTAGGTGGCTCAGTCATTTAAGTGTCCGACTCTTGATTTCGGTTCAGGTCATGATCATCTCACAGCTTGTGCGTTCGAGCCCTACATCTGGCTCCGTGCTGACCGCACAGAGCCTGCTTGGGATTCTGTCTCTCCCTCTCTCTCTGCCCCTCCCCTGCTCATGCTCTCTCTCTCTCTCTCTCTCTCTCTCAAAAAAAAAAAAAAAAAAAACAACTTAAAAAGAAACATACCAAAAATAAGCTAAAAATGTACCCCCAAATATAACCATCAATATATTAAAATGTACCACACATCATTATATGCTAGTTGCCATTTAAAATTACTAGAAGGCTTTATAACAAACTATTGTTAAGATATGTTACTTCTTTCTTTAGGGACTGGGATTGGGCAAATAGAGGGAGTAAGAAAATGGCAAGAATTTGCCATTTGTATTCTATACATGACTGTGTTGTTTAAGTTAATGGAGGCAAAAATTATTTCTTGTATTGGTCACATTTTCTAAATATGTATGTGGTAAGTAACCAACAAACATGGTAAGTAACCAACAAACATTTAGAAGATGCTTAGTTTTTATTTTTCCTACCATCTCAGAGAACTACATTCTATCTTTTGATATTTAAATGCATTTCAATAAATTCATATAATGTTTATTGAAATTTCTCTAATTCCTTTTGTTAAAAAGGTTCATTTCAAAGTTCTTTGGAGTTTGCATTCATTTCTGATTTGGCCACATTTCTTTTCTCTTAAAATGAAAAAATATGTTAATTTTAACTGCCACTGATAATGTCCATGTGTACTGCCTTGGCCTGTCTTCTGGTTTGGAAACTTCTGAAGGGTGAATGGATATTTGTCTGGTGTTCTATGTGCAACCTGTCCTCTTGTCGCTTTTCTAGTGTCACAGGAAAGGAACAGCTGTCATCTGTCCTGGGGATTCAGCCTAGAGCTTGGCACTGTGGGAATTTACTGAGGCTGCTTTGGGGAAAGATGTGAAACTTCATGATAATCATAACTGGATACTAAAAAGACACTGGAAGGAAGGAACTGGAAGAGTTAAAGGGAAATCTCACAGAGGATTATGAATTTGAGATGATTTTTGGAGCCAGACCGATCTAAGCATATTTTAAGAGTCAGCTTTATTTATTATTATATTCTAAATTTTTTTTCAACGTTTTATTTATTTTTGGGACAGAGAGAGACAGAGCATGAACGGGGGAGGAGCAGAGAGAGAGGGAGACACAGAATTGGAAACAGGCTCCAGGCTCTGAGCCATCAGCCCAGAGCCCGACGCAGGGCTCGAACTCACGGACCGCGAGATCGTGACCTGGCTGAAGTCGGACGCTTAACCGACTGCGCCACCCAGGCGCCCCTTTATTATTATATTCTAAAACATAAGAGATTTTCTAGTAAGGATTCTAAGAGGAACTTGTAAACCTGGAGCATGCTTAGATAAGGTTACTGAAAATTATAATGAAAACAATCACCAAGAATGTTAAAAATGAGAATCATTGCTTTGGGTTGAAGGAAAGCTGCACGTATGATAATATGTTTCATCGTTTGTAAGTCGTGTTGGTGTATGAGAGAGATGGCCAACTGGGTGGTGAGAAAATGGTGGTACATATGTCATAAGAGAATAGTTACATAACTTAGTACATTTTATTAACCATAAAAATAAAGTTAAAAGATTAAAATGTAGCCTCTGTGTGTCTATGTAAAAAAAGAGACAAAAACTGTTAACAGTCTAGAGGGGCTTAGTCTCTGATCAAGCACTACAAATACTAATCTATTCACATATAATATAGAACCAATGTTAAATAACAACAATGAAACATTTTCACTTTCATATTTCGCTTTACTTTTGGAATAAAAAGTGATGGGAGAAAGATATTCAGCACTGGTTGTGTCTGGTTAGAAGAACACCAGAACCACCTAGTGGAGTTTTCATTTACTGCACAGCCCTTGTGCTTTAGTACTGGTTGTAGTGGCTGAGATAAGCCACACAGCGAAACCAGTGGTTAGGATCTCTCTGCGGCTTACAACAGGAATAGTAATTGTTAATCTGCAACACAAAAGCTGTCCCTGAATAGTTGAAAGAGAAGTCCCTACCCACCAAACACTCACTAACTAACACACTGCTGCTTTTAGAAGCACTGTCAGAGTTAAATATTTGGCTGTTCAGACGATAGGAAGTGCACCTGGAGCTTTAAATTTTCGGTGAAAATTGATGAGCAAGGTAACCTGTGGAAATTCATCTGCGTTCATGGTACAGTCATCCTTTTGATAAACGAGAGTAGAGAAATCTACAGAGCACGGCCAAGGAGTTACACCAGCAGCTTGACCTTTATATAAATTTGTGGATACACAAGCTGGAGCTTATAATCAATTGTGGTTTTGCAGCAAAGTAGCTCACACGGTTACAGTGTGCCCGGGCCATTCTGGATCCCATGACTGAGCCTGCTGGGCCTCTGTGTCTTGGTGACGATGACAGATGTTTCATATACCATATTGGAATTTGGGATGATAGGTCAGACAAATAACAAACATTCTGGGAAAAGATACCTTGGTGAAATGCAAAGGGTTATAAAATGGCAAATTTTAGTAAATTCTGATGCCGCATCAAAGATTAATTAAATATCATAATTTATTATACATCAAAAGAAAAAAACACACCAGGATGTAAGGGGAATGGGAAAGTTGATGCAATTTTAACCTGTGAGTGGGTAGTTTAACTGTTGAGCAGATGGTAGGCTTCGGGCTATGAGGGGGTGCTTTTCAGCCAGGCACCACATGTGAAGGGCACGTGGATGGGCTGGGCTCTCCCAAAGCTTCATGGCTGCGGCTGGCTGCCATCAGGAGACATGGCAGTGGCTGAAACTGCTAC
This sequence comes from Herpailurus yagouaroundi, assembly GCF_014898765.1. Classification (NCBI taxonomy): domain Eukaryota; kingdom Metazoa; phylum Chordata; class Mammalia; order Carnivora; family Felidae; genus Herpailurus; species Herpailurus yagouaroundi. The sequence goes on along the minus strand of NW_024412413.1, from coordinate 22,403,271 downwards.
TCATCTAGTCTACTAACAATTCATTACAGTGTGAAGGAAGCTAGGTGGGCACTCTCTGCGGACTGAAATTTCAGACTCTGATTTTTATGAAAGTGATGACCCCTTCCTAACACTTTAGAAGCTAAGGTAGGAACAATTTCAGTTCACAAAAATAAAGCCCAATTCCTCTTTTTGTTGGACTATCCAATAAAATGCTAAGGAATGTGTGAGGAGAAGAAAAAAGGAAGAAGAGGAACAGAAAATAAAAAATGAAGAAAAAATTTGGAAGGACAGAAAAAGATGATGTACACCAACAATTACAACACCAACAATAATAAAATGGAGGGTAGAGAGGGGGAAGATAGGACTTCAGAGAAGTCAAGGTGAAGGGCTTCAATATAAAGAATTTCATTTCCCAAGATAGGCTCCTGGACCTCTCAGGGCCCATGAGGAGAATAACAAGAGACTGTTAGCTGTTTTTAATATTCTGAGAAGCCTCTTATTCCATCTCTTAGCACTTACAGGAACTTGCAATTCTAAAGTTACCGGTGCTTCTTTGTTTCATGGCTCCATAAAGTCAGGACCATCCTTGGAATAACCAACACCATCATTGTGCAGAAGAGCCTGCTGGTTAGAGCTGTGTGCTCTAGAGGACAGACCTCCTGGGTTCTCCCACTGCTCAACCCTCACTACCCATGGCATATGTCCTGCCAATTGGCTGACCTGACAAACATTCCAAGATCCCTTTTTGCCTTGCTGCCTTCTATTCTAGGGGCTTGAGAAAAGAAAGAAAACTTGAATTTTACTTTCCCAGGTCTCTTCCCAGGACCTGGCTAATGAGAGGTGAGGAGAAAGTGATAAGGGATTCTGGAAAGATTGACTTCCTGCTGAAAGGGGTAGTGCAGGTGTCACTGCCTTTCTCTCTCCCTCACATAAATGTGGATGTGATGCTTGTATACAAGGCAGCCATGTGGGCTCGGGAGGGAAAATGTCAGGCAGTTCTCGGAGATGCTCGCCCTGACGTCTTTGAGCCACAGAACCAACACTAGGAGCAAATGACCTCCCAGCTCATCATGATATGAGAAAAATAAATGTCTAATGGTTTCAATCACTGCTAGTTGGGCTTTCTGTTACTTTTACAAAAAGCATGCCTGTTCTAACAGTTGTGTGACTTGAAGCAAGTCACTTTACTGTTTCAATATCCTCATTTGAAAACAGGGATTATAGCAATATCTTCCTGATAGGATTGTCACAAAGATTAAATGAGATCATATACATAAAGAGCACAAAGCAAGCATTACACAAGGGTAAACTGTTATTTTTATTACCATCTTGACAATGGGTTCTCAATCATCTTGGTCAAATGAGTGAATGAGCGGAGTACAAGGTCAGACCCAAGGGGTAGAGCATGAATCCAAGAAGCAATGTGATGACTCATTTTCTTTTCTGCTTGAGAAAAATGAGAAAAGGAGGGGGGGGGGCAAATGAGGGCGAGCCCAAGAGGGGCCAGGTGGGTGCTGTGTGGGTGTGAGATGGCATGAAAAACCGCCTGTGGCGGATGGTTGGTGTGCTGGTGCTAAGGATCGAATGTAAGACCCACGCATACCAGCATCAAGTAGATACTGAATAAACATTTGTTGGCTCACTGAATAAATGAATGAACTGTTAGGGTGTTCACTAAAAAAGAAATTGCTCTCTCTTCCTTTAAACTAAAGAGATAGAGGAGACAGAAGGTTTTTTCCCCAGTGCCATCTGCGAGCCTTTTACAATATTTGCCTGAAATTATGTGGGTGAAGATGTATTGCTCTATAATTGCCTGTGCCCTCGCAAGGAGCCGATAAGAACATCCGGTGGGGGCAGAAGCAGAAGCAGAAGCAACAGATTTCCCACAGAGTAAAGTCTTCTGTTGTCATAAAAAGCCCCTTGCTGTAACAAATGAGAAAATGAAGAGGAGAGCCTATGGAAGAGAAGCAGGCACCGCCTAATAGGCACATGTCTTTGCAGTTTCCCACCAGGAGCCAGCTGTTCATTAAACACGGAACAAATGCGAGAGCTTGCTTATGACCGGCTCGTCTCCACGCCCCAGCTCTGGGGCCGCGCGCATTTGTGAGAGCATCGCTTTCCTGGCCTCGGCCCCGTGACAGCCAGGCTGTCTTGTCAGAATCACCTTATATGAACAGCTCCTCTGCATCTACATTCACCCAGGTCGGCTCGGAGGAGGCTCAGTGCATTTCTAATCCTTCCTAAAAACGTGCAGAAGGCAATGGGAATCTGAAACGTATAAAAGGCTTAGTCATGGGATTTTAAAGTGGATGCCTCCGCATGAAGGATTAACTTTGATGGCCATGTTTCTGAACATTATTTGCATCACAACTTGACACGGATGCCTCAAATCTTGTCTTTTTTTTTTTTTTTTTTTTTTTTTTTTCTTCCCTATCCCCTGTTTTCATCTCTCCTCTCTCTGGATTACTTTGGCCTGAATTTTGCATGCATTTTTGAATGCAGTAAGCAAACAGAAAGAAAGACCCCATTTGAATAGTGAATGGACTTGCATTCTGTTTAGGGGTGTGCTTTTGCCCTTGGGCTCTATAAGGACGAGACCCATAATAAAACGTTGATGCAGATGGGACACATAGTCACATGCGCACATGCGCGTGCACGCGCGCACGCACGAGCGCACTCACACACACATGCCACCCGTTCAAAGTAGATGTGAGTCAAAAACATATGCTGGTGAACTCGGTTTGCTGATGACATTCCGCACAGTGAGCCCACTCAGTACAGCTGGGGGGGTTGGCACAGTAACTCTTCATGGGAATAAATAGATGGCTGAGATGAACCATGAGATGCTGAAGGTTTTCTTCCAGCGACTGAAGACATAGAAACCAGCTTCTCTTCTACCCTCTCCAAACAAGGTCCCATGGTTGAGCCTTGTAAAACGAGGGTCTTCTAAATCTGAGCATCATAGAGTCTTCTAGGTAAGACCCTATAATTTGGGTCGTACTACAACTCGGAAACACTTTAACACAGACTACATGGGGCTGTGGGCAAAGAGCACAAACCTTCAAAATCATGGAGTTTTAATTAAAACTTTATCTCTGTCTATCGAAGCCTTGTTTGCCCTAGCTGTAGCTTACTCCTTCCAATAGCACCAGCGCTTTGAGCAATTTACTGGTCCATTCACTCGCCAAATATTTATTGAATGTCTACCACTAGCAAAGTGGGTACAGCCCCTGCCCATGAGGGGTTCGTGGTAACCAGAGCACTGCCCTGGGCAATGAAATTAACTCAAATTTGATTCCATATTAAAATAACAGTAGAGTACCACAGGTAGGTATGTACAAGAGGTTTACTCCCTCTTCCTCCTCATTCCTCTAAGCATTTACTTGGAGCCCATCTGTATGGAGGCTATGCTGGTGCAGTGCTATGGGGCATAACAAGTGAAACGGTGACAGTCTGATTCAATAAACCGCAGACTCGTGACCAGAAACAGACCTCCTCCCTTGTGCTGCAACTCCTGCCATTTGTGGCCTCATCCCCAAACTCCTTCTGAAATCCCAGAAATGAGTGGAGGCTAAGAATCTCAAAGATGCTTTGAGATCTGCCTGTAGATTTTGATAATCATGACACTAATGATATCAGGTAACATAAAAAGCTAATATTGTGCTCTTATTATGTGCCAGGCACTGTTCTAAGCACTTTAAATATCTTATTTCACTTACTCCTCTGTCATTTAGTATAAACCCTAACATTGCCCCCACTATTCAGATGAGGAAACTGAAGCACTGACTTAAACCCACTCAATTTTAACTGCTCATCTATAAGGCAAGTGAACCCCAGAAGACACACAGATTCTTAACTATTAGGCTGTGCCACTTCTCAATCACTCTGCCAAAAGCTACATGAAACAGACACATTATGCCATTAAAATCCCAAACACTGAGGGGATATAACAAGGTATACAAAATAAGTTAGGGATTTTCTCTTGCTGTTGCTTCACTGTTTTCTCCAAATAAACCCTGTTCTTTAATCCATAGTCACCTTAACGATGTGCTGTAGGAGCCATCTACACACTAGCTGCTTTTAAGGGAAGATGGTCAGGAACTGATTAGGAAAGAATACTATTATTTAATCTGGCACCTAAGTACGTGAGCAGCCATAGACCTGGTGAGTTAGAAAATATGTAGGTAGAAGCGATGTCTCTATGGAAACAGATGCAAAGATTCAGCGAATACTAGGCTCCTTGGACTTTTCATGAAGACAGTGGCAGCTTTTCTTACCCATCTGTAGCCTGATGTGGGAGTTTGATGATGATGAGGGGCAAACTAGAGGCATACTCTTCTTTCTAGTCACTGTTCCTAACTGCTATGTTGAATCTCCCACCTCTCCTAGATGACCACTGCTTGATGACACGTTGGGAAGACACCTAGTCACGGAAAGTTCTGTCCAGTCTAGTTGGATACTCCACTATCATATTTCAAGATTTCTCACTGCTCCATCGATGGAAAGACTTGTGACTCAAGGGGCTGATATGGGGGTGTTTGGGTGACTTTTCCACCTGGGAGTGTGGCATGGGGCTTCTTTGGTTCTAGGATGCCTCCTTCCACCTCCTGCAACACACAATTCCTCCCATTTTGGAGGCTGGGAGGGAGGATGGGATGGGTTAAAATCTCTTTGTTTCCTCCATTGTTTTTGCTGCTTCTCTGGCTTACACCAGTAACTGTTGAGACTCTCTGTGAGGCATATGTCCAGGTGTTAGCACTGGACATATGTGGGCTCTTTGGGGTCCCTCCCATGAGAGATATGGCTCTGGTTCAAATGTGTTTAGTCCCCCTCAGCTACCTCAGCCACTAGCAGCTATTACTACACTGCCTGCATTTTCCTGTCTGGTGGGCACCTTACGGGCACATGGGTTGGACAGTGGGAGGAGAAGCACTGATATAGTAGAAAGAGTCTCACCACTTCTTAGTGAGCCCTGAAGAAGTTATCTGGTAGCTGCTCTGTTTGTAACATTAAATACTTAACTCCCTTTCCCCAGCTTTGAGCCCTAGGCACCAGTTCTTAGACAAAAAGAAACATTCTCTTTTACATCCTATTATAATAACAAACTTTGATCAAAGCCTTAGGATAAAAAGCATCAAGAGGTTTCTCTCCTCTTCCTCCTTCCCTTCTTCCTTTCCCTTGTTCCCCCTCTTTCCTTTCTTCACAGCCTTCCCTCTCTTTCCCTCCCACCCTCCCTCCATTCCTTTCTCCAAACAACAACCATATAAACTAAAATATGAGGGACAAAAAAGCCTAGAAAATCAGCATTGTCTTAATGCCAATGACAGAACTTTAACAGAGCAGAGGAATTTGGAATATTAGAAGATAGGAAACAATTTTAGTTTCCTGAGAACTTTGGTGGCATTTCTACCTGCCCCAATCTTGGACAGTATTTTTCCATGCCTGGGAAGCCTCCTGCAAACCAGTTGGCATCGCAGTCAGCCAGACAAAGCAGATAAAGGGCTTTATCACCCTCTGAGCTCAACCTGATTATGTCTGGATCTGAGCTTTCCAGTTCTGAATGCTTGATCACTGGTCCAAGAATGTAACTTGAGTAGACATGCTGAACTCACATCCTCCTCCTTACAGACTGCTATTGAAATGCTTTCAAAAATATAGAAGAAAAAATTTACAAAAACTAAGGAAGGATATTGTTCACATGCTAGAAACATCAAAGAATTCCTGCAAGATTTCATGCTAGAGAAGATGGTGTGAAGACAGGGCCAACTTGCTCTATGTTCATCACTGAGGAAGGAGAGACTGCATGGGAAACCCACCAGTGCTCTTAAGCTCAGGGTAGCAGGGTTGAAGATGAGAGCTAGCACCAGGGAAGATGGCAGTGAAAAATATTTATACCTCTCTGTATTCCCAAGTATTACACTGAATGTCAGAACTGGCCTGAATTGGGGAATACTGTTAGTTCAGTCATGGTTTACATTTGCAAAGGATGGTGCATTAAGAGATCGTGGAAGACATGGTCAAGATCGATGCTAATGGCCATTCCTTATGGAGGAGTTACTGAGCTTCCTTCAGGCTACCACAAAAGGTGAAGGAAAGGATCTGTTCGAAACAACTTGTTCAGCTGCCTCAGTTTGCAGCTACCTTTTTGACATAGGCATCTAGATCACTCAGAGGTAAGAGAAAAATAAAGGAAATCTAAATGTTCTTCTTTTAGTTGGACCTAAGAGATTTGAACACAATGTCCTAGTAGAATCTATTGCAAATACTGGAATCTTCGTAAGGATGAGCAAACAGAGAGAAGTTACTGGACATAATGACTGTAGTTCAAAAGAAGAGGGTCAGGATGAGGAACTGATTCTGAACTCCTGGCTCTACATTCCCCAAACTTCCTTCTCAGTTATGGTCCCTCCAAGACTCAGCATCCATTGTGACTCTCCCTTATCAATTGAACCCCCTGTTCTGTAGAGGACAAGCATATTTTCTAATTTTTAAAATGTTTATTTATTTCATATTTTCTATTTTATGTAGCTCTCCAGCTCAGTGTCTCCTGTAGTCAGGGATTAATTAAACCTTTCCCCAGCTCCTAGCCTTGCAGAACTCTAGCTCTCCATGGGGCACAGTGGGCCTCGTATTCAGGAAGTCAGGGATGCTAGGCAGAGCTTGACATAAGTGAAGAGAATTGAATGATGCTGGGAAATCTCCTGTCAAAATTTCCTCCCTCGTGTTATTCTACCATTTGCTAATTAGCTCCCTGATTCATAAAGGATTATGTCACTTTTTTGCTTAAGAGTTGAGTCATCTATGCAAAGGAAATACTGGGTGAATTAAAACTAGAAATCTTTATTAGCTTCTGCCTCAAGAGCAGGAGCAATTAGAGCAAAGCTCACTGGGAATGTGTGTAGGATAAATAAGGTGTTGGGGGTAACAGCAAAAGAGACAGTAAGCAAGGGGCCAGGAACACAGGAGGGAACTCAAGAGAGGCAGGAGAACCCCAAGAGCAATCTTTGTCAATGGAAAGCTTACTGGCCCATTATTTGGTGTTCTCAGTTATTCTTGATAGAGGGCGAGCAGTGGACTTTACAGCTAGCCTGCTGGTTCAGAAAGGCTACAGCTTGGCTCTGTCCCATTCTACCTCAGGAACCTCAAGGTAGGTCCCTCTGTACCCCAGTTTCTTCATATATAAAACAAGGATAATATTGGTGCCTGCATCATAAAGTTGTCAGGATTAAATGAGTCACATACAAAGTATTTAGAAGAGTACATGGCATAGAGTAAATTTTAGTTGTTACTAGTATTCTCCTGTATCACAAAGGTACTTCTAATGTCAGAACTCTTACACTCAGAAGCCACCAGGGCAGGAGTAAGGACCACTATATCCTGAGTATCCATGCTCCAGATACTGTATATGAAATATTTCATTTAAGCCTCACATGTTTTTGAAATACATACTGCCCCAAATTTGCAGGTGAGAAAATTGTGTTTCACCCTCTCTGAGGGTGAGCTCTGACCCAAGGCCATAGAGCTAAAAAATGATAAAGTTGGCTATGGTATCTCATGTCATAATTTACACAGTTCTATTTGGAAATAAAAATGTAAATAAATGGTATAAGCAGCTAAAAACACCTCTGGCACTAAATTTCTATAGTAGTTATGCTCATAACCCTTATCTTCCTGATAATGCTCACATTCACT